>NC_052154.1:150056873-150393270 GCF_902713615.1 Scyliorhinus canicula | reverse complement strand
TAAAACTTTTTTTTTAAGCGTTAAGTTTCATTAAGTTTCTTTTATACTTCTCCTTACCACTAAAGAGCAAACAGCAAATGTTCCTTTGATAAGGCATCTAATTTTCATATCATAAATGGACGTTTTTTAATTAAAAAAAAAACATTTCTCACAACCAAACATTACGACAGCAAAGGTTTTAAAATTCAGGAAAGAAAGAAACACTGCACACCAGTGCATAAAAATGTTTTTTAAAAAGAAAACGTAACCATAGGTTAAGAGTTCAAATTGCTTTTTAATCGCCTTGCGTGCTAGTGTGCAGGTATAGGTGTGTGTGTGTGTGTGTGCACTGATATTGTAACATTTATAAATGTTAGGGCGAAAGAGCGAAAGAGTTTCTCCGTCACTTTAAAAAAGCAGTGCACCTATTTGTGAGTGAGGGCAGTCTGCCGCACTTCCTAACATGGGTGGACGCTGCATGCACGGATTTCTTTCATGTCCTTGCAGCTGGTGATCTGGGAGGTGCGATATTTTCTCTTGACAACCATGAAACGCTCCTGAATGCCTCCCCCGCAGAACTTGCTGCAATCAGTCCAACCTGTCCACGGTCTCATCTTGCACCCTAAAACAAAAATGGATGGCGGCGAGCGTCACTGAAAGGAGGTCAAAATTGCATCAAATTTACAGCATAGGAAGAGGCTATGTCTGGTCAACCAGTCTGTGCTAGCACTTATGTTCTTGCTCCACACACTTCCCCATCTCATCCCATCAACATATCCTCCTATTCCTTTCTCCCTCATGTGTTTGCTTAACTTTCCCGTAAATGCACCTATTCTATTTGCCTCCTTGTGGTAGGAAATTTCACATCCGCATTACTTTCTGGATGAAGACGTTTCTCCTGAATTCTCTATCAGATTTATTAGTGACTGTCTTATACAAATGGACCCCCTAGTTTTGGACTCACCCTCAGATCTCAACTTTTACCGCATCACAACTTCTTCTCAGTTCTTAAAGACCTCCATCAGGTTATTCCTCAGCATTCTTTTTACTGGGGAAAAAATCGCAGCCTGTTCAGGCTCTGCTAATAGTGGAGTTCTGGTCTCATCCTTATAAAAGCAATAGGGTTAATTATGTTGGGGGTAGGTAGAGGGTACTTCTCACCTCGTGTCTGGGTCTGTTGTATAAACGCATTGATGGCTATGATTAACCAACAAGCCCATTATCAATGTATCAAGTGAATTAGAGGGACATTGATGTTTATTCCAGCAATTTTAAATTCCTCATATTCCTTTTCATTGGTATAATTCACTCACTCTTGGTTCAATTCATTCAAATTAGTAAAATGAAAACACGATAGGTTTGATGATGGACAGGCAAACTGCTCTGCTAGATTACCAACCAGGAACCTAGAAGGTGATAACTAAAATTTATCTCAAGGAAAATAAATATATGAGGAACTTGGGAATTACAAGCCCAAAAATAAAAGTACAAAGTCCAGCTAATTTACCTTTCACCATGCTGGGAGTCAATGATCCAGGAATAATGGAGTTGTTGACTAATCACAGTGAATGGGCGGTATGGTAGCACAGTTGCTTCACAGCACCAGGGACCCGGGTTCAATTTCCGGCTTGGGTCACTCTCTGTGCGGAGTCTGCACGTTCTCCCCGCGTCTACGTGGGTTCCCTCCGGGTGCGTCGGTTTCCTCCCTCAAGTCCCCAAAAACGTGCTTGTTAGGTGTATTGGACATTCTGAATTCTCCCTCAGTGTACCCGAACAGCTGCCGAAGTGTAGTGACTCGGGGCTTTTCACAGTAAATTCATTGTAGTGTTAATGTAAGCCCACATGTGACACAAATAAAGATTATTATATTGTTAATCTCTATTCAATGAGTATACAACAGGCCGAGACATGAGCTGAGAGAAACTCCAGTGTTGGACAGCTTTGGGAACAGTAGGCACAAAATCACGTGTTCCTCTCTACCATGTGACACTCACCACACATCAGGGCAAAATTTTCCAAGTGCTGGACCAGTTGTAAACAGCTGGCTTTTCCCTCCATATTTTCCAAAACCTAGTAAAATAATGCTGGAGGCCTGTCTTGCGCCATCGCACTGGTGGATAGAACTGACAAAGCTGACTCAACAGAGATTGGGCACCCTAAAAAAACAAAACAAGATCCTCCCCTTGGAGATGGAGACCCCATGCTCATGCTCCCCCTACTCCACCCCATCCCCACCCAAGGCACCCCACTTATGGAACACAGTCCCGAAACAGGATCCCACCCCCAGCAGGACACATCCACCCACATGGACCTCCCCAACTGAAGCCCCCCTCCACGGCACTACACCCTAGCACCCTAACACTTCCTCCTGGTGCCCTGGCATGTCCCCTGGTACGCTGAGACTGTCCCCTGGCACCCAAGAACTATACCCTGGCAGTGACCCCTGGAACTGCCCCCAGCACTGCCCCTAATCGCCTGCTCCCCACATTTGTTTCACACTATTCTTTCTCAATGTGAAATGGTACTGAAAATTTGGATCATAAAATTCTGCATGGGATAATCTTTTAATCTGCCACAAATCTTCTGGAATCGAAATTTAGATTTTTCAGCTTCTTTGTGGAGACAAGAAAGACAAGATTGATTGTGTTATTGGTTTGTTAGAAGGACATGGTATTGCTCTTTATCTGCAGAAAAGCTGCCCAGAAAACTGATGGTACAGGAGACAATAGAAATGGCTATATCAGTGCAGGAAAGCAGTACAACCCTTTTCTTCAGACGTCACGCTGGATCAGACATTCCTGAAGAAGAGCAAGGATAAAGATACTATATAAATGCAAGTTGTCAAAGTGCCAGATTAGGGTATACCTGTATTCTCAATTCCCAGAATTGTGTCTTGAACCCTTTGAGCTCTGACACTGAGCCACATGCATAACACTAAGAAAATAGCATCAGTACCATATTTACATAAGAAATAACAATAACAAACTTTGGGCTCATTCAGTAACATGCCCCATGTCTCACGAGGAACTCAGGTACCTGTGTGCTCTGGAATGTCAGGGTCTCCCCTCATTTGTTTATTCCCTTGCCTCTCTGGAGCTTCCTTGCGACGTCTTTTTTCATCGCTCAACCTCCTCGAACACCTCCGCACTTTACACTTCTTGCGCTGGACAGTCTCGGGGCACGTAGCCCCCCCAAACTGCGGCTCCAGTTTGACCATCCTGGTCCTGATCACATGTCCCTTTCCGCAAGACTTATTGCACTCTGACCATTCTGACCATTCAGAGACCATGCAATCAGTGGCTGCAATTGCAAAAAAAGAAGGAACTTAAATGTTTCTGGCATAAAAAAAAACGCCTAAACTTCAATAAATGATGATGATTCAGAATGAATAATGTGCTCATTTTTGCTGAGTATATCAATCAATCTGAAAAGCAGAGACATTGATAGAGAGTCACATTCCTCCTTTAATTGAAACGGGGAGATTTAATCGAGATGTTCAAAATCAGAATACATACATAGATACATAGAACATACAGTGCCGAAGGAGGCCATTTGGCCCATTGAGTCTGCACCGACCCATTTAAGCCCTCACTTCCACCCGATCCCCGTAACCCAATAACGCCTCCTAACTTTTTTATTTTTTTGGTCACTGAGGGCAATTTATCATGGCCAATGCACCTAACCTGCACGTCGTTGGACTGTGGGAGGAAACCGGAGCACCCGGAGGAAACCCACGCAGTCACGGGGTGAACATGCAAACTCCGCACAGACACTGATCCAGCGGGTAATCAAACCTGGGACCCTGGCGCTGTGAAGCCACAGTGCTAGCCACGTGTGCTACCGTGCTGCCCATAAAAGAAGGAGTGGGATTCTCCAGTTCCTCAGCCGCAGATGTCTTGGCGGCTTGCCGTTTGCTGGCGGCGGGATTCTATATTCCCGCTGCTTGCCAAAGGGATTTCCCATTGTAACCACCCCATTCTGCCGGGAAATGAAATGAAATGAAAATCGCTTATTGTCACAAGTAGACTTCAATGAAGTTACTGTGAAAAGCCCCTAGTCGCCACATTCCGGCGCCTGTTCGGGGAGGCTTTTACGGGAATCGAACCGTGCTGCTGGCCTGCTTGGTCTGTTTTCAAAGCCAGCGATTTAGCCCAGTGTGCTAAACACAGGGACATGGGTGTGCTGCTGATGGAAATAAGTTGTGAACACCGCCCAGTCCATCACACGAACCCGCCTCCCATCCAATGACTCCAATGTGTGATGGAAGCAGATGACAAAGGGGAATTGGATAAATTCTTGAAAAGTAAATATTTACAGGGTCGAGGGGGAAAGAGAAAGGAGAGGGGGGCCAAATTTTTCATTTTTTCAAACAACACTGGACTGAATGATTCTGTGGAAGGACATGGATTTGAGACTTTACTGTTCCCAACAATGAATGATTACGAATAGAAACTTGTGTAATGAGTTTCATAGATACACAAAATTATCAGACACGTTAGAACAGTGGTTAGCACTGTTGCTTCACAGCACCAGGGACCTGCGTTCGATTCCTGGCTTGGGTCACTGTCTGTGCGGAGTCTGTATGTTCTCCCCGTGTCTGTGTGGTGTTCCAGTTTCCAGTTCTTCCGGGTGCTCCAGTTTCCTCCCACAAGTCCCGAAAGACGTGCTGTTAGGTGAATTGGACATTCTGAATTCTCCATCAGTGTACCCGAACAGGCACTGGAGTGCGGCGACTAGGGGCTTTTCACAGTAAATTCATTGCAGTGTTAAAGTAAGCCTATTTGTGACACTAATAAAGATTATTATTATAATGGTAGCTGCCTCCTAACTCTGAACTTCCCGTACCAGCCTCCCCGGACAGGCGCCGGAATGTGGCGACTAGGAGCTTTTCACAGTAACTTCATTGAAGCCTACTTGTGACAATAAGCGATTTTAATTTAATTTAATTAATTTGCTTCCTAAATCTGTCTGTAACAGAACATTAGTCCCTTTCTCTGGGGCTTCTTATAGCAGCTCAGTTACATTGCTCAACGGAGTAGAAGATCAAATTGTTGATACAGAAAATTACTTTCTTGTCCCAAGTCCTTCGTTTTTCTTCCTCTCTATTGCTCATCTCTTTCTCCACGCTGCTAGTGACACGAGGATAATTTTTTCCCAAATTTTCCACATCCATTTCCCTTAGTTTCAAATTTCTCTCTCATACATTGTCTCTTGACAATACCTTATTATTCACATTTTTAAGCTTCATTGATAATCATATTCTTAAATGGGTGATGGGCATTTGTACACCGACAAATTGGCATGGCTGATGCACTGATGTATTGGTATAGTATTGTCTGTGAACTAAGTTAATAAACTCTCTCCAGCGAAGGAAGCTGCTACATCTTACTTTTAGCTTCACCACCTGCCATGGACCAGTTCACAACTCTGGCCTTCAGACTACTTGTTGGGATCAAAGAGCTGATACAGGCACAATGGGCCAAATGGCACCTACTGTGCTTCATCATGTGTCTATGAAACTCATTGTACAAGTTTCAATCTGTAATCAATCACTGTTGGGAAGTGTAGGACTGTAAGTTTATCCTTTTCCCATTTGAAATTTGCTTCCATCACATATTTACGCAGTGCATTACACCACTCATTAAGAAAAAGAAAACCTGACCTTTAATCTGTTTTCTTCCAAACACCACCACATCCATGCGATGTGCCCCCTCTTCCCCCCCAAGCCCCCACAATTATCTCACTTTAGTCACTGACCCTTCTGATACTGGAAATAAGTTTTCTCCTCATCTGCACTGTCAAAAGGCCTTATGATTTTGAACGTCTTGATTAAATTTCCCCTTAACATTCTCTGATGAGACAACAACCTCACCTTCTCCAATTTCTCCACATAACTGATATACAACAAATCTCCTCTGCACTCTTTCCAAAGCTTTTCCATCGTCTTTTTCATCTCATAATAGACCAACTTTCAAACTCCAGGTTTAATATGAAGATGTGGAGAGGATGCTTTCTTGTGTCAGAAAATCTAGAACTAGGGGTCACTGTTTAAAATAAGGAATCACACATTGAAGACAGAGATGAGGAGAAATTATTTCTCAGAGAGCTGTGAGTTTCTGGAACTCTCTTCCTCTAAAGGCAGTGGAATCAGAGTCTTTGAATATTTTTAAGGCAGAGCTAAAGAGATTCTTGATTAAGAACGGGGTGAAAGGTTATCAGGGGTTGGCAGGAATGCGGAGCCGAGGTTAAAGTCAGATCAGCCATGATCCTATTGAATGGCAGAGCAGGCTCGAGGGGCCAGGTGGCCTACTCCTGCTCCTAATTAGTATGTTCATATTATGTAATTATGACTCCTTGATTTGCCTTCTCTCCTTGATCATTTAGATCAAGCATTAAACCTGTCATCCTCTCACACAGCATCCTATGTGCAAATTGACAATACTGTTTTTTACATTACATCAGTGATTATGCTGAAGTATTTAATTACTTGTAAAACTATTTCGGACATCCTGAGGTTGTGAAAGGCACTATATAATTACAATTTATTTAGTTATTTATTTTAAAAATAAATTTAGAGTGCCCAATTCATTTTCTTCCAATTAAGGGGCGATTTAGTGTGGCCAATCCACCTACCCTGCACATCTTTGGGTTGTGGGGGCAAAACCCACGCAAACACGGGGCGAATGTGCAAACTCCACACGGACAGTGACCCAGAGCTGGGAGCGAACCTGGGATCTCGGCGCCGTGAGGCAGCAATGCTAACCACTGAGCCACCGTGCTGCCCGACAATTTATTTTTACTCTTAGGCCTTGCTTCTGATTACCAAAACGTTTCATATAATCAGTGCAGGCCCTGACTTTACAGGATACCTGTGTTAGTGCTGAGGATCATTGAGAATGTAACAAATGGGTCACCTCCACTGCCCACCAGTGGCAGGTCAACTCCACCTTCAGCCAATAGTGGATCACCTCCAACTCTATCTCCGGCCAATGGCGGGCCACCTACACTGCCGGCCAACGTTGGGCCCCCTCCACCGCCAGCTAATGGTGGGCCACCACAATCCAGGCTGCCGGGGGGGGGGGGGCAGAAAATCCTGCCCGTTGTCTCCATTTGTGGGGTGATTCCAAACCTAGGGTTCTTAAATATATCATGGTTGCTAATAAATCCAATAAAAAATTCAGTTTTAACTTATTTATGCAGAGTAGTTGGAATTCAGAACTTGTTACTAGAAGGAGTAGTTGAGGTGAATAGCATTGGTGCCTTGAAAAAGACATTTAATATACACAAGAGGAAAAAAGTATTAGAAGCTTCTGTTGCCAGGCCCAGGGTTAGATGATGAATGGTGCATGTGGAGAAGGAATGCTGATGTTGACCAATTGGGAAAAATGGCCTCTTTCTGCACCAGCGCACTCAATGTAATTCCACTCTTAAGGTTCACCATTGTGGAACTTCTACTTACGACATTCTGGCAACATGCATTTCTCCACCTGCTCCAATTCCTCGCTGCATTCTCCAACCTCGGCTGGGGTTTTCAGCATCCTCCACCGTGATCTCATGCCGATCCCACACGTGACGCTGCAGTCGGTCCAGTCTGACCAGAGAGTCAGCATACAGGGAATGCTCTCTGATACCGAATACAGAACAACTATTAGAAATTCAAAATCTACTCTGCTGAATCACAACATTAATGCAGATCAACGCTTTCCAAGTCAACATTTTCGCACAAACACTCCCCAATGACCCTTATTGAATTCAGGCGGCCCAACCACCTCAACCTTTTTGATTGCTGATGGTGCTAGATTTTGATGGATGTTAGAAGCCAAAGAAAACCACTTAGCACTTCATGAGCATTTCTCCTGATTGGATTTCCATGGAATTTCAGAGCAAGATGTTCCGGCTATTCCCGCCAGGGTGATTTTTCTGTCCCTCCAACGTTGACACCCCCCTCAGGTTCCCCAGTCACGGAAGGTGTGATCCACGGAAACAGTGGGCAGGAAGATCCTGCCGCTGGACAATAGCGGGCCCCCCTCCACGCCATGTGGGGAACGGAACATCCCGCTCTCAGTCTCTGTTGCCTTCATCATGCTTCTATTCCCAAAATGGATTGTGGATGCCAAGAGAGGGGGGAAACTAGACAAGTGAATAGACTTGAAATTAGTTATTGCTTCAAAAGAGATGATTAGCTATATATTTTTGAGTTGACAGGACAGGCTAATCGACATTAGAGGCACTTGTGAGATAGTACTGGAGGAGCAGCGACCTTGGGTTTCCTATCTTCTAGACAAATGTTTAAAGGTTTTGCAATTCCCTCACCTACTCCTGCTCCCTTTACTAGCCCCAGGTGGTGAACCATTAGGCCCTGGAAAGTTACCCTTCTTAAGTTCCATTATTTCCGCCAGTGCTATTTTATCACTGATAATAAATCCAACAACATTTTCCCTTAATTTATTTGCTAGTTCCCTTTTGTCACTCGTACGTTATCCTCTCCCTCGACCTTAAAAACAGATACAAAATAGTTATTTAACAACTTGGTTCGTTATTACATTTCAGGTACGCTTTTAATGAAGCTAATGAAAATCAGATGGGATGTAAAATTAAGTTCTGATCTGTTCACTCTTGACCGTAAAATCTAAATTTGGACCTTAAAGTTTAAACCCACATTTCCATTAATTTGCAAAACGAAGAGAAATTGGCCTTTCTGATTCTGGCTTTATCCGCTGATGAGGTAACAATGCTAAGGACAGCACCTTTTCGGAACCCCCCAGGTCCAAAAGAATTAAGAGAGGATAAATCAAAGAATAAAGAAAAAGAAGCACAAATAGAATTGAGCTGCTTGAGTTTTTGCGCTGGATCATGAAGTTCCACGGGGAGTTTGGTTTGGAAGCTTCCTTTGTATAAACCATGCGGTCAAATGAGTCAATAGGGATCACACAATTTGGGCCTCTAAAATCGACATTCCCCTTGGCACTCAGAGTCATAGGGGTTTACAGCAGAGAGAAGGCCCTTCAGACCATCACTTCTGCGCCAGTCAAAACCAACCACCTAATCATTCTAATTTCCAGCACAGGGCCCATAGCCTTGCATTCCTCGACATCACAAATGCACATCTGACCAGCCTGTTTATATCCCCCTGGAATTGAAGGCTATCCTCCTCACTATTTCAGTTTTTCAGTGGTAGCAGCGAGACCAGTAACCAGGCGGCTGTCGGGAAGGTAAGTTTCTCGCTTTAAAAACTTACCTTACAGGAGAAGTGGTCTTCAGTTTTTCAGCGGTAGGAGCGAGAGCAGTAACCAGGGGTCTGTTGGGAAGGCAAGTTTCCCGTTTTAAAAACTTACCTTACAGGAGAAGCGGCCTTTGTTTTTTAACTACGTAACTTTTTTTTTTAAGTTGTTTTTTTTGTTTCAGAGCAGCAGGAAACCAGAAGTCGGCCGTGGGGATTTCTGCGAAGGTGTGTAGTACCTGTATATAAGGTGGGCGGTTGCTTTTCCTTACTTTTTCTTGTTTTATCTGGAGAGGATGGCAGAGAAGGCAGTGCAATGTTCCTCCTGCAGAATGTTTAAGGTGAGGGACGTCGTTATTGTCCCTGCTGATTTCACCTGTGGGAAGTGTACCCATCTCCAGCTCCTCAGAAACCGTGTTAGGGAACTGGAGCTGGAGCTGGATGAACCTCGGATCATTCGGGAGGTGATCACAGATAGAAGCTTCAGGGATGTAGTTACTCCGAAGAATGAAGATAGATAGGTGCTGGTGAGAGGGGCTGGGAGGAAGCAGTCAGTACAGGGATCCCCTGTGGTCATTCCCCTTAGTAACAAGTATACCGCTTTGGATACTGGTGGGGGGACGATTTACCAGGGGTAAGCCATGGGGTACATTTCTCTGGCACAGAGTCTGTCCCTGTTGCTCAGAAGGGAAGGGGGAGAGGAGTAGAGCATTAGTCATTGGAGACTCCATAGTTAGGAGGATAGATAGGAGATTCTGTGGGAATGAGAGAGACTCGCGGTTGCTGTGTTACCTCCCAGGTGCCAGGGTCTGTGATGTCTCAGATCGTGTTTTCTGGATCCTGAAGGGGGCGGGAGAGCAGCCCCAAGTCATGGTCCACATAGGCACCAACGACATAGGTAGGAAAAGGGATAGGGATGTAAGGCAGGAATTCAGGGAGCTAGTGGAAACTTAGAGCTAGAACAAACAGAGTTATTATCTCTGGGTTGTTACCTGTGCCACGTGCTAGCAAGACGAGGAACAGGGAGAGAGAGCAGTTGAACACGTGGCTACAGGGATGGTGCAGGAGGGAGGGTTTCAGATACCTGGATAATTGGGGCTCAATCTGGGGTAGGTGGGACCTCTACAAACGGGATGGTCTACACCTGGACCAGAGGGGTATCAATATCCTGGGGGGGTGGGGTGTGGGGGGGGGGGGGGGGGGGGGGGAATTTGCTAATGCTCTTCGGGAGAGTTTAAACTAATTTAGCAGGGGGTTGAGAACCTGAATTGTAGCTCCAGTATACAGGAGGTTGAGAGTAGTGAGGTTATGAGTAAGGTTTCAAGATTGCAAGAGTGTACTGGGAGGCAGGAAGGTAATTTGAAGTGTATCTACTTCAACGCCAGGAGCATCCGGAATAAGGTGGGTGAACTTACGGCATGGGTTGGTACTTGGGACTTTGATGTTTTGGCCATTTCGGAGGCATGACTAGAGCAGGGACAGGAATGGTTGTTGCAGGTTCCGGGGTTTAGATATTTCAGTAAGCTCAGGGAAGTGGTAAAAGACGGGGGGGGGGGGGGGGGGGGGGGGGGGGTGGCATTGTTAGTCAGGGACAGTATTATGGTGGCAGAAAGCCCGTTTGATGAATCTACTGACGTAGTATGGGCTGAGGTTAGGAACAGAAAAGTAGAGGTCACCCTGTTGGGAGCTTTCTATAGGCCTCCAAAAAGTTCCAGAGATGTAGAGGAAAGGATTGCAAAGATGACTCTGGAAAGGAGCGAAAGCCCCAGTCCACGTGCTGCGGGATGCTCTAAAGCTTAGGGCAGCAGCCACAAAGGCAGGCTGGGAAAGGTCGCTGTCTAAGACCTTTCAGCCAGAGTGAATTGAAGGGAGGGGAATTGTATAGAACCCCTCAGACTCGCGTTAAATGTATACGGTGACAATCACATGTAGCACAATTGTGTTGAAGCACCTCTGTGTGCAACTTGATCTACATAGACAACTTAAATACCTTTTGCACTGTAATAACTGTTGCTCACCCTACAGAACTCGGCCGGTCGGGGATGGAGCATTGTGGTGCAGGCCTCAGGTGGATACGTGGCGCAGCGTACTCCTAGATCAGAAATTGGCTAGCTGGAAGGAGGCAGCAGAAGGAAGAAGGTGGTGGTTGAGGGGAAATGTTCAACCTGGAGTTCAGTTACTAGTGGTGTACCACAAGGGTTTGTTCTGGGGCCACTGCTGTTTGTCATTTTCATAAATGACCTGGAGGAGGGCGTAGAAGGATGGATGAGTAAATTTGCAGATGACACTAAAGTCGGTGGAGTTGTGGACAGTGCGGAAGGATGTTGCAGGTTACAGAGGGACATCGATAAGCTGCAGAGCTGGGCTGACAGGTGGCAAATAGAGTTTAATGCAGAAAAGTGTGAGGTGATTCATTTTGGAAGGATAACAGTAATACAGAGTACTGGGCTAATGGTAAGATTCTTGGTAGTGTGGATGAGCAGAGAGATCTTGGTGTCCATGTACATAGATCCCTGAAAGTTGCCACATAGGTTGATAGGGTTATAAGAAGGCATACGATGTGTTAGCTTTTATTGATAGAGGGATTGAGTTTCAGAGCCATGAGGTCATGTTGCAGCTGTACAAAACTGGTGCGGCCGCATTTGGAGTATTGCGTGCAGTTCTGGTCGCCGCATTATAGGAATGACGTGGAAGCATTGGAAAGGGTGCAGAGGAGATTTACCAGGATGTTGCCTTGTATGGAGGGAAGATCTTATGAGGAATGGCTGAGGGACTTGAGGCTGGTTTTGTTAGAGAGAAGAAGGTTAAGAGGTGGCTTAATTGAGACATACAAGATGATCAGAGGATTAGATAGGGTGGACAGTGAGAGCATTGTCCTTGTATGGTGATGGCTAGCACGAGGGGACATAGCTTTAAATTGAGGGGATATAGATATAGGACAGATATAAGAGGTAGGTTCTTTACTCAGAGAGTAGTAAGGGCGTGGAATGCCCTGCCTGCAACAGTAGTGGACTCACCAACATTAAGTGCATTTAAATGGTTATTGGATAAACATATGGACGATAAGGGAATAGTGTAGATTGGCTTTCGTGTGGTTTCACAGGTTGGCACAACATTGAGGGCTGAAGGGCTTGTATTGCGCTGTAATGTTCTATGTTCTGCTTACAGCCCAACCAATTTTTGTATCATCTGCAAATTTACTCATCAGCTTTCTTACATTCAAGTCTAAATCATTAATATAAACCACAAAAGTAAAATGCCCCAACACTGATCCCTTAAGAGCCCCATGGACTCAAGCATCCAGCCAGAAAAATACCCCTCGACCATGACCCTCTGCTTCCTGCCACTCATCCACTTCTGGCCCAATTTGCCAAATTTCCTTAGATCACATGAGCTGTTACCTTCACGATCAGTCTCTCATGTTGGAGCTTATCAAAAGCCTTGCACCTGATCTTCTTTTCCATTGACTAATCAATGAGGTAAAACAGGGTTTCCAATTCACCAGGACTCCCTTTTCTGTTCATGGGCTGGTTTATTGTTACTACAAGCCAGCAGATAACAAACAACAACATAGGGCTTTTAATAAGGTCACAGGAAGTCCCCACCGAGTAAAATAAAGAAACCCAGCTGTATTTACAACAGGATGGATACACTGCTCGGAAGATCCCTAGCGGCTTCCTCTTCTGGTTGATGCTTGATTAGAATCATAGAATCATAGAATTTACAGTGCAGAAGGAGGCCATTCGGCCCATCGAGTCTGCACCGGCCCTTGGAAAGAGCACCCTACTTAAGACCACACTTCCACCCTATCCCCGTAATCCAGTAACCAACCTAATCTTTTGGACACAAAGGGAAAATTTAGCATGGTCAACCCACCAAACCTGCACAATTTTGAGTGTGGGAGGAAACCGGAGCACCCTAAGGAAACCAACGCAGAAACGGGGAGAAAGTGCAAACTCCATACAGACAGTCATCCGAGGCTGGAATTGAACTCGGGATCCTGGAGCTATGAGGCAGCAGTGCCGACCACTGTGCCACCGTGCCACCCCACCACTGGCTGACCTTTTATAAAAAGGTCAACAGAGATCCCCCGCCCCTAGTGGGGGGAGCTTGAACTCCGCTAGGACAATGAGGAAGATAATCATTCCCACTTTGTAGGCCCTGTGTGTGCTATTACAGGTCAATGCTGAGTTTAGCAGGAAGATGTGGGAGATTGTGCTGCGTGGTGCCTTCAAGGGTAGACCACATTCAAAATTACATCAATCGCATTACTAATGGCCCCCTTTTCAAATTCATTATCATCCTGTTAACACCAGGGGAAGAGGGTAACCATGAACCCCAAATATTTAAGAGGTTACTGTTTGCTGCCTTATACATGTTAACTACACAGTTAGCTGTTCACTAAAAAATAACTACACCCTGGTCAGATGAAACAGTCTGGAAGAACTTCCTGTGCTTAACTCATGTGATAAAAGGACAACAATATTGATTGAAAAAACCCAAGAATAAACATTAATTTTCAATGTTAAACTATATCAGTTTTTCAGAATTTTGTTCAATAGGTTCTGTTTATTAAAGTACCTTGTTCTAGAATTGAAGAAGAGCCAGTTTATGATTTTGAAAGGCCTATTATTGGGGACATTTGGAATTTGACAGATTCTTTGAGCATTAACATAGGATTCCCAGCCTCAGCTCCTGGCTCGCCCTGATACTTACGACAATCTGGCATCCCACATTTCTCCATTTCTACCGTTTCCACATTGCATGTGGATCCATCTGACGGATGCATCTTGACGATTCTCTGCCTCCTCTTGGTGCCCATTCCACAGCTCGAACTGCATTCCTCCCATTCTTGCCACTCCGTCACAAAGCAAGTGTTTGATGCTAGGGTCAGGGGAGCAAGAGGAGATGCATGAGGAATACGGCAGGACGTCTGTCAACAGTCATCTATTTGTTTGCAACCTTCATGTCCCCTTTGACCCGGAGTTGAAATCTCAATCCCTTATCCTCGACATTACCAAGAATGCCTTCTTTCTCCTCTGTATAATATCATTCACCTTTTCCCCTGTGTTAGTTCATCTCTTTCTGAAACCCTCATCAGTGTCAATGCTCTCCTGCTGGCCGCCCATCTACTGCTGCTCTAACCTGCATTTTCCCATCACTTCTTTGCTGGCTCCTGGTCTGGCCACACCCTAATTTTAAATGATCACCCTTATTTTCAAACCCATCCATGCCATTAGTGACCTCCAGCCTTATCACCCTCCATTATCTCTGTGCTCCTCCAATTTTGGTCTCTTGAGCATTTCAGAATCAAATAGAATCATAGAATCCCTACAGTGCAGAAGGAGGGTATATGGTCCATTGGAAAAGCACTGACCCTCTGAAAGAGCACCCTAACCAGGCCCACCTCCCCACCTATCCCCATACCCCACCTAACATTTGGACACTAAGGGGCAATTTAGTATGGGCAATCCACCTAAACTGCACATCTTTGGACACTGAGGGGCTATTCATAACATCACCAATCCACCTAACTGCACATGTTTGGAATGTGGGAGGAAACCAGAGCACTTGGAGGAAACCCATGCAGACATAGGGAAAACGTGCAAAATCCACACAGTCACCCAAGACCGGAATTGAACCTGGGTCCATGGTGCTATGAGGCAGCACTCTGCCACCACTGCTGGCGACCACGCCTTCAGCTGTCTAAGGCCATACACTCTGGAATTCCATCCCTTAACATCTCCACCTCCTTAATTCTTTCTCCTCTTTTAAGACCATAAGACATAGGAGCAGAATTAGGTCACTCGGCCCATCGTGTCTGCACCACCATTAAATCATGACTGATATTTTCTCATTCCCATTCTCCTGCCTTCTCCCCATAACCCCTGATCCCCTTATTAATCAATCTCTATCTATCTATCTCTGTTTTAAAGACACTCAGTGATTTGTCCTCTACAGCCGACTGCGGCAGTGAATTCCTCCACAGAAACCACCCTCTGGCTGAAAAATTCCTCCTCATCTCTGTTTTAAAGGATCGTCCCTTTAGTCTGAGATGGTGTCCTCTAGTTTTAGTTTTTCCTAGAAGTGGAAACATTCTCTCCATGTCCACTCTATCCAGGACTCGCAGTACCCTCTAAGTTTCAATAAGATCCCTCCTCATCCTTCTGCACCCCAACGAGTACAGACCCAGAGTCCTCAACCGTTCCACATACGACAAGTTCTTCATTCCAGGGATCATTCTCGTGAACCTCCTCTGGACCCTTTCCAAGGCCAGCACATCCTTCCTTAGATACAGGGCCCAAAATTGCTCACAATACTCCAAATGGGATCTGACCAGAGCTTTATACAGCCTCAGAAGTACCTCCGTGGTCTTGTATTCTAGCCCTCTTGACATGAATGGTAACATTGCATTTGCCTTCTTAACTGCCGTCTTAACCTACATGTTAACCTTAAGAGAATTGTGAACCAGGACTCCCAAGTCCCTTTGTGCTTCTGATTTCCTAAGTATTTCCCCATTTAGAAAATAGTCTATGCCTACATTCCTCCTTCCAAAGTGCATAACCTCACACTTTTCCACATTGTATTTCATTTGTCACTTCATTGCCCACTCTCCTAGTTTGTCCAAAGCTTGTCCAAATCCATTTGCAACTCCCTTGCTTCCTCAATACTACCTGTCCCTCTACCGATCTTTGTATCATTTGCAAACTCAGCAACAGTGGTTTCAGTTCCTTCTTCCAGATCATTAATGTATATCGTGAAAAGTTGTGGGCCCAACACAGGCCGCTGAGGCACACTACTAGTCAGTGGCTGCCATCCTGAAAAATACCCCTTTATCCCCACTTCTGCCAGTCAGCCAATCCTCTATCCATGCCAGTAGCTTACCCTTAATACCATGGGCTTTTAACTTATTTAACAGTCTCCTATGCGGCACCTTGCCAAAGACTTTTTGGAAATCTAATAAATCATGTCCACTGGTTCTCCTTTGTCTAACATCCTTGTTACCTCAATACTTCTTAAAACCTACCTGTTTGATACTTCTTAAACCTACCTGTTTGATCAAGCATTTGGTCATCTGTCCTAATAGCTTCTTTTATGGTTCAGTCTTAAATTTCATCTGGTTAAACTCCTGGGAAATATTTTGGGGTATTTCACTATGTTGAAGGCAGTATATAAATTCAAGTTGACTTTGATATGGCTGAACTATTGCAACAAGTCTGTACTCATGAAAAGAATGGCAAGAGTGAAAACAAAACAGGCCCATGGAATCTCTTCTGCCTGTCAAAAGAGTGCAGTCCCAAACTCTATCTGTCCTAGCCCTGTTAAAGTCCCCAAATTTTGTAGTGAAGGTGTTTGTGCAATTAATGCATTGGATGGTAGAAAGGGAAAAGCTAAGGAGAGTGATGCATTAACATAGAGAGTGAGTGTTTGAATGAATAGCAGAATTCTCACCCTAGGTCCATGCACCTGGGGCGGGATTCTCTAGTGGCCGACGCCGAAATCGGGAAATGCAATTGGGCAGAGAACAGATTCCGATGCCAAAATCACGGTGGGCGCCAATTTGACAGCAAATCACAATTCCCCGTCGCTTCGACAGTGGCGCCAATGTGTTCTGGAACATATGTATAGTAAACACGGTTTGCAAATCTGTGGGAGAGGGGGGGGTGACGGGGGAACAGGCCGAGTAGCCAAGGTGACCCCACAGGACTGGGGCGGTGTCCAGTCATGCAACACCATTGTTGCGGCCTGCAAGGCAGCCATCTTGCTGTACACCCCACTGATGACCCACCTTGGCCCCTGGTTCTGCAGAGTGACACCGGGCATATGGGGCTTCCCCCCACCTTCCGCAATACCCCCCCCCACCCTGCTGCCACCCACCAGCAGAGCATCATTCGGCCCACACAAGGCAACAGCCACTGTAGCCCCTTCTGTTGTCTGGCGCAAGGGCAGTGGAGCGTACCGCTGGCAAGGTCAGCACCAGCCGATGATACCCCTGACATCAGGGAAAGATGCCTGGGCCAAAGGCCCCAGGGTGCCGGGCACCGACCTGACCAGGAGTATGGGGATGGGGCGGACATCTGGGGGCAGAGCACGCAGTGCCATCTGGGGCCACCACGTAGCCCGTTGGACCAGGTTGGGCACAGGGTTATGCACCATGCTAATGTGTCGGCCTTTCACACCCTGCAGACAGTGGATATTGGAATTCAAGCAGCCATGGCGGCCTTCCTGCTCATCGTCGCAGCCCTAGTGGATGCCCTGCAGCTGTACAAACTGGTGCTACTTGAGGAGGAAGCTGCAACAGCGGAGCATGCAACAGCAGAATGTGCCCCAGAGGAACAGGAGGTAGCTGGTGAGGATGGAGAGCTCGTTGCCCAGCAGGCCGAGGCAGCGCCCCATGTGCCCTGGTGTGGACAGGCAGAGCCTATCATTCAAGGACCTGCCAGACCAGGCTCAACGTCAAAGACTCCGGGTCAGCAGGGACACAGTGTGACATATCTGCCACATCATGGCACATTTGGCACTGCGGGGGTATGGGGGAGGACACCCGCTCCCAGTGGCCATCAAGGTGACGGTTGCTCTGAACTGTTACGCTAAGGGATCCTTCCAGGCGCTGAGTGGGGACCTCTCCGGGATCTCACAGACCTTGGTGCAAGGGAGCATCCATGCCATCACTGAAGCCCTATATGCCCAGGTGGCACAATACATCCATTTCAATTTGAACCTGCACATACTGGATGCTCGCCGAAAACCCCTCATGTAGTCCCTGGCTCTGTGACTGCATCTCCAAAATCGATGGGACTGTCCATTACAGAAGCCCGAAACCTGTCTGAACAGCAGCTCATCAAGGGGAACCGCAACTCAGCGGGGTCTCACTTCCTCACCTGCGGCCGAACTCCACCCTGGCGACCTCCATTTCCTCCGGGCCGCCGACCATGCCCGGAGCCCTCTGCTCTGCCACGGTCAGGGGATTCAGGTCCGGCAGTCCCCCTACAGTTTTCGCCTGCTCCTGGTGGTTATGGGCGACCTTCTCCAGGGGGGAGGGGGAGGCGCAAATGGAAAACAACAGTTTTCACCCTGGCGGCCCTGAGGTGGTTGCGCAGTCTTTTCTGGCACTGCATTCGGTCGGACAGTGCCCACGATGCTGACCGCATATGTGACCTGCTGCTAGGCCTGGCGAATGACAGTGTCTGGCATCCTCCTTCCTGAGCCAGAGTACAGGGTCACCCACCTCTCCTCCAACGCATCCAGCAGGGTCTCCAGTTCTGCGTGGGTGAATCTCGGGGCTCCGCATCTTGCTGCCACCTTGTTGGCTGGGATGATATGTATGGGGAGTGCAGTGTGTATATGTGGCTGCAGCTTGTCAGCCTCCTGAGTGCCAATCTCAGACCCAGTGAATCCGACACCATTTCTCATTGGAATCGATTGTGTTCCATGTGGCATGAGTGTCTGCTCCTTAACGGCCGTTGAATAACTCCAGGTGCGGTGCCAGTTTTGCTGTTGTTGAACTCCACAAATCCTGCGCTGGCGTCAACCCTTAAGGGCGCGATCCTCTGGCCATGCTGTGCCAGAAAAGCATCTTGCGGTACAGCATGGCCGGTGAATGCCAGGAGATCCCATTCCCGGGATCCAGCCGGCTCACAATGCCTCGCGGGATTCAACCCAATCTCGTGAGATGTTGTAAGGTGGATCCCGTCTACAATGGGCGGGATCACTTTTTGGATAAACTGCATTTTAGAGCGAGGCAGTAAGCCTTACTCTAATGTGCAGATTCCATAGGTACCTGAGGCTTTGGGATTCAATCCCTTTGCCTTGGGGACCTCTGGCGAGTACCATTTGGTACTGGTCCCCAAAATGGGAACCAGAGGTTCTCCAAGGAGAATGGAGTCCCCAGCTGCATGCCCTTTGGAAAGGGTGATGCCGTGGCACTGCTGGTGCTACCTGGGTATCCTGGTAGTGTGAGCCTGGCACTGCCACCTGGGTGCCAGCCCGGCACTGCCAAAGTGCCCAGGTGGCACTGCCAGCTGGCAGGGGTGCTGCCAGGGTGGCAGTGCCAAGCTGGCATTTATTTGCATGTGCAATATGGGGCTAGGTGCAGGGGGGGGGGGGGGGTCTGGGAACCTCCCATGTTTTGTTAGGGAGGGGAAGGTTGTTCAATTTTTTGTGGGCCTCGGAGATTGGACGGCATTTTTAAATGGCATCCCGATCTCACACTACAACGGGGCGTTCTGGCAAGCGGAGCTCCCCGTTGTAGAAAATGAGCTATGAGGCCACACGTTTCCCGTTTGGGCCCCTTATTCAAAGCGAATCATGTTGAATAGCCATGTGTTTCTCAGCACTGCGAGTGTTGGGAAAGACGCAGCTAAATGCGCTCACTTGGGGACTTTGTTCCCTTTTGGGAAGATCTTAGTCTCAGAAACGGAGAAATCAGCTCCTGGACTTTAGAGTGGGAGCATGATATAAGAACCTCACAACGTCTGAGAACTGAGATACCAGCCGCTGCGAGTTCAAAAGTGGCATGGGAGTATGGGCAACAGGAGAAGAACTGGCTGGGCACCTGCGAGATGACACCTTGTCCTTGATGAGGGTGCAGCACAGGGTCACCAGAATGATAAATTGGTGCATTCAAATCTGAATCCTTTTCCCCCCTTCAAAGAGCTGTCGACCATGGGGGCCAATTGAAAATATCAAAATGAAATTGGATAAGGAGAATGTTAAGGGCTAAGGAGTGAAGGTCAGTTAATGGAGTTATGACACAGATCAGCCACATGTAGTTGAATAGCAGAATAGACTCAAGAGGCTGAATGACATCCTCCTATTCCTAAGTTCCTACAAGGACTGAAGTCAAAGGAAAAAAGGCCACACCTGTTCTGGGGGAGTAGGAGTGATTATACGTATAGATTAGGAAGGATTCAGAGCAAAGGATCAGGGAAACAGAACTTAGAGATGAAAAACTGAAATATTCATGTGTGGGATACACAGAACAGAAACAGGCCATTCAGCCCAACGAGTCCATGTCAGCATCCATACTCCACATAACCCTCCTCCCATCCTTCATAATCTCACCCTATAAGCATTACCCTTTTTTCTTTCCTCATATTCTGGTCTAAATGCATCTGTACTATTTGTCACAATAATCTGTCTCTCGGTGGTTGTGAGTTTTGCATTCTCATCACTCTCTGGGTAAAGCAGTTTCTTCCGAATTTCCTATTTGGTTTCTTGTTGACCAGCATATATTGAACGCCTCTAGGTTGGCTCTTCCCTACAAGTGAAAACATTCTCTCAGTGTTAACTGAATTAAACTTTTCATAATTTAAAGACCTCTATTTGGAACTCTTTTGAAGCTTAACAAAGGCAGTTGCTGTCTGAAATACAGTGAGTGCTTAACACATTGTGAGAAGTAATTTTGAAATTGGCTGTAATGTGAGTGGATTGGAGTACCCTGTAATTGGCTGATTCAAGCGATGGTCCAACTTAGTGGTGGCTGTTTAAAGTGCCCGGAACAGTGTCAGTAACACAGAAATTATTTCTGTGTCCAATTTCATGTAAAACCTTGTCAAAGCCTCCAGCCTTGAGAAATCAATCAGTTTGAGGAGGCATGATGCATCTCGAGACATAGTTAAACAATCCCAGCATTGTCCTGTATTCTCTCAATGCCCTTAGAAACACATAACTATAACAGGACCTGAAATTTCATGCGTTGAATTTTGAGGACGGCGAACGATCGCCATTGCGAGAGTCAGCGTCTAATGCACAGCCGCGAACTCTCGTACTCTGACAGCTCTTCAACCAGCGACACATAGCTCTGCAGTCGCCAGAAGTGGTCCTGCAGAATTGTGTCCGGGACTGATTCCAGAGGTAAGTCCTGAGGGCTGGAGGGTATGGGAGGGTCAAGTGATTTCAGGGACTGCAATGACATTTTTTCCTATTCTTTACATGATGTAGGCA
This sequence comes from Scyliorhinus canicula, assembly GCF_902713615.1. Lineage (NCBI taxonomy): Eukaryota > Metazoa > Chordata > Chondrichthyes > Carcharhiniformes > Scyliorhinidae > Scyliorhinus > Scyliorhinus canicula. The sequence goes on along the minus strand of NC_052154.1, from coordinate 150,372,125 downwards.
CCGCTGACTAGGCCAAGATGTGTTGTCCATCTCTAATTGCCCTTGAGAAGGTGGTGTTGAGTCACCTTCTTGAACCGCTGCAGTTCAGGTGGTGCATGTACACCCACAATGTTGTCCGGGATCTTCGAGCAGGGAAGGATAAAAGAAGATTTGTTTAAAATCATGAAGGGATTAGATGGAATAAATAGAGAGAAACTGTTTCTAATGGCTGACGTTTTGATAGTCAGAGGAAACAGATTTAAGCTGACTGGCAAAAGAACCAAGAATGACATGAGGAAAAGTCTTTTAATGTAATGAGTGGCCAAGATTTGGAACATGTGGCCTCAGGAAGTGGTGGAAAAAGATTCAACATCAGCTGAAAGTAAATAATTAAAGAAGAAGAAAATGCTGGGAAATGGGGAAAGGATCGTGGAATAACAGGATTGCCCTTCAAAGAGTCTTGATGGGCTGAATGGCCACCTTCTGTGCTAGATTGTGCTGCAATTCCAACAATGATGCATGTTTCTATTGTCTGACCGAGAAGGAAAGGAGCAGAGTTCGAGTCCTCTGCAACTGCAGAAACTTACTCAAAGGGGAGAGGTCTTTTTGGCACTTTGAAAAAGCCGACTTTTGTGCCATAGAACAGTACAGCACAGAACAGGCACTTCGGCCCTTGATGTGCCGAGCTTTGTCCGAAGCCAAGATCAAGCTATCCCTCTCCCTGTCATTCTGGTGCGTTCCATGTGCCATATGTTCCAACTTTTTACCCTAACCCTTTGAATTTGGCAGGCAGGGTTAGTTCAACGTCTCAATTGGCAGACATCACCATTGACAGTGCAGGATATCCTCAGCACCGCACTTGAGTGTCAGCCCTGGATTATGTGCTTAAGTCTCTGGAACTCACAGCCTTCTGCCTCATAGGTGAGGTACTGCAGTTTCATTAATCTTTCCTGCACAGTAACCATCACTGAAATCCAAAAAGAACCTGCATTGGTTCTCAAGTGCTTCGCGACTTCCTGAGATCATAAAAGGTGCCTTGTTACAGACCTTGGGAAATATCTACACTCAAAACATTAATCCTATCCTTTTACTTGTAAAAGATAAAAATGGGAAAATATGTAATTTGAAACATGGAAATCTGGCAATACCTGACCTAAGGCAACATGAGAGAATGTAGGGAAAAATCCCACGAAGGGTTAACAGCAGCTACAAAAGAAGGTTTTGAAATGCAGATAGCCTTTATCAAACAAGCGTTAAGAAAACAGCTTGTGACTATTCAAGCTGTAAAACTGATGTATGTCTTTTAAATCACAGCAGATTGAACTTTTAGTTACATGGAAAAAAGCAATATTTTGCACCTTCTTTGAAGTTAATTATTTTAGTAAGCAGCTAGAAAAGAATGGCGAAGAATTTCAGTTGAATTGGGTGACAAATGTTTAGGTGTGAAATTCTGCTGACACCAGGTGAATATGTGAAGCTGGAGACAACGTGACAATGGGAACACACGTTAGCCCCAAATCGGAGTCAGAGTTCTGAGCTGGGGCTACTGTTTGATAATAAAGCAACTTTAAGAATGACAGAAACCAGATGTAACACCCCTCTGGGATCAAAGCACTTTTGAACATCACAAAGGAAACAATGTAATCAGAGATCGATGAGCTGAAGTCATGTTCAATATGAATACATAGTTGTGTTAGAAACAATTCAGATTGAAGGTATCTTATATAATCAAGAGTAAATAAAGTTACTTTCCGATAATGCCATATAAACTTAAAAGTTTTAACCTGAAACAGTGGTTATTACAAAGTCTACTTTACTTACTTAGCAACGCGGGACCGACGCTACTAAGTGGTAAATTGATAAAATTCTTCTATGAAGATATGGATTTTACCAGGGGATAACTTGAAAATATAGTTTGACCTGAATACTACCCACCTAAGTCTGCACAGGAGTCAGGGAGTGAGAATCCCTGTTCACCATTTAGAATGTCTTACTGACCCTTTTTGGTAAAGGGGGAATTCTAAGAATAGTAGTGAGGTTTTTTACTTCAATAACCCCTTGAAGAGGCTGACAGGTCTGCGGAGTAACTCGAGTACTCTTCCCTCTGATTTGTTTCAATGCACCTACCGCATTCCTCATTGACGATGCATTTCTCTGTCTCTTCAGTGGGCAATGTGCAGAGGGAACCATCCTCAGGATATTGCTTAATATATCTTTCCCGCGATCTCATTCCCATTCCGCAGGAGAGGCTGCAAGGGGACCAGCTGATCCACTCTGACATCATGCAAGTTGAGGCATCTGGAAATTGTAAGTGATAGATTATTGAACATATACAAAAACCTTGTGGACATACAAAATTGACATGCAGGGAACGACCAGCTTGCTCCATCGAGCCTGCCACAAGCTGGCGATGGCAGGAATATCATTGGCTAAACACTTCCCACCATCCATCCCGCTGCCTCCTTGTTGGAGAAGCAACAAGGGCCAGAGGAAAAAGAACAATATGGCAAAAGATTCCTCTAGAAGAATTCCTCTCCAATCTCCTCAAGTGATTGGAGAAAGTCTGAGAGATCACATTACTTGTTAATCCACTTACTTTCCTTAAGATGCATATGTTGCCCCAATCACAAACCTTTTCCATTCCCTCAGCACCCATCACAGCAGCCAGCAGAGTGTTCAAGATGTTTGATACTCTCCAGGAAAAGAGGAAGAGACCAACATCCGGTCTTTTCATACTCTTTTATGATTTAAACTCATGCCCTCTTTTCCTGTAAAGCTGGAATAATCTATCAACAGGGACATCATTGCGCCTCTGAGTCAATTAGTAACCAGACCAAGGTCCTTACACCTACCAGAGTAACTAAGGTTCTTTAAGTCAGAATCATTCACTTGACTCTCTTCAAAGACCATAAGTGGTCTAACCAGTGATTTATATAGTAATGACAAACTTTTCTTTGATACCTTCCCTTTTTAACCATTTGATTAAGTGCTTCAGTTTGCACCTCCAGAAGCTTTGCTGTGAAAAATTCTTGCCCCAAAATTTCAGACTGTGCTATGCAACTGATGGTTGGTGCCTGCCAGCGATGTGCGTACGATGAAATGTTTCCACAACACTTAATTTCATTAACACCTATTCATCCTTTGTGCAATCGTGCAAGACAGTCGCTGGAGGGCAGGACTTTCCCTGTAGTCTTCAGGACGCAGACATCAAGATCAAATGGAGGTCAGAAGCCCGCACTATGCGGGGAAAAGTCATATGGCTGTAGGTTTTCCTGCATTAGCCAATAATGGCCAGATTGTTGGCAGTGGGTGAGATTTCAAAGCTACAGGACCAATAGGAGCAGTAAGCTGATTTAAATTTAAGAAGCCCTTAGTGGCTGGCCCACCATTGTGGAGGGGGATTCCCTCGCGGGGGGGCGGGGTGAGGGGGGCTCACAACGGCAGCTGAAGCCAGACAGGCAGGGAAGCCTCAAAGCCCGGAGCGTGGGGCATGCTGGTCCACTTCCAGACAGATGGCATCTTCCCCAATGCCTCTGGGGAGTTTTAGGTCAACAGGAAAATCTCAATCGCTGTTCTACAATAAGCCTTACTAGGCCTTAACAACCTGAATCAGCTAGCTGCTGCTTATAGACAGGTGTCCCTGCTGCACCACCACCCCACCATTCCACCGCTGAGTAAATGACCTGGGATGTTGCAGGAAACTGGCATGCCGGCTGGTAGAGCAAATTTTCTCGTCCTCATGCCTGCAAACATGCCCCCTTCGGGAGGCACGAATCCTACCTGTAAATCAGCAATCCATTTAGCATTCCTCAAAATTTTATCTTCTTGTTCTTCTGGCCTCTTTCATTTTACTTGTGTCAATACAGAGCCGGTTGATCACCCTTCTCCATCTTCCCCAATAGTCACTCATTCTTCTTCCAGTCCAGCTACATCTTTCCATCTGCTCTCAGTCCTACCTCTACTTCTCCCCCCTGCCAATCCCCTGTCCACCGCTTGCCTGCCAATCCCCTGTCCACCGCTTGCCTCAGCATAATTTGTCCCTCGTAACAGATGACCTTACCATTTCAATCTCTTCTTGGCTACTTTCTTCATTGCTCCCATAATCTTCACTGACCCCCTGATGTACTGGTTCCTGATTTTGCCCTTACTCATTGCTTGACACAGACATCTTGGCATGTGTATCTCATTAGTATCCCGTCATTATTCCTCTTTTCTTGATGTTGCCCAGGGTTTGGCACTATATAGCAGTCTTTTTAAAAAATATTTTAACATTTTTACATTTAACACTCACATTACAAAACAAAATAAACCCAAAACCAACACCCCCCCCCCCCCCCCCGGGCGCCCTTACACTCTTTTTTTTAATAAATGTTTTTATTGGGTTTTTGAACAAGGTATAATTACCGTTATGTACTCAGAATAAGAAATATATATCTATATATAGGCACATGTTTAGAAGAGAAGGGCACACCCCAACATAGAATACAATAAAATATGAAATAGACTAACTGGTGGGGTACTGTGCACCAGCTCGACAGCGGCAGCTCTGCGCATCTGCCGAATTAATTACACCACGTAAGTACGCAACTGTTTGCCGGGGGGGAGGGGGGGGGGGGGGGGAAGGGGGGGCAGGGGTGGCGGGGACTGGGGGGGGGGGGGCAAATATACATTTGGGTGCCGGGGAGATAACCACAGTGTGCGACACCTGGCCGGGTCGCATGCCGCTGTCGCCCGCCTCTCCCGGACGGTTCTCGCCGCCGTCCCCGCTCGCCTCCACAGCTCCTCCCGTCCTCCATCCCCAACCTCCTCGTTCCCCGCTCCTGGAGATGTCATGCACGTTTTGGCACTCCGTGCACTCCTTCCGGCTCCCGTTTCCCTGCCCCCCGCCCCATCCCGCTGGTTCTCCTCTCCTGCCCCCCCTCCCTCCACGGTTCGCCCCTCCCTCCTCAACTTCAGCTGTCTCCCCCCGTGGTTCGCCTTTCTTTCTTCAGGTTTAGCTGCCCCCCCTCCCTCCCTCCCAGTCTCTCTCTCCCTTTTATGCCTTGGCTACCCTCCCCTGATTCTTGACTAAGCTCCCCTGATTCTTGGCTACCTGGCTATTCTTCCTCTTGTTCGTTGGCCACAAACAGGTCCCGGAACAGTTGCGTGAATGGCTCCCATGTTCTGTGGGAGACGTCGTTCGACCCTCAGATGGCGAATTTGATTTTCTCCATTTGGAGAGATTCCGAGAGGTCAGACAGCCAGTCTGCAGCTCTGGGTGGTGCTGCTGACCGCCAGCCAAACAGGATTCTACGGCGGGCGATCAGGGAGGCAAAGGCAAGGGCGTCCGCCCTCCTCTCCAGGAATAGATCTGGCTGGTCCGAGACCCCGAAGACCGCCACTTTCGGGCATTGCCTCGAAGAAGGCTGTCCAGTACTCCACAAGTCTGGGGCAAGACCAGAACATGTGGGCGTGGTTGGCCAGGCCTCTTTGGCACCGTTCACATCTGTCCTCCACCTCCGGGAAGAACCTACTCATACGGGTTCTTGTTAGGTGGGCTCTATGTACCACTTTTAGCTGCGTCAGGCTGAGCCTTGCTCACGTGGAGGTGGAGTTGACCCTATGCAGTGCTTCGCTCCAGAGTCCCCATCCTATGTCAATCCCCAGGTCCTCCTCCCATTTCTTTCTTGTTGCGTCCAGTACGGTGTCGGCCCTTTCTGTCAGTCGGTCGTACAAGTCACTACAGTTCCCTTTATCTAGGATACTTGCGTCCAGTAGGTATTCCAGTAGTGTCTGTCGTAGCGGTTGTGGATACATCCTTGTCTCCTTTCGTAAGAAGTTTTTGAGCTGCAGGTACCGTAGCTCGTTCCCCCTGGCTAGGCAAAATTTCTCTGTCAGTTCGTCCAGTGTTACGATCCTGCCGTCCGTGTATAGGTCCCTGACTGTCAGTGTCCCTCCGTCCTGCCTCCACCTTTTGAAGGTGGCGTCAGTCAGTGCTGGTGTGAACCTATGGTTGTTGCAGATGGGAGCTTTGTCAGACATTTTGGTCAGGCCAAATTGCTGCCGCAGTTGGTTCCAGGATTGGAGGGTGGCTATCACCACCGGGCTGCTGGAGTGTTTTTTGGGTGGGGATGGGAGTGCTGCCGTGGCGAGGGCCCGGAGGGAGGTCCCCATGCAGGAGGCCTCCTCCGCACGCACCCACTCGGCCTCTGGCTCCTGGATCCATCCCCTTACTCGCTCGGCTGTTGCTGCCCAGTGGTAGAATTGTAGGTTTGGGAGGGCTAGCCCCCCCCTGGATTTTGTTTTTTGTAGGACCTTCTTTGGGATCCTAGCATTTTTACCCCCCATACGAACACCATGATTAGTTTGTCCAGCGCTTTGAAAAAGGCCTTGGAGATGCAGATCGGGATGGATCTAAACAGGAAGAGGAACCTGGGCAGTACGTTCATTTTGATCATCTGGACTCTCCCCGCGAGGGAAAGTTGGAGTGTGTTCCATCTTTGCAGGTCCTTTTTTACTTCCTCCGTCAGACTGGTGAGGTTCCATTTGTTGGACCCTTTCTAGTCATGGGCTATTTGGATCCCCAGGTAGCGGAATTTGTGTCGGGCTTGTTTAAACGGCAGTCCCGTTAGTGCTGACCCTCCCCTTGCGGGTGTACTGGGAAGATCTCGCTTTTGCTCATGTTGAGTTTGTAGCCCGAGAAGGCTCCAAACTCTTTCAGGAGCGCAATGATCCCGTCCAAGCTGCTCTGTGGGTCCGAAATGTAGAGGAGCAGGTCATCTGCATAGAGTGAGACTCTGTGCTCTCTGCCTCCCCTTCGGATCCCCCTCCAACTTTTTGCTGCCCTGAGCGCGATTGCTAGCGGTTCGATCGCTAGGGCGAACAGCAGTGGGGACAGTGGGCATCCTTGTCTGGTTCCCCTGTGCAGTTGGAAGTATTGGGAGTTAGTGTTGTTGGTCCGTACGCTCACCATGGGAGCGTTGTATAGGAGCTTTACCCAAGCGGTGAACCCTGTTCCAAACCTGAACCGCTCCAGTACCTCTATGAGGTATTTCCATTCGACTCTGTCGAAGGCCTTTTCTACGTCCAGGGAGATGATCACCTCTTGTGTTCTCTCCCCGGAGGGGGTCATTATCACATTCAGCAGGTGCCTGATGTTCGAGGTAAGCTGTCTACCTTTGACGAAGCCCGTCTGGTCCTCTGTAACCACCTCAGGTACACAGTCTTCTAGCCTTTTGGCTAGGATTTTGGCCAGTATTTTGGCGTCTGCGTTCAGCAGTGAGATGGGTCTGTATGACCCACATTCCGTTGGGTCTTTGTCTTTCTTAGGTATCAGCGAGATTGAGGCCTGTGCTAGCGTGGGTGGCAGTGTGCCCCTAGCTAGCAAGTCTGTGAACATCTCCCGCAGGTGCGGGGTCAGCGCTGTCGCGTATTTTTTGTAGAAGTCCGCCGGGAATCCGTCCGGTCCCGGCGCCTTCCCCGTCTGCATGGAACTAATGCTGTCCATGATCTCTCCCAGTGCTAGAGATGCTTCCAGGCCCTGTTTTCTGCCCTCCCCCATGACTGGAATGTCCAGTCCATCAAGGAACCGTTTCATCCCAGACTCCCCCCTTGGGGGCTCTGAGGTGTACAGCTCTTGGTAGAAGGCTATGAAGGTTTTGTTAATCTTTTCTGGTTCTGTTTCCAACGTGCCTCCGGTACCCCTGATTTGTGAAATGTCTCTGGTGGCTGCCTGCTTTCTCAGCTGGTGTTCCAACAGGCGGCTGGCTTTGTCTCCGTGTTCATACAGGGTCCCGCGCGCCTGGCTGAGTTGGTGCACTGCTTTCCTGGTGGAGAGCAGGTCAAAGTTCCTTTGTAGTTCTTTCCTCTCTGCCAGGAGCTCTATGGTCGGGGCCTCGGTGTATTTACGGTCTACCTCCAGTATGGAGTCGACCAGCTGCTGCCTAGCCACCCTTTCCTCCCTATCTCTTTGTGCTTTGAAAGCGATGATTTCCCCTCTTAGTACGGCCTTTAGCGCTTCCCAGAACGTGGAGGGAGAGACCTCCCCGTTTTGGTTGTTCTCCGCGTACTCTGCTATGGCCCGCACTATCCTTACACTGAAGGCCTTGTCAGCTAGTAAGGCACCGTCCAACCTCCATGTGGGGCACTGGGCCCTTCCCGTCTCTAGCCGCACGTCCATGTAATGTGGAGCATGGTCTGATATCACAATTGCGGAGTATTCCACTTTGTCTATCCCTGGAAGCACCGTCTTCTCCACCACAAAGAAGTCAATTCTGTATACGTTGTGTACTGGGGAGAAGAAGGAAAATTCCTTCTCCTCCGGGTGGGCGGACCTCCAGAGATCCACCGCTCCCATCTGCTCCATAAAGTGACAGAGTTCCCTTGCCATGCTTGAGGTTTTCCCCGTTTTGGGGTTTGATCCGTCCGTCTTTGGATCCTGTACACAGTTGAAGTCCCCCCCCATAATTAGTCGATGCGTCGTTATGTCTGGGATTTCTGCCATGGTCTTTTTGATGAAACTTGTGTCGTCCCAGTTGGGCGCGTACACGTTGACTTGTACCACCGGTGCCCCATCCAGGGGCTGACCATGAGGTACCGACCCCCGGGTCTGTAACCGTCCTTGTCGCCCTAAACATCGTCTTCTTGCCGATCAAGATCGCCACCCCCCGGCCCTTGTCCCATAGCAGGAATGGTAGGTTTGTCCCACCCAGCCCTTCCTTACCCGCAGTTGGTCTTGCTCCCTCAGGTGCGTCTCTTGGAGGAAGACTATGTCGGCCCTCATGTTTCTGAGGTGGGTGAGGACTCTGGATCTCTTCACTGGGCCGTTAAGTCCCTTTACGTTCCAGGTGACTATCCTGGTGGGGGGCTTCTGCCCCCTCGCTCCTGTGGGATTAACCATACTTATCTGGTGGACGCGCCCCTGCCCTCCGGGGTTTCCCTTTGTTGAGGGGCCGTCCAGGATGCCCGCTGTTGTTGCTCTCTCCACGCGGTCGGGTCCTTGCACTCCGGGGTTTCCCCTTGTTCCGGGGGCAACTGCCATGGCCGTCCATTATGTAGTCCCCTGAACTCTGGGGTCTACCTTCGCCCAGAGACCGTACTGGGTGGGTGCTTGTAGCAGTTCCTTGTTTCGGGCCCTTGGTTGTGGCACTTTGTAGCCCTGTTCCTTTTCTAGCCTCCTTTGTCCCTCCTTCCCTGCATCCCCCCTCCCCGGTCTCTTTCTCCCTGCGTACCCCCCCCCCCCTCCCCCCCCACCCCGGTCTCTCCCTTCTCCCTCCTCCCCCGTTTTCTCCTCTTTCGCCCCTCTTTCCCCTGTTCCTGTCCCCCTTTGCTCTCCCGTCTCTGACGGGTGTTGCCCCCCATCCCCTGCCTGGCGCCTTCCCCCCTGTTGGGGGCGCGCTGCGGCCCTGCTTTGTTGTGTGCCCCCCGGTGCTAGCTTTCCTGCTAGTACGGTGGCCCCCATCTCGGGGGTTATTGTCTCGCTTCTCCCCCGCCTGGCCTCTACGGTTTTCTGCCCGTTCTTCCCCCATCCTACCCTGCACCCCACCCGCTTGCTCTCCCTTCTCCATTGCTCTCGTTCCCTTGCGCTGGGGCCTGGCCTCCCAACTAGAGCGGTCCCACGGGCAGTGGTTTGTATATAGCAGTCTTAACCTCTGACTGAGAAATATAAAATGCAAAGTCAAGAGCACAAACCCAGAGAGTCAAACTAAGTTCCGTCTTCCAGAGTAATGGTGTTCAAGGTGGAGAAGCGAATGAGGCTAGGAAGCCCTAAGTCAGTTATGAAGTTTCAAACAGGCAAACTGTCTGCATTTTATGCAAAAAAAATCAAGGTTTCTACTCAAATAGCTACGTCTGTCAATGCTGTAGCATTGAAATCATTTGAACCCCATTCCAAGGTACCCTTTTAGAAACATCTACTTCTGATTCTCAAAAGGAACTAGCCACAAAAGGCAGGACACCATGGGTTGTGGTTCAGAAGGCCAGAGATGGAAGACATAGGTCAGCCTCAGTTCACTCTGGATGCTGAAACTGTCCTACTGTTGAATTAAAGATGGAGAAAAGCTTCAGGAGATGACTCGCAGCTTAAAATGGATGGAGCTGCCACAAAAGTGACAGGGTCCAAATGTTAACCTTTCGGAATGGAAAATCTTGCTTTCTCACATCTTAGAGAAATATTTCAATCCACTTCTCATGAGGTACCCACTTGGTGTGCAGATTAAAACTGCAGGCATTTTATTTTTGTACGCAACAGATCACACAATCGTTGGTGAGATGAAAAATCATTTCACTTATTACAAAGTGGAGAGACATGTGCTAACTCGGAATATTGGGAGAGTTCACTGTATTACCAGTACTGCCACATATGATCTTTCATGCCTATCTAAACAGGTAGCCAATGCCTGTTTCCACATCCAATTTGAAGGAAGGGATCTTCAACAATCTATTATATGGTTAGGTTAGAGTGGAACTTCATCCTACAATTATTGACTCAGAAGGCTGCCAGCTAAGCCAAGCTGTCACTCTCACGAGTTGTTTAAAACTACAGAGACGCCAATGGATTGGTATTGCACCTAGAGATCAGGTTAATGAGAAAAGGGGGAAATTATAGAATGTACTGTGCAGAAGGAGGCCATTCAGCCCATCGAGTCGGCATCGGCCTTTGGAAAGAGCAGCCTACTAAAGCCCCCACCTCCACCCCATTCCCCTTAATCCAGTATCTCCACCTAATCTTTTGGACACTAAGGGGCAATTTAGCATGGCCAATCCACCTAACCTGCACATCTTTGGACTGTAGGAGGAAACCGGAGCACCCACGCACCCATGCAGACACGGGAAGAAAGTGCAAACTCTATACAGACAGTTACCCGAGGCCGGAATTGAACCTGGGACCCTGGAAATGCAAGAATTGTATTCAAAACCTGTTGTGTTGCAAACTTCAGTTGAATAAGACCTTACTTTTGAAATAAATGCAAAAATGTTATTCTGTAAGAAAAACAGAGAATCGGATTTCCTTAACGCCGTTCCTGTTGTGGTTGAGATTTCTCCAATAAAGTATTCATTTTTATTCCAGCTTCCTCTCTGAGCTGGAAAGCACACATAGCTTTGTACTGTTACAAGAATAACAAAACACAGAAATGGCTAATTTAATTCATTTCGCTTTTGATGCAACCGTGTTGATAGTTGAAGAACTCAACATTCAGAATGCATACCTTATCTCCTCGCCTTAAGGACATGTATTTCATCATCTGTGTCTTCACTATGCTTTACTAGCTTCTGTGCCCCGGAGAACAAATCGCAAGATTGCTATCTTTCACATATCCTCACAGCCTCGTTTCTCCCAAGTTTGACTATTTCCAGCATTGTAAGTTGTGTGCACTCTGCAGACCTCCAACGTTTTGTCACTGACAATCAAGTTAAGTTACGTTGCACTGTTCTGAACCATCGCCCCATCACTCTGTGCACCACCCCCTCCACCAACCACATAATCCGATATTCTTCCGCAACTCCCTGCCAACAGATACCTCCATAAGATCTAAATTTTATTAACAAGCCTCTTATACGACATGTCATCATATGCCTTCTGAACGTGCATATAAAGTGCATCTGCCAAATTTCCTTTATTGATCCAATTGGTCACTCCTTCAACAAAAATTGTTTTGCTAAATTTCCAATTCTGATGAAAGATGACTAATCCGAAATTTTGGAGGGAGGGAGATATTATGCCCCCTGCCAGGGTATACACATTTTCATCAAGGATGGTCACCTCAGCACTTCACTTTACCGCAAGATCACGGATAACCTCACAATACTCTACTTCTCCAGCTTCCACCCTAAACATATTAAAGAAGCCATCCCCTATGGACAAGCCCTCTGTGTACACAGGATCTGCTCAGACGAGGAGGCACGTAACAGTTATCTACAGATGCTGAAAGACACCCTCGTAGGAATGGGATATGCCGCTTGACTCATCGATCGACAGTTCCACGCGGCATAACAAAACACCGCACCGACCTTCTCAGAAGACAAACAAATACACAGCCGACAGAGTACCCTTTGTCAGCTATTACTTCCCCAGAGCGGAGAAACTATGACATCTTCTTCACAGACTTCAACACGTCATCGATGAAGACAAATATCTTGCCAAGGGCATCCCCGCACCCCCACTACTTGCCTTCAAACAACCACGCAACCTCAAACAGACCATTATTCGCAGCAAACTACCCAGCCTTCAGGAGAACAGCAACCACAACACCACACAACCCTGCCATAGCAACCTCTGCAAGACATGCCAGATAATTGACATGGGTATCACAATTAAACGTGAGAATACCACTCACCATGTATGCGGTACATACTCGTGCGACTTGGCCAACGTTGTCTACCTCATACGCTGCAGGAAAGGTTGTCCTGAGGCGAGGTACATTGGTGAGACCATGCAGATGCTGCAACAATGGATGAACGGACATCGCGCGACAATCGGCAGGCAGGAATGTTCCCTTCCAGTCGGGGAACACTTCAGCAGTCAAGGGCATTCAGCCTCTGAGCTTTGGGTAAGCGTTCTCTAAGGCGGCCTTCAGGACGCACCAAGCAGAAGCCAAGTTGCGCACACTCTCAACCGGGACCTTGGATTCATGTCTTATTCCATTCACCCCCGTCATTTGGCCTGGGCTTACAAAATCCTACCACCTGTCGTGGCTTGAGATAATTCACACCTATTTTACCTGTGATTATCCCTCTCTCCAATCGCTCCTTCTGGACCTGGAAAGACTTAATTACCTGCAAAGACTCGCATTCAAAGTACCATTTCGCATCATTGACTTTGTCTGCATATGTGGTTGGGAACCCACTTCTTCACTCACCTGATGAAGGAGCTGCACTCCAAAAGCTAGTGATTCGAAACAAACCTGTTGGACTTTAACCTGGTGTTGTAAGACTTCTTACTGTGCTCACCCCAGTGCAATGCCGGCATCTCCACATCAGGGTACATGGAAACAGGGGGTGCATAAACTAAAACCCGTGGCTGGTCCACTGACTTACTGCCTACCCCTGAGCTATTATGATAAACGCCAACCAGCCTGCCTACTCTGACGCCTGTTGAGGCCCTTAGGTTGTCAATTAAAGGCTTTCTGTCTCTGCTGCCATTATATGATGGTGGAAGGAAAGTGGCAGCCCACCACTTCCTCAGCTCCCAAAAACTGGGGTGGGGGGGGGTGGGGTGTACCTCCAGTTGGGGGGGGGGGGGAACTTTCCTCAAGTTGATAACAACTTTATACCTCTGCCATCCCCCCACCACCCCCCATCCCTGGACCTTTGAACCTGAACCCTCTCACCACCTCGCTAGGGTCCCCCCATCCCTCTCCAAGCAAAGACCCCCACTTACTTTAAAGTTCTGTATTCATAATTCTGTTCTTGGGAGTCCCAGCAGCAACCATTATTGCATTCAGGCACTGCTGGGACTACCGAATAGGCACTCACAGGTTGACCTCGCTACAGGTGCTGCCAGACCTGCTGAGATTTTCCACTCTTTTCTGTTTACATTTCAGATTTCCAGAAGATACACAGTATTTCGCTTCTGTATTTTACTCAATTTACCATATGGCGTTTGCTTTTTAAACAGCAGAAGGTCTGGTCGATTTTGAAACAAGACACAAATGATGTCAGTGCGAGTTCCAATTTCAAGGAAGCACAATAAATAAAGAGTAAATGAATCCAGAAATCATGTTTCACATGCACTGTTAAAGTAAAGGAATAGTAAGCATTAATCAAGAATTGAATTAAAAATCGATAAATTGAGAAAGTGGTATCTGAAACAAAGGCATGGATCGATATTAGATTGCAATAAAGAGGCAGCATGAGGTAAATAATATATAAAAATCAACAGAAACTCACATTTATATGTAATAAAGTGTAGTAAAATATTGTGATGTCAGAGTAACACCATTGCTGGTAATGTCACATGTTATGCAATGATGTCATCGGAGCCTTTTGCGGGATACTGTGGAGTTTGCAATTGTACCCCTGTTGTCCCAAGGTGCCTCACAAGCATAATTATTAAACAAATAAAAATAGAAAATGCTGGAAGGTCGGCCTTTCATCAGAACATACCTGAAATGTTAACTGTTCTTCTTTTCACAGATGCTGTCTGACCTGATAAATATTTCCAGCTTTTTCTGTGTTTAATTTTAGGCTGCCAGCATCTGCAATATTTAGCTTTTGTGTTTTAGTGTTAAATAAGATTTAACACCGAGCCATAGAAGAAGATATTAGTGCAGGTGATCAAAGCCTGGTCAAAGAGATATATTTTTCAGAGCATCGTAAGCAAGGAGAGGGAGGTCGAGAGGTAGGATGGTTTAGGGATGGAATTCCAGAGCTGAGGGCCTTGACAGGTTCGAGAATCACAGACAGCAAGAATTATAACAAAAAATATTTGATTCACTATCTTAGCAGCTATTCAACACCTGTGCTCTCGCCACATGACGCCTTTTGTAATTGTGTCATCACATAATAACGTAACCACTCGGTCTACATTTCCCCGTTCAGTTGGAGAACCTGGTGGCATGAGATGTAACCGTGTGCACAATAGGAAACTATGTACAGACTGCTGTGTAACATACAAGATAAAGGAGCTAACAATGCATAACTATTTACATGCCCACTGAGTCACGGATTAAGGGGTTCTAGGTGGTGCATGGTTCATCATGTCTTCCCCCCCACTTCCCTTCCCGTATCTGAAAATATGGAAGGGCAGTACAGTGAATCCCACAATGGGAAACCCCATTGGCCAGCTAGCGAGACGGAGAATCCCGTGGGCGTGCTGCGCCAAAAATCTGGGACGGAGAACCCCGCCCGTGATGTCTGCATGGAAGGCATCTTTGAGTTCCTGAACTTGACGAGAGGACAGTACCTCTATTGCCGTTCTTCACAATCTGTCTGGTGTGTAATGGGCAAGAACACTCTGGAGATGGCATCAGCCAAGTACAGCTCCTTACCACATTTGTATACCAGGCTGAGATTGTAATGTTGCAACTTTAGCCATGCAGACACAGTGTGGAGAGGCTTCTTTAAGATGGTCATGGGTGGGTGGTATCTTTTTCAACAGTTACTAGATGACTCTATATGAAGTCATGAAACATCTGACAGGCGAAGGCCAAAACAGGACGTTCCTTTTCGACCTGTGCATAATGAGTCTCAGTCTCAGAGAGGGCCCTTGGAGCAAAGGCTAAAGGTCTGTCATTCTGGATGAAGACTGCACCAAGTCCATGCTAGGAGGCATCTGCTGATATGAGTACAGGAACCCGAACGTCAAAGTATTGTAACACCGGTGGCGCTGTGAATGCTTGCTGAAGTCTGTTGAAAATTGCCATGTGGTGCTCTTCCCAGCACCATTCGACATTCTGGTGGGGAAGTTGACAAAGAGGTCCAGTGACCTCACTATAACACAGGATAAACTTAGAAAGATAATCTGTCATACCAAGAAAGTGCTGTAAAGCATGCTTGTGTACAGGAATGATCATCTGTCATATAACCATTGTCTTGTCTGGATTGGGCTTTACACCATTGGCTGTGAATTAATGGTTCATGTAAGGAACCTAGTTGACATTTGAATCTACATTTCATAGGAATAAATTTTAGCTGTATGGTCCTGATTCTGTCGATGGGGAGACGAAGATGTACATTATGTTGTTTCTTGATATGGCCTGAAACCAGGATGACATCAATAATTATCTTGCAAGGTTGGCCTACAAAGAGTTGCTGCATTCACTGCTGGAAAAGCTCACTGTCCATGGTGATCCCACAGGGCATAGGAAGAAAATGATATCCGCCTATCAGAGGCATGAATGTGGTTAGTTTTGAAGATTTTTCATCAAACAAGATCTGCCAAAATTCACGTCTTACATCAGGATGCTGAATACCTTAGTATTTGGTATGTCTGCTATGACCGGTTCCATTGTGTTCATAAGGTGAGGAGGTCTGAGCAGCACTTTGTTCAAGTGCACTGGTTCAATGCATATCATGACTGTGCCATCTGTCTTTATTGCTGCCACAATTGCTGAAACCCATTCTGTGACCTCGTCTATAGGAGTTAAGACCTCCAATGCTGTCATCCAATACAGCTCATTAACTACTTTCTACTTCATTACTACTGGCACTCCTCTTGAAGCACAGACTATTGGTGGTGTCAAATCATCTCATCACATGTGGCATTCAACTGGGGCCCTCTAAGATTATTTGGCTATAAACCGGTACCTTTCTTGACTTGTCAGACAATGCAGCACCGCAATAAATATGCCACTCCTCCTCGAACGTTTCCCACCTATCTGTAATATTTTCATCAAAGGCGAGTGGGTTACCATGGCAAAGTCCTTGTGCCATACTGTCAACTTCTGACACCATGTACATGCGTTGGGTTCTCGAATCACAGTCAACAAAAACTTATGATGAAAAATAGTTTATTCGCTAACTTAACAGCTACTTCAACACTCGTGGTCTGCCTGCACTTCCAGGAATAACGCCTACTGTCCCAACACAAGGCCTCTTTTATAGACGCGGCGTCACTTAATCACGTGACCACTTGGTCTACGTACATCTTCCTCAAGCAATTACCTAATTAGAGAATTTATGGATTCTGCTTTGGGAATGTTTTTGAACCAAGCAATCACACATGAATAAGCTGCCACACAAATTTTGTTTTGTTCTCCTTTCACGATGATCAGAAACTTGCATTATCATTTAGTTGAGCAGTCAACACAATCCATCACTGTTAGCCTCATCAAAGCCCTTCATAATCTTGAATATCATCACCCCATAAACCTCTTCTCCCAAAGCTGACGTTAGTGTGAGACTTCTATATTTAATATAACCTTTTAAAATATTCGAATTCATCAACATGATATGTATTTAAGGATGATGTGATTTACACTTATCACAATTAAATTAATTTGTCAGCAATTATGAATGCACAGCCTCTAAACTATCATTAATGCTTGAAGATGAGAGTGAGAAGACTGAAAGAAACAGGATTTAACAACAATTAATTATCATTTCATAGACATGCATTCAGGGAAAGGGAGGTTGCCTGCTGTACATCTTATTTAATTATGCGGCTCACCTGCCTCTTGTCTTGTGTCTAAATGGTTGCTGTTTCTACAACGACTATAAGACATATTGCATAAAATTCCAACATCTGCTACACTCCAAACTACTGGGAAAATGCACAAAATTAATTGTCAAAAATCTACCCTTGTTCTGAAGATAAGCTTCATCTCCCTATCAGAGAGGCTTTGGGAGTCGCTCGCTGCAGAATATTCAGTCATTTTTTAAAAGATGAATTCACTGGATATGGCTATCACTTGTACATCCCCATTTCCCCTGAGAAGGTGGTGGCCTTCACAAACTGCTGTTACAGTCCGGGTAAACAGCGCTATTATAAGCAAGAGTTTGACCCAACTAAGTCAGGTTGGTATGTGATTTAGAGCGGAACCTGAGCTGGTGGTCCTCCCATGTGCCTGCTTCCCTTGTCATTCTAGACAGTTTATTGGTGAGCCAGTGCCACTTGATAGCACTACCGATGACACCCACCCATCGCTTTGTTGACGATTGAGGATAAACTGAAGGGATGATAACTGGCTGGGTTGGATTTGTCCTGCTTTTTGTGGGCATTTTTTCACTTGTGATGCCAGTAGTCGCTCTACTGGAACAGTTTGGCTAGAAACACAACTAGCCCTTGAGCACAGGTCTTCATTATTACATCCAAGATTTTGTTACACATGATCCATCACTTGCCATCACTTGGCTGGCAGTTTTAGCAAGTCAACAGCAGTTCAGACAATCAATTCAGGTCAGATACACTTGGAAACAGCCAAGTAATTTCCAGAATACTAATGCTTCCCCTTGGGCACTCAACAGCTGCTGCTTCAACTCATAACTAGAATGAAGCCATTCAAAATGTTAATTGTAGACGTAATACATGATGGGCGCGATTCTCCCAAACAGGGAGAAATCGTAAGGCTGGCGTCAAATCCGGGTGGGTTTGACGCCAGCCTCCCCCTCCCCGACCGGGAACCGATTCTGGTCCCCGGTCGGGGCTAGCATGCCGCCGCCGTAAACTCCGGCATCGCGGGCTTAACGAATTTTGTTAAGCCCGCTTGCCAGAGTTTGCGCCGGCTGATGCGTCACATGACGTCAGCCGCGCATGCGCGGATTGGAAGACTCCAACCCGCGCATGCTTTCACTTTCCGAAGTGATACAGCGGGGCGGCGGAAGGACAAAGAGTGCGCGGGTATCGGACCCGCTGCCCGCGATCGGTGGGCACCAATCGCGGGCCCATGGCACCCTTGGCACGGCCGTGGTACTGCCGTGCCAATCGGTGCCATGGTTTTAAAAATCGGCACTTTACGGCCGTTTTTACGAACGGCCAGACCAGGTGTGTTTACCGTTCGTAAAAACAGCCGTAAAGGGCTTGGACTTCAGCCCATCGGCCAGCTGAGAATCGCTGCTGACCGTAAAAAAACGGCGGCAGCGATTCGTATCGGGAGTCGGACGTGGGGGGGGGGGGGGGGGGGGGGGGTGGGGGGGGGGGGGGGGGGGGGGGGGGGGAGAATAGCGGGAGGGCGTCAGACTAGCATGGCCGTAAAATTTTACGAACCCCGCTATTCTCCGCACCGTCGTGAGTGCGGAGAATTGCGCCCGATGTGTGTTAAGTATGCGCCATTTTCACCTCTTAAATCAGAAGAGTGATCATTCAAATTCCATTTCAGAGATTTGAGCACATAATCCAGACTAACACTCCCACTGCACTACTGAAGGAGTGCTACACTGTCAAGAGTTACCATCTTTCTGATGAGCTGTTAAACTAAGGCCCAACATGTCCTCTCAGGGAGGTGCAAATCATCCCGTCAGGACCAGGGAGTAAAATCACGAGCCCTGGTGTTTCTTCTGTTTCCAGGCCCTTTATCTTCACCACCACCAAAACCTTTAACCTTCCCTCTTGTAATGATATGTGTATAGATACGCCAGTGAAGGGTTAATTATTACATCTCCGTGTCATTCAAACATTAGAGGGCAGCACCAGTTCCCAGTATAAATATTAGACCTCAGGGAATCTTGGGTAGTTAGCAAAGGAGAAGTATTGATCACAGCAAAGGAGAAGTATTGATCACAGCACGAGGAATAGTTTAGATTAGAGAGAGAGTTAGCACAAGGTTATCGTTAGTTAATACTAGATTACAGAGTACTGTTTAACAGATTCAACCTTACTTTGTTCGCAGTTATAGCTCTGTAGTGTGTTTGAACTTTATTTAAATTAATGGTTATTCAATAAATTAGTTTTGCTTCAATCCAAAGATTGGCGGTTTCTTTATCATCAACTCAACAGACCATTCTGGATCACAAGGCAAAGAATAACGACATATTACCACAAAGTGTAATATAACACCTCTCACATCCTTTCGTGCCCAAAATTGGGCAATATAGTCACAGTGGGGTCAAAGGGTTTTGTATAACTGTAGAAAAACATCTTGTTTTTTGTGCCCCCATGCAACTATTTATAAAGCCCATCAAAAGCTAAAGTTTCAGTTTGATACACTTTACAACCAAGGCTTTGTCAAACAATTCCACACAATTTGTTCATTCATGTTATGCCACCTACGCCGCTTTCTTGAACCGGGCCCCTGTGCAATATCCAGACAGCAACATCCAACGGACTCGAACTTCACAAGCACCTCAAACAACAGTCCCCATGTAGATTTTATTGAACCATGAATCCTGGTTTCACATTCAATTTTAAATGTGGTAAATACTTCCAGGTGCACCACTTGGAATCGAGCTGATACCCCTGGCATCATCTAGCACTAGCTGGCACTACCCTGGCAAGACCCTCTCCCCACTGAGCACTGCGATGACCCCTGAACTTCCCTGAGTGTACTGCTTGACAGGCGCATGCCTTCTCAGAGCAGTTATGCATCACACCGTTGTGACTGCACACCGCCGTGGATGGATGCTTTGATGTGGGGGAATGATTCCAGCGTATGGGCCTGATAATTATCTGCCAATTTATTATAACGAGGTTCCTGACATTGAAAGTCAGGAATTGCAACCCATTGCTGATAAGGGGAGAAGATAATCACTTCCTGGTTTGACGGCTTCATGAAATGCAACTTTCGCTTTCCCGGTGATATTTTCCACTCCCGCCACCGAATCCGCCCGTCACTAATGGGAGGTGAAACTGCTGGCCAATGATTCAGATCCACCATCTGCACTGGTTCTGCCAAAGGGTTGCTCACCCTCTCTTTCTCTTTGCACAGATGGAACCAGATGTGCTGAGCATTTACAAAACTTCCTGTTTCTGCTGGAGTAAAAATAACCCCTTTTGCCAGCCCAAGAGAAAGCAATCAGGCTTCTTCTGAGATTCTCATTCCCCTCAGCAAGAAACACTGCAGCAGCTGCCTGTGATCTGGCTTGGCACAACATCAAACATGAATTTCCAAAAAATATCTGAGACCGGGAGGGGAAGGGCCCTGGGCTACAGACACAGTTGTTGTTGACAACGTCAAGGGACTGACTGGGGGGGGGGGGGGGGGGGGGGGTGCTTCAGGACTCTGGGGTTACCTTCAAGGGTTACTTTCCTTCAGCCCAGCAGCCTTTAGGTTCCAATCAGGAGAGAAAGCAACACACGAGTCCGATTACACCAAACGGAAGTCCACGAGGAGATAGGCAGGAAACGGAAGGACTGGGGAAGTTGGCATCACCTACTGGGCCAATGATTGTTACTGTTCAGGACAACAGCAATCATTGGTCGAGCAGCCTGTTAATCGGGATGGTCTGTACGCCGGATTGGCTGCTTTGGACACTAACCATTCAAATGAAAGGCTACTCAGCCAATAAGTCAGGGTCACCCCTCAGCACAGGCCCCAGTGATTAGCACTATCTGCACCTCCCCTCTCCTGGGCTCTATATCCCAAGAAGAACAGGTAGTTGGTTGAGGGATAAACATCACTAAAAAGCAACTTATCACATTGCTGTTTGTGGAAGATTGCATTGTCCCAGTGATTACACTTTGGGTGTATTTCATTGGCTGTAAAGCGCTTTGGAACACCCTGAGGTCTTTGGAAAAGCAAGCTCTGCCTTTACTTTATTCTGATCCTCCTGAAGGGGAAAGAATTGCCGAACTCACTGCACAAGCCATTTCCTATCAACTCTGGTTAAAGTTTATTTTTACTGCAACAACCCGTCTGCTGCCTCCGTGTTCAAATTGCCATCTGCTCTTTGAAGTAAAGTAATTAGACACACCAGGATTGACAGGCCTGCTAAACGGTTGATCAGTTTGCTGAAGCAGCGTTTGGCAATACAATATGCTCACAACATGTTTGGAGTCTTCAGGAACAACCTCAAATTAAAAAAAATTGCATTTCTCGAGAACACATTTCATAACCTCAAGACATCTGAAAGTGTATTACAGCCAATTAGCTATTTTTGAAATCTGATCACTTGTGTAATGTACGAAATGGAGAAGCCAATTTGTATACAGCAAATTCTCACTAACAGCATCGTGGTTAGGACTAGATAAGTGTACAGTGTTTAATATCATTCACAACCCCTCTGATAAGGAAACTGCTTGTGCCAGCATGCAGAAAGCCTGGACAGGTTTAGGCTGATCAAGTGGTGTGTAACATTTATGCCACCCAAGTGCCAAGTAATGACCACCTCCAACAAGAGATAAATCTTGACCACCTCCTCTTGATATTGAACAGCATTGCCATCACTGAATCCCCCACCATCAACATCATGGCTTTCAAAATTGACCAGAACCCTAACTGGATCAGCCATGTAAAGATATAGTGGTTACAAGAGCAGGTCAAAGTCTGGGCATTTAGTGACAAGCAACTTACCTCCTGACTTCCAAAGCATGCCCGTCATCTAAAAAGGAAAAATCAGGATTGTGATGGAACAGACTTCACCTGCTTCAATGCATGCAGCTCCAAAAGTACTCAAAAAGCTCAATAACATCCAGGACAAATCAGCCTGCTGATTGGCACGAAAATCACCACCTTAAATATTCAACCCCTCCACCACCGACACACAGTGGCAGCAGTGTGTACCATCTACAAGATGTATTGCAACAACTCATCATGTCCCCTTCTACAGAACCCTTGAAATGCACAACTTCTAATATCTAAAAGAACAAGGGCAGCAAACGGATGGAAACACAACTACCTGTAATTTCTCCTCCAACCACACACTGTCCTGATTCACAAATATATCACCGCTCCATCATTATATATGGGTTAAAATCCCAGAGCTCCCACCCTAACAGCAAGATGTACTTACCCCAGATGACCTGCAGCAGTTCAAGAAGGCAGTTCACCAAAACAATCTCAAGGGCAAATAAGTGTGGACAATAAATGCTGGTAATGCCAGTCCACATCCCACAAACAAATTGAACAAAAAACTTAATTTCAGTGATGTTAGATGAAGGACAAATAATTGGTCAGGACTAGTATTTGTGCAGAACTCCCAGACTCATCTTAAAAATAGTACACAGCAAGCTCCTACAATGTGATGAAGTCCAATGGTCTGTTTTACTTTGGTGCTGTTGGCCAAGATAACAGGGATAACACCCTTGCACTTCAGGATAGGACCTGGGGATCTTTTGCACACACCTGAGAGGGCCGAAGAGGACTCAGTTTAATGATTCATCTGAAAGACAGCCCCTCCAAAAGGTGCAGGATTCCCTCAATATTGCACAAGAGCACAAACCTGGATTATGAGTTTGCAGGCCCCACTCTATTTTGAGATATCTGCATTGAGTGAGAAATGAGTTAGGGTGGCAAATCCAGACATTATGGCTGGCACCATTCTGGAAGTAGACATTGCCGAACTTCCGCAATTTTCATCAAAGTGGCCATATTTCAGAACTGTTTCTAAATCATACCTGGTGAGTGGAGGTGTAAACTATGGATTGGAGGAGGGAAGAGTCCAAAAGGTCAGTTAAAATTGAGTTATCCCGTTACAATTCGTCATGAAATGCTTGGGTTTAAGTTAAGGGGCTGGTTTAGCAAAGGGCTAAAAAGCTGGATTTTAAAGCAGACCAAGGCAGGCCAGCAACATGGTTCAATTTCCATACTAGCCTCCCCGAACAGGCACCGGAATGTGGCGACTCGGGGCTTTTCACAGTAACTTCATTTGAAGCCTACTTGTGACAATAAGCGATTTTCATTTCATTTCATTTTCATTTCTTCATTTCATTTCATTTCATATCTATTTCTACTATAGTGAGTAATGACAGCACTGTAATTGGAAATGGAAAGTGATCATTAAATAATTGGGTTGCCAGGTTGTCAATTCTGCCAACTGTTAAGTGAAAGAAAGCATTGTAAAAATGGAAAAATCTTCAGGTGCATTAGAATAGATTTTCCAAAGTGCTATTCTGCATTGTACAATATGGAAAGCATCGCCCATTGTGAATTCAAAACCAAATTACTTGTAGATTTCTCATGGCTTTAAATCATTCTTTACAGAAAAGCTCCGCCATCTGTTTGGCTGTTTGAAAGCTTTGACAGATATTTGATCTTTGAGGGAGCTTCAAAGACAGTAATGGACTCTGTACTTCAGGATTTCTTTACACAACTGTGCTGCGAAGTGCCAGTTTGATGGTTCTGCAACCTTCCAAATCACTAATGGATTCTGGGCTGCAGGGTATGTTTACACAGCTCTCCTTGGAAATGTGAGCTTGTTTATGATGATAGGTTTATGAACTTCTTGGAGGAGATTAATTTTTAATTAACTATCCAAGTGATGTTTATTTTGACAAATTTATGAGCTTTTCAAATACTTACAAATTACAGGGGCTTTATGAAGTGGATACTGGATAATGGAAAAAGGGATGAGGGGGTCAGGAAATGAAGAGGTGAAGAGTGGGAAGGGATAAGAGTTGTGGAGGGGCTGAATAGATGAGGGAGTTGGAGGTAAGGGGGCATAGGTGTTGAGGAAGCTATGACGTAAAAGAGGATGAGTGGGGTAAAAGGGGTATGAAGGAAGAGAGAAAGTGAAAGGGGATGAGGACAGTAGGGGTGAAGGAGATAAGTAATATATGGGATAAGGGGGTGACGGGAATGAGGGTGTTGGGGAGAAGGGTCAATGGTGAAGGTGGATTTACCCTGATTTGCAGAACTGGGCCGATATCTCTGTCATTGGCCATGGGTCTTTTAACCTGGCCACCTTGGCATCAGGCAGCGCCGGCCCTAGGGTTGCTGGCGCCCCGGGCAAGCTGAACTTCGGCGCCCTTCGGGGGGGCGGGGGCGGGGCGGGGGGGCTGGGGGTGGGGTGGGGGGGGCGGGGCCGGGGGCGGGGGGGGGCTGGAGGGTGAGGGGGGCGGGGCCGGGGGGGCTGGAGGGGGAGGGGGAGGGGGGGCGGGGGGGGCCGGAGGGGGCCCGAGGGAGGGGGCCGGAGTGAGCCCGAGGGGGGGGGGGCCGGAGTGACCACCGGCGAGCCTGGATCCATCCGCCATGTTTGTGCGGGGCGGCCTGAGGAAGGGCGGCCACCGCGCATGCGCTGGTTGGCACCGGCCCAACTGCGCATGCGCGGGACCCGAGTCTTTTACGCGGCGCCCCTAGCACATGGCGCTCCGGGTGACTGCCCGAGTTGCCGGTACCTTGAGCCAGCCCTGGCATCAGGTATCTCCTTCTCTACCTTAAACCTGCCATTAAAGTCCACACCTCGCTTGGATGAAAATCCCATAGGCTGGCCCTGCTAGCATGGAGGTGTGTTCATGATATCAAGAATTTCTGCCTCGTTGATGAAAATCCAGCCTGCCCGATAGGTCTTCATTCTAATAGCATTGACTAAAAGGATGTTCTCTGCAAAGAGGAAACCTTTTGCGTGTGATGTTATGAATATATAATTTCACGATTCATATGCTTTAGTTTTGGAATTGATTTTTAAAAATATACGATAAATTAAAACATCTGCCCGCCACACCACATTTCTGCCTCACCCTGCCGGCAGGATGCTCCGTTACGCTGGCCAGTCAATGGGGTTTCCCATTGTGGGGCAGTCCCACGGCATCGGGAAACCCCCAGCCGCCAACAAAACAGAGCATCCCGCCGGCGGAGAATCCGCCCCTGGTTTGAGAAGCTGATAATTGGACCTAAAGTAATTGCATCAAAGGGTGGCCTATATTTTCTTCATTAAATAGACGGAAGCATGAAACGGTAAACAATTCGTGGCCGTACTCTGGGCTTCGTTCTGGAGATGAGATATCTATTGTTGTCTCAATGAGATGTTTACATTATTCATGTAATTTTCCCAGATCAAAGAAGGGTTTGAAAGAAATTGGTAAACAAATGAAGGTCATAAAATATTCATGCACTTTTCTGATTAAACGACAGTTTTAACTTTGGAAATAATTAGTTTAAATTTCTACCTGGCAAATCCTAGGGATGCCACATTGCTGTGGAGATAAATTGCAGGGAGGTTTTTTTGTCTTTAGCTCTGTTTTATCTGTGTGGTTTCTCACACAAACAGGCAGTCGAAGTCAGCCTGGCAGCAGCTTTGAGACAAGCAGAGAGAGAATCCGCCAGGACGTATAGACCAGTTTCAGAGGGTTATTCAAAATCATGGATGTTTCTCATTTGGAGGTACTCAGGAAGAAAACAGTGAGGCTCACCTTTGAGTTGTGGGAGCCCACGCCCGTAAAGTATTTAAGGGGAGTTGTAGAGTTAACTCAGCTAGATGCTCATACCTCAGGGAATAATTGGAATACTGAGAAGAATCACAGTGAATTCCAGAGAGCCGTGGTTATGTCCCAGGGGAATTGAAGGGACCCTTGAGGGCCTGAAAGTATTGGGGAATTCTTTGGTTTTTGCCTATAATGGACAAGAGTTTATGAAATACAGTTAAGTTCGCATTACTTGCTTTTTAAAACATTCTGTTACAGTAAAATTTCTTGTTTAAAATATGAAATCTTGTGGCATAATTCTTTCATTTAATAACCGGAATTAATTTTGAAAAGCGATCACAACAATGAATGAGCATCCTTCAGTACATTTACTGTTTATTATTATCTGTTTCCTTCTCTTGACATAAAGAGGTTTTATGGCACAGTGCCACAGTCTTGCCCCCTGCCTCTGATACAGAAGCTCTGGATTCAAGTTCCACTCCATGGCCAAGGAAGGGATGTTCTTAAAGCTGCCAAACAGGTTGAGAATTAACATATAAATTTTCCCAACATATGTCACTATGGTAGGAGTGGAAAAGATTCAGCCATGTGATGGAAATAAAATTGGGGCCTCTACTATCACTATTCAGAGATGTGGATTACAGCATGCATGTAAGAATGTATGTTGCCACAGCAACCTGGACTCTTTGCAACCTTAGTAGGCGAACAGTTTGTGTGGGTCAGGTTTGTGCCAACAGCATGTTCTTGACTCCTGTTCAAGCTGCATTCTGGACCTTCCTCTTTGGCGTACCTGGAGTGGATGTCATGGCACTGTGGGTCGGACCTGCCTTTGAGCAGAGGACTCCTGAAGATCACAAGACTGTGATCACAATTCAGTTAGATTCAGTATTACCATGGAAAAGGACCAAGATAAAACAGGGGTAAAAATTCTGAAGATAGATTTTGCAGAAATTAGAAGGAACTTGACTGAGGTGGACTGGCCAGCATTGCTAGAGGATAAATCAGTGGAAAACCAGTGGGAAGCACCGAGATCCGAAATGTACAAAGCAGACATGTCCCCTTCAAAAATAGGAGTCATACTGCCAAATTGTCTGAAAAAATACAGGGGAAGATTAAACAGAAAAAGAAAGCATGAGATAGGCACAAAGAACTAAGCACTGCAGATATCCTAGATGAGTAGAGGAAGTGCAGGGACAAAATCAAAAAGAAAATAAGGAAATCAAACAGAGGGCATGAAAAACGATTAGCAAGTAAAGTTAAAGAAAACCCAAAGATGTTTTACGAATATAGTAATGATGGAGGTTAGTTAAGAAAAACGTGGGACCAATTAGAGATGAAGAAGGGAACTTGTGTATAGATGTAGAGGCTGTGGGAAGGGTTTTAAATTAATTTTTTGTCCCCGCGTTTACAAAGGAAATGGGTGATGCAGATACAGTAGACCAGGAGGAACACTGAGATACTGAATGGGATAAACTTAAAGAGAGAGCAAGTACTCAAAGTGTTGAAATTCTTCGATGTTGTTAAGTCACCAGGGCCAGATGGATTGTTTCCAAAGCTACTGAAGAAGGTCAGGGACGAGATAACAGATGCTCTGAGGATGATTTTCCAATTCTAGATATAGCAGGGCTACTAGAGGACTGGAGAAATGCAAACGTGGTTCCATATTTTAAAAAAGGTATGGAAGGAAATGCCAAACAATTATAGGCCGGTTAGTCTTACATTGTTGGTGGGAAAATTAGAATCAATCCTGCGAGATAGGATGAACTGTCACATAGAAAGGCATGGACTAGTTCAGCGTAGTCAGC
Source organism: Scyliorhinus canicula (assembly GCF_902713615.1). NCBI lineage: Eukaryota > Metazoa > Chordata > Chondrichthyes > Carcharhiniformes > Scyliorhinidae > Scyliorhinus > Scyliorhinus canicula. Next base: position 150,344,690 of record NC_052154.1, on the reverse strand, counting down.
ATGGATTTGTTAAAGGAAGGTCTCGCCTCACAAATTTGTTTGAATTCTTGAGGAAATGACAAGAAGGGTTGATGAAGGTAGTGCAGTGGATGTGGTGTACATGGATTTTAGCAAGGCGTTTGACAAAGTACCACTGCAGACTGGTCAAGAAAGTGAAAGCACATGGGATACAGAGCAATGTGGCAAACTGGATAAAACGTTGGCTTAGTAGCAGGAAACAAAGGGTAATGGTCAATGGCTGCCCTTGCAATTGGAGAGTTGTTTAATGTTTGTGTTATAGAACATAGAACATAGACTATAGATAGATATAGAACATTACAGCGCAGTACAGGCCCTTCGGCCCACAATGTTGCACCGTCCTGTGAAACCCTTCTAAAGTCCCTCTACACTATTCCCTTATCGTCCACATGCCTATCCAATGACCATTTGAATGTGTTTAGTGTTGGCGAGTCCACTACTGTTGCAGGCAGGGCATTCCATGCCCTTACTACTCTCTGAGAAAAGAACTTACCTCTGACATCTGTCCTATATCTATCTCCCCTCAATTTAAAGCTATGTCCCCTCGTGCTGGACATCACCATCCGAGGAAAAAGGCTCTCGATGTCCACCCTATCTAATCCTCTGATCATCTTGTATGCCTCAATTAAGTCCCCTCTTAACCTTCTTCTCTCTAATGAAAACAGCCTCAAGTCCTTCAGCCTTTCCTCATATGACCCATCGTGTCTGCACCGACCCACTTAAGCCCTCACTTCCACCCGATCCCCGTAACCCAATGACCCCGCCTAACATTTTTGGACACTAAGAGCAATTTAACATGGCCAATCCACCTAATCTGCATGTCTTTGGACTGTGGGAGAAAACCGGAGCATCCGGAGGAAACCCACGCAGACACGGGGAGAATGTGCAGACTCCGCACAGACAGTGACCCAGCGGGGAATCGAACCTGGGACCCTGGTGCTGTGAAGCCACAGTGCTAGCCACTTGTGCCCATTAATTATTTATTAATGATTTGGACGTGTGCGTGGTTGGGAAATTTGCAGGTGATACGAAGATTGCCGACTTGTGAACAGTGCAGAGGATAGCAATAATGTCCAAAATAATGTAGATGAGTTTGTGGAGTGGATGTTAAATTGGCAGATGGAATTTAACACAGCGAACTGTGAAGTCATGCATTTAGGGAGGTCAAACAGTTGTAGGGAGTACACAATAAATGGGAATATACTAAGATGGGTAGATGAAGTAAGATATCTTGGTATACAAGTGTACAGGTCCCGAAAGGCAGCAGTTTAAGTAGACAAGATTGTAAAGAAAGCATATGGAATGCTCTCCTTCATTGGCAGAGGCATAGAATGTAAAAGTAAGGATGTAATGTTCGAATTATATAAAACACGGGTGAGCCACAACTGGAATATTGTGTGCAGTTCTAGTCACCACATTACAGAAAGGCTGTAATTGCTCTGGAGAGAGTGCCAGCGTTAGAAAAGTGTACATACAAGGAGAGATTGGGGTTATTTCCCTTGGAACAAAGAAAGCTGAGGGGTGACTTAATTGAGGTGTACAAAATTATGAGGGGAAAATATGAAGTGGATAGGATAAAGTTGTTTCCCTTGGTGGAGCATTCCAGAACCGGGGACATAGATTCAAGATAAGTGTCAGAAGGTATAGCGGGGACATGAGAAAGAACATTTTTACACAGATGGCAGTGGGAGTCTAGAATTCACTGCCTGAGTTTGTGGTGGAGGTGTGGATTCCATAATAAACTTTCTTAGTGAAAGACATGGGTCAGTGTTAAATCCATAATATCCTGGGCTGGATTCTCTGCCCCGCCGTGCCACATTTCAGGTTCACCCCACTGGCGGGATGCTCCGTTACGCCGGCTGGTCAATGGGGTTTCCCATCGTGGGGCAGCCCCACGACGTCGGGAAACCGTGCTGCCAGCAAAACAGCGTATTCCACCGGTGGAGAATCTAGCCCCCTGTTTCTTAGTGAAGGGCATGGGTCAGTGTGGAATCCATAATATCCTGTTTGTTTGGGAAGGATATGGGTCAGTGTGGAATCCATAACATCCTGGTTCTTTGGGAAGGATATGGGTCAGTGTGGAATCCATAACATCCTGGTTCTTAGTGAATGACGTACGTCTGTGGTGACAGAATGATGGAGGTTGCCGCAACAAGAATGTGCTTTTCTATAAAGTACCATAACCTCCAAGGGCAGGAGGGGAGATAAGTATGCAAAAGAAGTGCTCATTTTTCTATTGGTCTGTTTGCCCTGTTTTCTTTTGGCTAGAATTACTTTTCTTTCATTGGTTTAAAATGTGAGTCTAACTATGATATTATTGTTGTGTGACATGCAAATGAAGGATTAGACTGCAACTGTAATTCTATTGGTTGATAAAGCCATAGCTGTTTCTGCTTCACTGGACTCAGAGAGAGTAATGGAGTGAACTCCACTGAATTCCTCTCTTTGTGCACAAGTCAATAAAGAGTGATCAAAGAGTACTCCCGTGTATGCCGTGCAGTAATTTCGACAGAGGCGGAGACCCTAAACTCTTTTAAAAAGTACCTGGATCTGCACCTTAAGTGCTGTAATCTACAAGGCTATGGACTGGGTGCAGGAAGGTGGGATTAGAAAGGGCACCTCTCTGTCCTTGGGCTGGCATGGACAAGATGGGCTGAATGGCCTCCTTTTGTGCTGTAACTTTTCTATGATTCTATGATTCTAAGAAGGTTGACATGGTTTGAAGGATACGAGACATGGCATATTTTGATTTGTTGGGAAGCATGTTCTCTTTCTGATTTGGTCAACACTCAACCCATTAAGTCTTCCCAGTGCCTGAGCAAAATTCATCACTCAACAAATGCCATCAAAGCAGCCTTCTTTTAAACATTCTCAGTTTGCTTCTCCCTCAAATGCTGGCAAGGTTCTTGGAGCCTGAGAAAGCCCACACTCTCTTCATCTTTCCAGTGGTTTCGGAGCTGATCTATTGCTGGTAAATGTTACACAGCTGCAAGATTGCTCTCATAGGGAATAGTTGTTCCCATATGTAAAGGAGCCTTGATTCACAAATTGTCTACTTTGAATGATTTGGAATATCAAACATACTTCTGCAGCCTGACTTTCTGTGCCAGATAATTATGAGGCCCACAGTTTAAAGCATAGTAGCAGGAATGTGGGAACCTGGATGATACCATCTCCATCTCACAAAGCAGATATGCTCTGTACCATTACCGAATTACTAATTTAGAGGAGGGAAAATTAATGACTAATGCTCCCGGGGACAAACTAAACCCGAGGTTCTACAGTTGGTTCAGGGAATAGAATCAGGATAGTACTGCTCAGTTCCGTGATTTCATTTGTTTTGAGTATTTAAACCTCAAGTGCAGAGAACTGAATAATTCTCTACACTTGGTCCCCATTATTAGCACTGACCTTTCTTGGGGACAGGGTCTTATAGATACATAGAACCTACAGTGATGAAGGAGGCTATTTGGCCCATCGAGTCTGCACCGACCCACTTAAGCCCTCACTTCCACCATATCCCCACAACCCAATAACCCCATCTAACCTTTTTAGACACTAAGGGCAATTTAGCATGGCCAATTCACCTAACCTGCATGTCTTTGGACTGTGGGAGGAAACCGGAGCACCCGGAGGAAACCCACGCAGAGACAGGGAGGACGTGCAGACTCCGCACAGATAGTGACCCAGTGGGGTATCGAACCTGGGACCCTGGCGCGGTGAAGCCACAGTGCTAGCCACGTGTGCTACCATGCTGCCCAAAGCCTCACGTGTGCTACCGTGCTGCTGGCCTCGAATGAAAGATGCCCAATGCCTCATTATCATCCAGGTAGGACATCAATTTGAATCTCTATCTTCCTTCACAGGTGAATCAGAAAGATCCTATGGTATCATTTTGAAGACGAGCAGCAGAGTTCTTTGCACTAACCTGGGCCATTGTTTATCCCGTCCAACACTATTAATACAGGTTATCTGTTTATTATGTCATCAATGTTGGTGGAAGCTTGTTTATTGCTTGCCGCACTTCCTTACATAACAACAGTGATTACACTTCACAAGTTATTCACTGACTGTAAAGTGCCTTGGGATGTGCTGGGGTTGTGAAAGGGGCAATTTAAATGTAAGTTCTTGCTTTTTTTAAAGCAGGTGCATTTTCCATTTGCCATGTGTCTTTTCTCCCTGGGGATGTCCATTCAATGCCCAATGGCTTGCCGTCTTCTATTGCAGACCCAGGAACAGGGTTGAGACTGCACAAATTCATTCAAATCCATGTCTAACAAAAACATTCTTTCCATTCGATGAGCTGAATTCGAAATCTGGCCTCCAGAGGTAAAATGAAAGTTGAGGTTCCTGAACTTCCCGACTTGAGTTTACAAAAATGCTTCCAGGAATGAAAACTTCAGAAATGTGGATAGCTTGAAGAGGCTTGGATTATTATCCTCGGAAAGAAGAAGGCTAAGAGGAGATTTGATAGAGTGTTCAAAATCGTGAGGCGCTGGACAGGGTAGATAGTGAGAAACTGTTCCTGATCATTAAAGGATCAAGGATGAGAGGACACAGATTTAAAGTGATTTGCAAAAGAAGCAAATGTCATGTGAGAAACAGCTTTTTCACTCAACAAGTGGTTCAGCTCTGGCATGCACTGACTGGAAGTTGGAGGAGGCAGGTTCAATCGAGGCATTGAAAAGGCATGAGATGGTTTTTTAAATAGAAACAATGTGCAAAGGGTATGAGGAAAGGCAGGAGAATGGAGCTAAGTCATAATGCTCATTTGGAGAGCCGGTGCAGACACAATGAGCCGAATGTCTCCTTCTGTGCCGTAACAATTCTCAGAATCTGTGAGCTATCCCTCAATATACATGGATAAGTGTTGATTCCACATCACACCGTTATCTTGGGCTGTCCGTTTAATTCATCACCCACATTCCTTTTATCTATCTCTCACAATATTCACAGGGTTTGCTTACCATCATCACGGCAACCCGGTCCCATACAAGGCTCAAAGTCTTGAGTATGTGGGCAAGGCACACTTAGATCCAATTGTGCTTTGAGCATCCTTTGTCTCATTCGTTTTCCTTTCTCACAGGTCGAAGAGCTGCAGGCTGACCATTGAGACCAATTTGAGTAGATACAAGTTTCTGGAGTGTCATCTGTAGCCAAAATGTTAAACATTGACAATTACTCAATTATATTGGCAAGGACTTCACAGACCAAAACATGTTTAAGTATAACTTGACGATTCCAATACATGCCTGATAAATCTGATACATTCTAGCCACCATAAGCTTGATGTCATCCAAATCTCTACTGCCTGTGTCTTAATATGCACCAAAACCCATTCAGCCCTCACGCTTTGTTCTTGCTGACTTCCACTGTCCTCGACCTTGCCTATTCCTGAAATCGCATCCAGCCATGTAACCATCAACCCTCTCTGTGCTCCTCCTGCTCCGATCCCTGGAAAACATCTGGTTTTAATTGCTCCATAATTGGCTGCCGTATCTTCAGCTACCAAGGCCCCGAGCTCTGGAATTCCCTCCATAAGCCTCTGTGCATTTCTATTCACTTTCATCCTTTAAAAGACTCCTTTAAAAGACTCAATAGAACTAACTTCCTTCACCAAGCTTTTGGGTATCTTTCTTAATATCTCCTTGTGTGATGTGGTGTCATATTTTGCATTATAATACTCATGTAAAATACCTTGGGACATTTTCTTAAAGGCACTTTATGAACACAAGTTGTTTGTAAAAGTGATGGCTTATCCTTAGCTTCAATGGGGTTAATTTAACAATTGAATAAGGCATAACATAGCAATATAGGTTTGGGCTCTCACTATACATAAAAATAATAATCGTTATTGTCACAAGTAGGTTTACATTAAACATTGCAATGAAGTTACTGTGAAAAGTCCCGAGTCGCCACATTCCGGCGCCTGTTTGTATACACAGAGGGAGAATTCAGAATGTCCAAATTACCTAACAGCATGTCTTTCGGGACATGCAGGAGGAAACCGGAGCCCCCGGAGAAAACCCACACAGACACAGGGAGAATGTGTAGATTCCGCCCAGACAGTGTGACCCAAGCCGGGTATCGAATCTGGGACCCTGGAGCTATGAAGCAACAGAGCTACCATGCTACCCACACACACCCTGTTTCCCCCAACCCTGCCGACTCCCCACCAATTTTCCTCTCCATTCACCAAAGCGCATACGTCAGTTGTCCCATTTTAGCATCTAGGGCTGGAATTTTCCAGTCATGCACGCCACCAAGATCTTCCGGTCCTGCCGACAGTGTATCCCCACCACTGGTTTCCCAGCAACGAAAGTTGCATTCAATGGGAAACCCTGTTCATGGCGGTGGTTCCAGAAGATCCTGCCACTGGCTGATTGCAGGCAGTCTCCGCCACTGCGGATTGTTTGGAAAATCCCACCCTAGGTCTACTTTGATTGTCTCAATTATTCTCCATCTAAAACCTTGCCTGGCAGCTGAGGAACACAAGAGCAGGAAAAGCCCCCTTTGTGCCTGTTCTTTCGTAAATCATGCTTTCTCTGTACCTCAACTCTCGTCAACCAGATTTGATCGATGTCCTTCAATACCATTAGCACTAAAAGTCTAGCAAACAAAAAAGTCCATTGTGTTAAGGGTAGGACACTCGCACGGATAGAGGATTGGCTGACTGGCAGAAGGCAGAGAGTGGGGATAAAGGGGTCTTTTTCAGGAATGCAGCCGGTGTCTAATGGTGTGTCTCAGAGGTCTGTGCTGGAACCACAACTTTTCACAATGTACATTAATGATCTGGAAGAAGGTACTGAAGGCACTGTTGCTAAGTTTGCAGATGATACAAAGATCTGTCGAGTTAAGGTAGTATTGAGGAAGCAAAGGGGCTGCAGAAGGACTTGGACAAGCTAGGAGAGTGGGCAATGAAGTGGCAAATGAAATACAATGTGAAAAAGTGTGAGGTTATTCACTTTGGAAGGAGGAATTTAGGCATAGACTATTTTCTAAATGGGGAAATGCGTAGGAAATCAGAAGCACAAAGGGACTTGGGATTCCTTGTTCATGATTCTCTTAAGGTTAATGTGCAGGTTCAGTCAGCAGTTAAGAAGGCAAATACAATGTTAGCATTCATGTCAAGAGGCCTAGAATACAAGACCAGGGATATCCTTCTGAGGTTGTATGAGGCTCTGGTCAGACCCCATTTGGAGTTTTATGAGCAGTTTTGGGCCCCGTATCTAAGGAAGGATGTGCTGGCCTTGGAAAGGGTCCAGAGGAGGTTCACAAGAATGATCCCTGGAGTGAAGAACTTGTCGTATGAGGAACGGTTGAGGACTCTGGGTCTGTACTCGTTGGAGTTTAGAAGGTTGAGAGAGGATCTTATTGAAAGTTACAAGATACTGCGAACATAGAATGGATGTGGAGAGGATGTTTCCACTTGTAGGAAAAACTAGGATCAGAGGACACATCTCAGACTAAAGGGATAATCCTTTAAAACAGAGATGAGGAGGAATTTCTTCAGCCAGAGAGTGGTGAATCTGTGGAACTCTTTGCCGCAGAAGGCTGTGGAGGTCAAATCACTGAGTGACTTTAAGACAAAGTTAGATTGGTTCTTTATTAATAAAGGGATCAGGGGTTATGGGGAGAAGGCAGGAGAATGGGGATGAGAAAATATCAGCCATGATTGAATGGCTGAGCAGACTCGATGGGCCGAGTGGCCTAATTCTGCCCCTATGTCTTAAGTCTTATGGTCTTAATCTCTGATTTTAAATTTTCAGTTGATCCCCCGCTGCCTTGGTGGCCTTGAGAGTGAATTTCAGATTCCCACTAACCTTTTTCTGAAAAAATACTTCCTGGTCCAACTCTTCAACAGCCTGTCTCTAATTTTAAGATTGTGTCTCCTTGTTCTGGATTCCCTCACTAGGGGAAATACTTTCTCTGTATTTACCCCATCAAATCATATTATCATTTTAGAGACCGCAATTGGATCACTCATCAACCTTCTAAGCACAAGAGATTCAGGTAATGTTGTGGCACCACCAGAGGACTTTTACTTCAAAATGTTTCTTTTTCAAAAATTCATCCATGTTGTTTGAGAATTTGTCCCACAACGGTTGAGTTTTATGTTCATGTTGTTGGACACTTTGATTACCCAAGTCAATCATTGCGCAAGAACAACAACGACTTGTATTTATGTAGCACCTTCAATGTAATAAATTGCCCCAAGGCACTTCACAGGAGCATAACAAGACGAAGGTTGGCACCCGCACCAGATGAGAAGATATTAAGACAGGTGGCCAAAAGCTTTGTCAACGAGCTAGGTTTTAAGAAGCACCTTCATGGAGGAGAGAGAGGTAGTGTGGCTGAGATATTTAGGGAGGAAATTCCAGAACTTAGGGCTCCAGCATCCGAATGCAAGGCCACCACTGGTGGTGCGATTAAAATTGAGGCTGCTCAAGGAGCCAGAATTGGAGGAGCACAGATGTCTCACAGGGTATAGGATGGGAGGAGATGACAGAATTAGTGAGTTATGGAGGGATTTGAAAACAAAATTCCTGCCCGTCCTTTGATGTTTATGGAAAAGATTTAGCAAATCGCACACGATTAGAATATAGTGGGGATGCAAGTATGGAAGTCATAGAGTGCAGGAGGAGACTATTCAGCCCATCATGCCTGTGTCAACTCCTTGAAAGAGCTATCCAATTAGTGCCATTCCCACTGTTCACCCCTCATAGCCCTTAGAAAACCCCAAAAAGTTTCCTTCCCAAATTATTTACCAATTCCCTTTTGAAAGTTAGTTTGAATCTGTTCCCTCCACCCAGAGAGGCAGCATCATGACAACTTATGTCAAAAAAAACCTTCTCCTCATCTTAGCGACTCTTAAAGGAAATCTCTGTACCAAGACTCAAATTCATACCATTAGCTCACTGATGTTTTTGGAAGCAGCAAACTGAAGCTAAATGCAAGAGACAAAATTGAATTGGCCAATCGTTTCTTTAAAATAACCTTGTTTACAGTAGGAACGTACTCATTCAGTCTGAAAAGGCACTAGAACCCTGGATGAAATAATTAACACAATTACCTTCATCCTTCTCCTTCTCCTCTTGGTTAAGATCAGCCACGATATCATCAACATTATCAGGCTGAATATTACACTGTTCCCCCTGTGAACAATGAATGATAATTAAAAATCATGAAAAGAAAGAAAGGTCTAATTTAGACAAGCAGAAAGCACTGAAAAAAAAGATCTATTAACATTTAAAAGAAGCTCTGGTAAATTTAATTCAGTGGTATTCTTAAAAGACATGTTGCATCTGTGATTATGTTGCAAAAATACACCTTTGTGATTGATCCTTTCCAATTCCCTGAACGGACGTGACGTGGACTCTTATGAAATGGTTCACTATTTCAATGGCCTTGTTGTCATTGGAATTTAAATGGACTTTCCTTCAAATTGGAGACGGTGCCCGTGAGAGTTTCTCCCAATCATGTAACCGCAAGCTTGCAGTTTCAAAACCCCTACCTGCTGAATGTGCAATTATTTTGTAAATCACAGCAACATTGAAATCCAACTCTCCCGTTCTCGGCTCTGTAGAAATAAAAATCACCTATATTGTAACATCTATGAGGTTCTGAGAAAGGGGAGTGTGGCTTCCATTGGCTGACACCATCTTGCATGAGTCAATGGCAATTGACTAACAGCTCTGTTTTTATTCATTTTTACTGAACTCTGCATGTTCTTGTTACTCAAGGCTATGTATCACTATGGAAAGTATAATGTCGCAAAACATCGGCACCCTAAATAGGGGTACAGCATAGCTAAGTGGGGATACAGTAACAAAGTGGTTATAATACTGGGCTAGAAATCCAGAGGCTAAAAACAGAAAATGCTGGAAAAACACAGCAGATCAGGCAGGTCCATGGAGAGAAAACCAATGTTAGCTTTTCGGGTCTGTGATCTTTCATCAGGTTTCCAGCACCTGCAAAATGTAGCTTTTTGAGGCAGTACTGAGGCCTAGACTAATGCTCTTGAGACGCGAGTCAGAATCGCACCATGCCAAATGGGTAATTTAAATGTAATTGATTTAATACGTCTGCAATGAAAAGCTAGTCTCAGTAATGGTGACCATGGGCGAAATTCTCCGACCCCACGCAGGGTCGGAGAATCGGCCGGCAGCGGCGTTAATCCCGCTCCCGCAGGGTTTTTTATTCTCCGATCGGCCAAAAACCGGCGTTGTGCAAATCCCGCCGGCAGCCTCTGAAAACAGCTGGCGCCAGCGGGATTACATTATATTTTTCTTTCAACAAATCTCCGGCCCGGATGGGCCGAAGTCCCGCCGACGTGGCCATGGGTCACGTCGGCGAAAAACAGAGTAGCTTTAAAACGGCGTCAACCATTGATGATGGTTGACGCCGTTCAGTGTCCGAGGGCGAGTGCGGGGGGGGGGGGTTGCGGGGGGGGGGGGGTTGCGGCGTTGGGGGTGGGTAGGGGTGGTGGGGAGGGGGGTAGGGGTGGTGGGGAGGGGGGTAGGGGTGGTGGGGAGGGGGGTAGGGGTGGTGGGGAGGGGGGTAGGGGTGGTGGGGAGGGGGGTAGGGGTGGTGGGGGGGTAGGGGCGTTGGGGGGGGTAGGGGTGGTGGGGTGGTTGGGGGCAGCGGCGTGCAGAGAGGGGGGGGGGGGTGACGGATGCCCGGGGCCAACGCACCGTCGCCCCCCCCTCTGCACGCCGCTGCCCCCTACCCCAACCACCCCCCTCACCACCCCTACCTCCCTCCAACGCCCCTACTCCCCTCACCACCCGTACCCCCCTCCCCACCACCCCTACCCCCCTCCAACGCCGCCCCCATCTCTCGCAACGCCGCAACCCCCCCCCTCAACGCCGCAACCCCCCACCCTCTCAACGCCGGGTCCCCCCCCACCCCAACAATGCCGGGTCTCTCTTCCTCCTCCTCCCCCCCCCCAACAACGCCGGGTCTCTCTCTCCCCACCACACAAACGCTGGGACTCGCCACTTCCGCAGCTGGTGAAACTGACGCGTATCGCGTCAGTCCGCTGCTGGCCCTTTCGGGAAGGGAGATTACCGGCTTAAAAGAAGGCCCCGACGCCGGAGTCGTCCACATCGCTTTTTACCGCCGGAAATGGGCGTCATGTCGGTCCCCGGAGAATTTCGCCCCTTGTAACTTCTGAATTGTCATAAAAACAATCTGGTTCAAGCCTTTTAGGGAGGGACATCTGCTGTCCTTGCTTGTTCCGGCCACTATGTGACTCATGTGGTTGACTCTTAACTGCCCTCTGAAACCACCTAGCAAACCATTTAGTTGCATCCAAGAAGGTTGCTCAACACCACCTGAACAAGGACAACCAAGAATGGGCAATAAATATTGTCTTAGCCAATAACAACCACACAAGAATGAATAATTTGAATATTTTGATGGTGATCAGTTGGGCGGTGGGCAGTGGTGGACAGAGGGAAGAAATCACAATAATTCTCTGGATTATGGGTGGGATGGAGAGTGTATTCTGCCAGAACCCTGCCCAAGCAGCACCTCAATGAGAAATTCCACAGTATTGTGCCTCTTAAGTCTGTACTTTATCCTCCCTACCCTGGGTGTTCAGGGATTGTGTCTGAAGGTACCAGAATATCCTCGCTCGCAGCAGCTGACAGCTGGCTTCAGCCCACTGAGGACTATTGAAAGACCTGACGGAAGAACGTGACCAGAGTTTTCATTTTGTCTGGTCCAAAGATTCAACCAAAGACCTACTCCCTCTTGTGCCTATGGATGGGTCATGGGAGTCCTCTGCAGCAGAAGAGCCATAGACTGTTCCAGCTGAGGGAGCAACTAGTAGGCACTGAGAGGCCCTTGTGGGCACAAATATATTAACAATCCTAATCATCCCATTATTATGCATTGACAATTTTCAGTGGATGCATTAGTTGTTCAAGAGGGGGGAGATCAGGATTTCAGGGCATGATTGCCCTAATAGAAACATTTTCCAAATACACACGGCAAGCAACCTTTGTAACAAAATTGCCACATGCAAAAGCCAAAGTTCCATAGGTTGCTCCTGTGGTGATATGCATCACTGTAGGTAAACAAGGGGTTAATGTAGATACACTAGGACTGAGTAAACACTAGAGGGAGCACCAGAGACATCATGGCACACAGACATTCAACCAGTAGGTCAGTAAGATAGGACACGACCAATGGGCAGTCAAGACACCCAGAGGTGTCACTACCACAAGGGGGCAACCATATAAAAGGACAGGGCACACATGCTCTTTCACTTTTCCACAGGCGAGACTTAGTGAGAAGGACAGGGGCAGATCAGGAAGCATCACACCCACCACATGGATTAGAGCAGACTGGTTAGTTAGATTGAGTTACTATAGCAAGATCAGCAGGAGAGTCGAACTCAAGTAGGAAAATTGTTAACTGTTCAATAAATGTGTTAAACCTATCTCCAAGTCTGAACCTTCCTTTGTCAGAGTATACATCAAGGACACAGCTTATGCTACATAAAGAAGCATAACACACCAGCTCCCTCTTTATGCTCCAATCTACTGATCACCAAGTACCACTATCACCTGAATGTCGGCAGCAGTTTGTTTCTGAATAGCCTGAGAAACCCACATTACCTTTCTTGCAATTCTTTCAATCACAACTCTGGCCACAGGAATGATGGGTCCTCCCTCAGGATCATAGAATGGGCTTTAGGATGATCCAGGCTAGTTAGAGGTCTAATTCTTTCTTGAGGCTCTGCCCGTTGGTTCGGGGCCTGAGAAAACAGGAAATATTAGAACATGTTGGTTAACAAATACATTTGGTAATTGTTTTGATGCAAGCCAAAATGAAGAAAAGCCTCCAAAGACTGCTTGCATCTTCATTTCAGCAATCCCTCAGTGTGTAATACTCTTACCTTTCAGTATTGAGGTTGTAGGTTCAAATCTCAATCCAAAGATTTGAGCACAAAAATCCAGTGCAGTACTGAGGGAGTGCTGCACTGTCAGAGTTGCCATCTTTCAGATGAAATGTTAATTTGAGCCTGTTTGACCTTTGAGGTGGATATAAAAGATCGCAGGACATTATTTCACAGGGGAGTTCTCCCTGATGTCCTCAAAACATCACTACAAACGATTAACTGATCATTATCACATTGGTATTTGGGTGAGGTTGCTTTGTGCCAATTGGTTGCTCTGCGTTTCCAACATGGCAACAATGACTTCACCTCAACACTATTTACTTTTTTTTTAGATAAACACATGGGTTCATTTATTTAGACCCAGCACATAAAAACAGCTTTACAAAGGTTGAAAACCTGGAGACATCAGCAGCAGAGCTGCGTGTGCTGGTTCAGCTCACAGGCTAAAGTGAAACTGAGACTGGGTCACTTGCCACTTCGCAACTATTTCATGGTCTGTAAAGCACTTTGGAACGCCATGAGGTTATGAATGGTGTCGTAGAAGTGGAGGTGTTTCATACAATGCTCATCATGCAAGGGTGTGTCTCAAAAGTAGTGGAAATTGGCGGTGATGATTAGAGTGAATTGTGATTTGTTGAAAGCTAGAGTCAGGGATGTGGGCTAGAAATGTGCTTAAAATAAATAAGGCTAAAGGTGCTGACAGTATAGTTATTTCACTGGACGATCCTGCTTCAGAAACATCTTTGACTGCTTTGAGGAAGTGACATGCAAAATGTCACTGTGGAAATCCCTGCGAATATACTGAGCTGGATTCTCCATCCTGCCACGCCAGATTTCTGGTTCAGCACGCTGGCGGGATGCTCTGTTTTGCCAGCTGGTCAATGGGGTTTCCCATTGTGAGGAGCCCTAAGCTACTGGGGGAGGGGGTTTGGGGGGGGTGGGGAGGATCCAGTGCAGGCGGACATGACAGCGTAACGCTATTTAAGTATATTTAAGTTTATTAAAATTCATTGAAATAAAGTTCATGCCCTGCGATCAGGTCCCCGGTTGGGGGGGGTTGAGGGGCGGGGGCGGGGGCGGGAGCAGGGCGGGGGGGGGGGGGGGTTTGCGGTGGTGATCTCAAACTGAGATCTCACCGACACAAATCCCTTTATGGCCCTCTTGCTAGATTTAGTGGCCATAAGGGATTTGCCCCCGTGGCAAATTGGCTCTTTAAATTTTATCCAGATTTAACAGTTCAATAATCTTTTGTTAGACATAAACATTATGATAAACATTAGAGATTTAGTAGATTTTAAGCAGGCAGGAGGGCCCGATTCGTACATGATGGGGTGGGTGGTTGCCCTTCTGCATGTGGGGGTTTGGGGGAGTTCCCCTTGTCCATTTAAACTGCCTTTAAACAAGTTCAGAGGCAGTGAAATAGGGAGGGAATGAAAGAATAAACAGGGAAGGTTTGGGTTTGTAATAGGATGAAAGGCAGGGGAAATGAAATTATTATTGGAATAGTTGAGTGTGGAGATAGCATAGATGAGAAACAATGGAACAATAATACATTTTAATTTAAATCTAACACCTGTACGATGTGAAGAGGTCAATTCTGCAGTTGAAGTGAAACCCGGAAGGGGCGTGGACTAAGAAAAGGCAGCTCAGAGATTACAAAACCAATTGAGCGGAACAAAATGTCTTTGGATGGTGATATCCACTGAGCCATGGTGCCGAGTGATCAGAAAGCTGCGGGGGGAAATATAACAAAAAAGCAGGCAACCTAAACCATCCAATCTGGGCTTCTCGGCTTTCCAATATCACACTGACACGCAACTAAATCTGGTCAGCAATGTATCCGTAGAGAATGGTGGGGGAGGTAAACATGCAGCCAGCGTCCAGTTTGAAATTTGAGAACAATAACTGAGAACTGAATGCAAATTAAAGAATTCATCCAAAAGAACTCAGGGATAAGGCTGCATAATAATCGTGCTTATGTAAGCCACCTTGCTAAACGGAAGGTGTTCATAAAGCTGATACCATCTGCCTCATCACTTAATCATCCAGCCCATCATTATTACAAACCAATACACAGCCTATGACCTTATGTTCGCTCCTGCATGGCAATCAGGTAGTCTAATAATTCAGAATTTATTACTCCAATTATGACTTCAACACAATACGCTAAACAGATTATTAAACCACATCCGAAATGCTATAAAATCCAGAACAAACATATAAAGCTTTACAGCTGACGTCTATTAAATTGCAAAAGTTGAAGTTTCCACAATCATTTTCTGAGCGGCTTGAGTTTGATCCAAGCATTTCCGGAAATCTTCTCATGGTAATCTTCTTTGCTCACACTCCTAATCTCTTAATGCTTTATCCTGCATTTATCACCAGATTCCAGTCTGTTTTTCAACAAAGGAAAATTGAAGGCAACCAGACCTGCCTGGAATTTGTTGCAGAAATGATCAGTGATAACCATCCACTGACCACCCCCACCCCCCCCTCCCCCACCACCTCCCTCACTCTCCTTACAATAAAGCACATTTTGTATCAAGGGCAGTTTATGTTGGGTGCTTTGGTATTTTTCCTCACATATCTGGGATAAGATTCAATCCGATAGGGAATTCAGGAAAAACTTCTTTAATGAGAAACTTTTGATTGTTTGGAGCTCACTAACACATAAGGAACTTAAACAATAGGAGCAAGAGTAGGTTAATCAGCCGTTTTATCCTTTATCATTCAATTAGATAATGGCCATATGCTAACCTCAGCTTCGGCTTTCTGCACCGTGCTCATATCCCTCCATTCCCTTTGCATCCAAAAATGACTGAGCAACTGCTGCTCCATGGAGCAGAGAATTCCAAGCGTTCACAGATGAATTAATGGGCGGGATTTTCCAGCCCTTGCTAGGGCAAGCTAGATAACCACATGGGAGAGAAAGGAACAGAATATGCCGATAGGCTGAGAAGAGGGGTGCTTGTGTGAAACCGAAAAACTGGTGGAAACATGTTGGCTGAATGGCCTGTTTCTTCATACTCTATGTAACGTGTTCCCACGTCAGTGAGCGAAGCTGGACAATTTCAATTTTTCGTAGGTATATTTTAAAGGCCTGAGGTTTGTAGTCAAACTCTGCAATGAAAATATTTTAAGGTTAAATTCTGCTGCTTTCTGTTTTACTTGTTTTCTCCTTTCCAGGTTACCGTACATTACGGTCAATGGCACATTCAGCAGAGCTTTGGTGGTGATGGCTAAAGAGCTAAATGTTTGAGGGAGAAAGGCTGCTTACAGGAGTTTTGTGAAGAGGAATGAATTACCTTTAAGCACACGTGAGCAAGGCAATGGGAAACCAGCTCCATATTGCTCACTGAAATTAAAAATGGAAAGCTTCTGGGATGGATTTTCTGTCTTGTCGTCACACCCATTTTCCGGTGCGGGGCGCCCCTGCCGACTGAGGGATTCTCCACACCGCCAGCCGGCCAATGGGGTTTCGTATTGTGGGCAGCCCCATCACATCGGAAAATCCCTGGTCATGGGTACGTTGACGGCGCAACGGAGAACCCAGCCCCTTATACATAAGCAAAAAAGATGCAATGTTTGGAGAAATGGACATATAATCTGCCTTTCTAGGCAGATCACACTGAGAATTGTGCATGAATGCTAATAAATGAGCAGGCTGAAGGTCTATGTACCAACAATGCTTTTTGAGATTGTCTCACAGAAATTAACAACTTTTTCAAGAATAAATATTAGACATTGCCTTTTTTGTACACATGTTGAGGTTAAATTTAAGAGGAAAAATCCCACCCTAATATCGTGCAGACACAAATTGTGGAACATTAGGAACTGGAGTAGGTAATTTTGTGCCATAATCTGCTCTGCCATTCAATTATGCCCGCGGCAAGAGAAGTGCTCCTACGTGATTGCTTGGAGACAACGGACTGCTCCACATTTAAGAACTCAGCAACCAACCTAAACAAGTATGCCAACACCGTCACACTGCATCAGCAAATATGTAGACGACTGCATCACAAAGAAAGTTGTACATACGTTCCCCAACCGGAAACCATCGCTTAATCGGGAGATTGACTCTCGACTGAAGGCCGGGTCTGAGGCATTCAAGCTGACCTATACACGAAATCCAGGTACGACCTGCGCAAAGTCATCAGGGATGCCAAGAGACAATATCAGACCAAGCTGGAGTCACATCCTAGTGTTACAGACTCTCGCCGGTTGTAGCAAGGCTTAAACAACATAACGGGCTACAAAG
This sequence comes from Scyliorhinus canicula, assembly GCF_902713615.1. Classification (NCBI taxonomy): domain Eukaryota; kingdom Metazoa; phylum Chordata; class Chondrichthyes; order Carcharhiniformes; family Scyliorhinidae; genus Scyliorhinus; species Scyliorhinus canicula. Next base: position 150,327,504 of record NC_052154.1, on the reverse strand, counting down.
TGAAGCCATGCAGAATCTCCGGCAGCAGCGCTCCCCTCCCTGCTGAGCTCCATGCATTCTATGCTCAGTTCGAGCAGGAAACCATCAAACCACTGTTGATTGCCTCAGCAGCCCCGGCACACGCATAGCCATCATCACAGCTTCCGAACTCAGATCGGCATTCTTGATCCCTGGTTGTGCAGTCAGATCCTGCGCCGACCAGCTGGCAGATGTGTTCATGGACATCTTCAACCTTTCCCTGCTATGTTCTGAGGTCCCCAGCTGCTTCAAGAAGACCACCATCATTCCAGTGCCAAAGAAGAACCAGGAAATGTGCCTCAATGGCTATCATCCGGTGGCCTTGACATTGATCGCAATCAAGTGCTTCGAGACGTTGGTCATGAGGCACATCAACTCTATACTCCCAGAATGCTTTGATCCACTGCAATTGGCATACCACCGCAAGAGGTCCACTGTAGACACCACCTCCCTGGCCTTACACTCATGCCTGGAGCATCTCGACAACAAGGACTCCTACATCAGACTCCTATTTATTGACTACAGCTCCGCCTTCAACACTATAATCCCAGCTGAGCTCATATCAAAGCTCCAAAATCTAGGACTTATCTCCTCACTCTGCAACTGGACCCTCGACTTTCTGATCCATAGACCACAATCAGTAAGGATAAAGATCTCTTCCACGATAGTCTTCAATACCGGGGCCCCGCAAGGCTGCATACTTACCCCCTACCAAATTCCCTATACACGCACGACTGTGTGGCAAAATTTGGCTCCAATTCCATCTACAAGTTTGCTGATGACACGACCGTAGTGGGTCGAATCTCAAACAACAATGAGTCAGAATACAGGAGGGAGATAGAGAACCTAATGGTGTGGTGTAACAACAACAATCTCTCCCCTAATGTTAGCAAAACTAAAGAGCTGGTCATTGACTTCAGGAAGCAAAGTATCAACGGGGCCGAGGTGGAGATAGTTGACAGCTTCAAATTCTTAGGTGTGCACATCACCAACTATCTGTCCTGGTCCACCAATGTCGACACAATGACCAAGAAAGCACAACAGCACCTGTACTTCCTCAGGACAATAAGGAAATTCAGCATATCCAAATTGATTCTTACCAACTTCTACAGGCGCACCATAGAAAGCATCCTATGTGACAACATCACAGCCTGGTATGGCAACTGCTCGGCCCAAGACCATAAGAAACTACAGAGAGTCGTGAACACCGCCCAGTCCATCATACGAATCGGCCTCCCATTCATTGACTCTGTCTACATCGCCCGCTGCCGTGGGCAAGTGGTTAGCATAATCAAACACCCCTCCCACCTGGCTTGCTCATTCTTCCAACTTCTTCCATCAGGCATGGCAGCAGATACAAAAGTCCAAGAGGACGCACTAACAGATTCAAAACCAGCTTCTCCCCCAATGTTACCAGACTCCTTAACAACCCTCTTATGGACTTATCTGATCTATTCACACATCTCATCCACCGAGTAGTTATACACCCAATGCCTGTATCTCAGTATTTAGATTGTGTATTTTATGTTTGCCCTATTATGTATTTTCTTTTCATGTACGGAATTATCTGCTTGAGGTGCACGCAGGACAATACTTTTCATTGTACCTCAGTACACTTGACACGAAACAACTCCAATTAGATGGTCACAATTTTGTGCCTTGATTCTTCAACCTATTCACTCTGACCCATCAGCCTGTTTTAGCTGCACACCCAGCTCTGTGCCAGAAAAGTGGAGGTTCAAGTCCCATGCCAGAGACTTTAGAATGAAACCTACGCTGACAGGCCTACTGCTGCACTGAGTACTGAGGGAGTGTTGCGATTAGAGTTGTTGAGCGCGATTCAACCAAAAAGGTTCGAAGTGTCATTTTGGGCGGGTTTAGTGGGTTGCTTCCTGACGATCTTTTGGGTGAGAACCACACCAGTATTCATCCACACTTAGTCATTGGGCGCAATTATCTGGAAAAATGTCAAAATGTGGTGGCGAGCGGGAATTGCCGCGAGCTTCCCGCTGCTCGGTCCTGCAAGGCTGGCAACACAATTCAATGTTAGTTGGTTCATGTAATGAGGCCTCACGGGCTTCTTGTGGCAAATGAAGGCTCACCAGCTGATTTGCCAGGACCGCTCTTGCCAGACCTCCACGATTAAGCTTGAGCAGCACTTACGCTGCGCTTGCTCAGCCAACCCCAGCCAGCTCACACTAATGGCACCCAGTAGACCAGTCCCAAGATTCGGAGATGTTGACCTGGGTACTAGATGCTGTTGAGACCAGGAGGGAAGTCCAGTTTTCCTGAGGGTCCCTGAGAGTCAGCCACAAGGCTGGGGCGAGGTGGCGGCAGCTGTCAGCTCAGGAGTATGATCGAGTATGATTCCCCCCCCAAGGGAGCATTCCCCCCCTCCACTCCCCATGCAAACCCCAGCCCTTCCTCCACCCCCCACCTCAAAATCCCTGCAAACCCTCCTTCTTACCCCCTCTCCCATGGAGAATTCCAACGTATATGTTTCAAATCAAGTTGCCTCTTACTCTTCTAAACCCCAACAGATACATGCCCAGCCTGTCCAATCTTTTCTCACTGAGCTTTTGTTTTTCAATGCAGTGCATTTCTGCTGAACATTTTGAATTGCCCCTTTAAATGTTTCCTACTGCTATTTACCTCCACATCTTTTACTCTATGTATCCGATCAATCTCAAACTCTTGTTTCATATCCATGTAATTGACTTTGTTTAAGTTTGAGATCTGTGTTTGTGATTGGAGGATGAAGATTCAAACTTTAATGTGGAATTCAACTGTATTATGATTATATTTCCCAATGGATCTTTCGTTAAAAATAAAGTCGCCATAGTCTCAGATGAACTTAGGCTGCTTTGGGGGGGGGGGGGGGGACTGGCAGTGATTTAATCTGAGGTTCACCATACCTCAGACGAAGGCAAGGTTAAGAAGGCGGGGTTCATGAAAAATCTCTTTTACTACGACATTACTAATTAACACACCCTCATTATACAATACTAGATGGCTTCATATCTAATTGTCTTTGCAACATTTTGCTTCAGGAAACTTTCACAAACTCATTTTCCAGACCATCATTCCAATTTGATTAGTCTAGTCTATCTGAAGATTAATGTCCCCACAATTATTATATTGCCATTGTTACAGGTTTCAATAATTTCTTGATTAATGCTCTGTCCAATGGTACACCAAATGTATAAACTACTCCCACCAATGTTTTCTCACTCTTGCTAAATCTAATCTCCACTCGTAATGATTCGACTTCCTAATTTTCTACTCCAAGATCCTTTCTCACTAATTTCCTCATCTTATCCTTCATTATCAGAGCTACCTCACCTCCTTTTCCATTCTGCCTTTTCAAAATGTTGTGTACCTTGGAATATTTATTTCCCAACCTTGGTCACCTTCTAACCACATACACGTAATGGAAATTAGATCAAACCAGTTATCTTGATTTGTGTCATTAGTTCATCTATCCTATTGTGGATGATCTGTGAATTCAGGTAATAGGACTTTGATTTTCTTTTTACTATTATTCTTTGCATGGACCTAATCTGTAATGAACTATAATACATTGTTAAAATCATCAGTCCCTTATTGTCCCACTCAGCTTCTCTTTATTCACAACAATATACTTTTCGGTTATCTTAACTTTTATCTTTGGATTACTAAATCCCCATCATCAGAACCCTCCTACTTCTCTGATAGTTTAAAAACATTTTCCCCTATCCAGACTCACATGTGGAGTATTGTGCAAAATTTTGTCAATCATGTCACACATGTCATAGAATTTACAGTGCAGAAGGAGGCCATTCGGCCCATCGAGTCTGCACCGGCTCTTGGAAAGAGCACCCCACCCAAGATCAACACCTCCACCCTATCCCCATAACCCAGTAACCCCACCCAACACTAAGGGCAATTTTGGACACTAAGGGCAATTTATCATGCCCAATCCACCTAACCTGCGCATCTTGGACTGTGGGAGGAAACCGGAGCACCCGGAGGAAACCCACGCACACACGGAGAGGATGTGCAGACTCCGGACAGACAGTGACCCAAGCCGGAATCGAACCTGGGACCCTGGAGCTGTGAAGCATTTGTGCTACCCACAATGCTACCGTGCTGCCCATTGGTCTCATTCTTTAAGGAATGATATACTGACCACAGAATGAGTACAACAAAAGTTCACCAGACCGATTCCTGGGATGGCATGATTGTCTAATGAGGCGAGGTTGAGGAGACAGGGCTTGTATCTTCCAGAGTTTAGAAGAATGAGAGGTGAGTTCACTGAGGCACACTTATTCTTACAGGATTCAGAAGGATAGTTGGAGGAGAGATGCTTCCCCTGGCTGGTCTAGAACCAGGAGATACAGTCTCAGATTAAGACATAGGCCATTTAGAAATGTAATGAAGAGGAATTTCTTCACAAAGAGGGGATGAATCTTTGCAATTCCTTACACCAGAGGCTGTGGAAGCTCAGGCATTGAATTTGTCCAAGACTGAGATGGAGAGCTTTCTTCATGCTAAAGATGTCCAGCGATTATGGGTATCGTGCAGGAAAGTGGCAGTGAGGTAGATTAGTCACAATCTATTTGAATGGCAGGGCAGGCTCGAGGGGCCAAATAGTCTATTGCTGCTCTTATTTCCGGTGTAACGTATTCGGACTGCTAAGTGATGGATAGCTGTATTCCAGCTTGTTTTCTCTGAGTCTAAATTGGATGACCTCGCATTTTTCCTGCATTGATTTCCATCTACCACAGTTTTAAATTTAATCTGTTTATGCCCCTTTGAAACTTCCTCCTCCCAAATGCACAACCACAAGGACTTCAGCCATTCATGGAGATGACCCACCACCACCTTCTCAAAGTAGTGATAGGCAGACGATCCAACCTTATCAGTGACAACCCACATTCCTGAACACAAATCAAATAAAAGTCAGTTTTTAAAGCTTTTGCTTGACTCACACTAATGCTCAATGAAGAAATTCAATCTATTTATTCACCGGTCTATGCTTGGCTAAGTGAAATCTTTTTCTCGTAAATTGGACTGACTTAATAGCCTCCAGCAAACCTCAGTGATGACATGGGAAGCAGTGATCACCAGCCTCTTAAAATGCAGGAACAAGTTTGTTTAGTTTAGTCAGGGATTTCTGCTCTATGTGGCCAAAATCCTGACAATAGAGAAACCAATGAAAGTGCACAGGGAAGCAGAGAGAAACACTCCAATGAAGAAAATTTAATTATTTTTTTAATGAAATTCAGGTTATTGGCAGCAGTTAAAAGAAATACCTTCCTGAAAATAAAACTAAAGATGGCTTTATGTTCTTCAGTAGCTTAAATTGTTTTGGATCCCTGCCAGTTAAAAAGTTTCAGAATCACTTCTTCCTGTTGATGTGTTTCATCAGTCCATGCCTATATTAGACGATAAGATATAGGAGCAGAATTAGACCCTTTGGTCCATCAGGTCTGCTCCACCGTTCGATCACAGCTGACATGGGCGCGATTCTCCGCACTCACGACGGGTCGGAGAATAGCGGGTGGCGCAAATTTTCACGGCGACGCAGGTCCGACGCCCTCCCGCTATTCTCCGAACCCCGCACAAACTCCAAGTCGCCATTCCCGTCAAACGCCTCGAACGTGCCCCCGACACGACCAGAATCGCTAGTTTTTGGCCCCCCGCTATTCTCCGGCCCGGATGGGCCAAAGTCCCGACGTCATCACGCACTGTTTACATGGCGTCCAACACACCTGCTTTTCAAGTTCGTCAACCAGTCGTGCTGGCTGACGACAGCTTCGAGGAGGTGAGCGCACCGCTCAGCGCACCGCTGGAGTCTGGCCATAACGGGGAAGGCATCCCTGAGAACGGGAGGGGGGTCCAGAGCGGGGGGAGTGGGGGAGATGGAGGGGGGGAGTGGGGAGTGGAGGGGGGAGTGGGGGAGATGGAGGGGGAAGTGGGGGAGACAGAGGGGGGGAGTGGGGGAGACGGAGGGGGGAGTGGGGGAGACAGAGGGGGGGAGTGGGGGAGATGGAGGGGGGAGTGGGGGAGACGGAGGGGGAGATGGAGGGGGGAGTGGGAGTGGGGGGGGTGTTAGGGAGAGAGTGAGCGAGTGACCCGTCCAACCCTGTAACAAAATGTCTGCCACCATGCCATGGCGTGCCGGCCACAAGGACAAGGCCGCTGTTTGCCCTGTGGCTTACGGCCACATGCCACTGACGCACCGGTGAGGAGGACATAGTTAATTGCCCGTTGGATGCAGAAAGTGACCAGGGGTTAGGCTGCCCGCGTGTCAGCAGCACGTCCAGGCCACCGGGACACACAGGTATCCCGTGGCAGGCGGCTGCCGAGGTGTCGACTAACCTCCGTCTAACATGTCCCGTTTCTCTGCCCCCCCACCACCCTTCTGTAGGTTAGCACAATGTCTGTGAACAGAACGGCTATGTTCTGCACAGTGGTTGGGGCCGCTGCACTGCATTTGGCGATGCAGCAGCATCCACACCCACAACCCGCAGTGGATGCAGGGCCAGCTGCAGCAGCAGAGGGAAGAGCCAAGGAGTTGCCAGTCGTCGAGCAGCATGGGGAGGAGGAGGAGGAGGAGGAAGAGGAAGAGGAGAGAGTGAGGGTGCAGCCACGGCGCCAGAGGCGACGACCAAGGCCGAGGGTGTACCGTGTCCGGGTCTCTTTCCTAACAATGACGGACATCACCTGCAGGAGGAGACTCCGGCTGAGTAGGCGGACGGTGATACGTATCTGTCACCTTGTGGCGCACCTCACCCCACATGGAACGAGGGGAGGACACGCAATCTCAGTTGCCATCAAGGTGACGGTCGCTCTTAACTTCTATGCGACAGGCTCCTTCCAGTCTCCGAGCGGGGACCTCTCCGGGATCTCCCAGTCATCGGTGCACAGGTGCATCCGGGATGTGACCGACGCCCTCTATGCCATCGCGGATCTCTACATCACCTTTCCCAAGGACTGAGCAACTCAAGACTCACGAGCTCGTGGATTTGCCAGAGTGGCCGGGATACCAATGGTGCAGGGCGCAATCGATTGTGTTCACGTCCCCATGCGCCCGCCTGCAGGGGACAGGGACGTGTTCACAAACAGGAGGGGGACATACTCCATGAATATCCAGGTGGTATGCGACCCCCACATGAGGATCATGAATGTCTGTGCAAGGTTCCCAGGGAGTGTGCATGACTCCTACATACTGGTGCAGTCGTTCATCCCTGCGTTGTTTGAGGGACGTCCCCCCCCGGCTGAGGGGCTGGTTGCTAGGCAACAGGGGTTATCCGCTGAGGTCATGGCTGATGATGCCTATACGGAGGCCTCAGACCAATGCGGAAACCCGATACAATGAGGCCCATGCAGCAACCAGGGGTGTGGTGGAGCGCTGCCTTGGCCTCCTGAAGATGAGATTCAGGTGCCTGGACCGCTCCGGAGGGGCCCTGCAGTACCAGGCTGAAAGGGTCGCTCGCATTGTAGTGGTCTGCTGTGCGCTGCACAACATCGCGATGCAGAGGGGAGATGATCTGCTGCAGGAGGCGGAGGGAGAAGCCAGTGGCAGTGGTGCCAGCACAGAGGAGGAGGAGGAGGAGAGAGAGGAGGAGGAGGAGGAGGAGGAGAGGGAGGAGGAGGCTGGCGGAGTGGCAGGCGCAGCACGCAGACACGACCCAGGTGCTGGTGATGTCCAGGAGGCGGCACGACGGACCCGGCGAGGACGGCGGGCACGCGACGCCTTGGTGGCAGCATGGTTCACGCGTCGCATGTGACGTCCCCGCTGAACACCAAACCACCACCTGCATCGCTAGTCATGCAGAGGGTCACCACACAACTGCCACCACCACAACCCCCCCCCCCCCCCCCCCCCCCCCCCCCACCCCCTCTCAGTGTACACGGCTCCACTTCGACATCACCCTTACCACTGGGTCCAGACGGTATGGCACAACATTGATGGCTGTGTCAGCGGGTGTGATCAGTGCCATGTGGAATGATGACAGCCCGCTCTGCGAAGAGCTGTGAGCTTAGAATCGTTAGAGAGAGTCTGACCCATGGCAATAGCTGAACCATCCACCTTGGTGGCCGCTGAGTTCGTCACGGACACTCCATCACGTGCCCGCGTGGGCTAGCTGTGGGAGGGGGTGGGGGGAGGGGCAGGGACTGCATACCCGGCACCGAAGTTTCACCGCTCGTCAACCCCAGCGACACTCGGTCACCATCACGATTCCTGTGGTTGTGGAACAATCACACGGTTTTACAAGTAAGGTGGAACAGTGCGTTTAATGTTAACAATAATTTACAGGTGCCCTAGCCCCTACAACTAAACTGTGCCCTTCACCCGTGCCAACTTACTCTGTGTCTCACTTTGTTGCCTTACGGGACCTACCACTACGTCTACGTGAGTCCCCAGATGATACAGCAGGAGTGGAGGAGGACTGCTGCGAATCGCCCCCTTCGACTCGTTTCTCCTTGGCCAAGCGTTTCCTGGAGCGACCCGGCCTTGATGGGCCAGGCTGCTCTGCGGGCGTCTCGGGTGACGTTGTGCCACCCTGCTCTGCCTGCTGCCCACCCGATGCACCAGGGATGGGACGGGGGGAGGCCGAGAATTCCGGGACGTCCCGTGATGGACTTAATGGGATGGGCCCCGAAACCTCCTCCTCCCTCGGGGAGCCCGGTGGCCCCCGGGCCTCACTTTGGGACAGAGGTGCGAGCGGGGAGGTGCCCCGTCGCAACACCGACACCTGGCGCTGCCAGTCCTGGAGGCCTGCGACGGTATCCACCAGGATCCGAACGTTTGCAGACACGGAGTCCAGGGAGTTAGACATTCCCGCCAGGGACTGTGTGACCTCAACCTGTGAGTGCACAACGCCATCCAGCACATGTGTCAGGCGGTTGATGCTCTCGGCGAGTGACTGCTGCGACTGGGCCATGACCTGGTGAGACTGAGCCAAGGCCCGCAGGGCACCGGCAATGTCGTTTTTGCTCTGGCACATTGCTGCCTGTGAGAGGGCAACCCTGTCCAGGGCCGAGGATGACACGTGCACATTAACCCCAAGGCCTTGCATAACCTGACCCATTGCCTCCACCGCGGATGCCATCCGTGCGGTGTCGGACTGGGTCGCTGCCATGAGCGGCACCACTCCCTGCTCGTGGACGCAGTTCGACTCCTCTAACAGCGTCTGCAGAGCCAGGAAGACAGCTCTCATCCCGTCATTGTTTCCCTGGGTTTCTTGAGGCATCGGCTGTGCGGGTGGGTTGAGAAACTCCAGGAACTCAGAAAACGTCTGGGAGCCAGCTGCATGCTGGGCCTGGCCTGGCCTCCACGAGTCCGGGCCCTCGGTTGCTCCGACCTCCACTTGCTGTACCTGCTCAGCTGTGATGTGCGAACCAGACTGTGACCCAGGAGCCTCATCACTAAATAGGCCAGCCGGGGTGAGTGTCTCTGGGATGGTGGATGGTGTGGGAGATAGCAGTGCCGTAAGCTCGAGATCGTCTTGAGTTGACGCCTCCTCTGGGTCATCGTCCAGGTGAGAGGCCGCAGGGCGTTGGCGGGCCATTTCTTTTTCCTGCTGTGTCGCTGCCCTCTGGGCGTCCTGCTCCACAGATTCTGTTGGGGAGGATGGGACTCCCCGCTGATCGGGCACCGAGTGTTGTGCGGCCCCGGGTGAGGTGGGGCCAGATGCGTGTCTCCGCCTGGAGGCAGACGGCCCTGGTCGTTCGGCATCACGTCCTAGGGAAGAGAATGAAACGGCTTATTTAGATTCGCTCGGCCAGGCGCTGGACAGTCCCAGTGGGCAGGGTGTGAAAGGACAGAGGATGGGGGAGGTATCCCAGTGGGCAGGGTGTGTGAAGGGACAGAGGATGGGGGAGGTGTACAAGTGGGCAGGGTGTGTGAAGGGACAGAGGATGGGGGAGGTGTCCAAGTGGGCAGGGTGTGTGAAGGGACAGAGGATGGGGGAGGTGTCCAAGTGGGCAGGGCGTGTGAAGGGACAGAGGATGGGGGAGGTGTCCAAGTTGTCAGGGTGTGTGAAGGGACAGAGGATGGGGGAGGTGTCCAAGTGGGCAGGGTGTGTGAAGGGACAGAGGATAGGGGAGGTGTCCAAGTGGGCAGGGTGTGTGAAGGGACAGAGGATGTTGGAGGTGGGGGGGGGTGTTTGTCATGGAGGGTTGTCTCACTTGTTGCAGCTCCGCCAACCTCGCATAGTGCGACCTCCCGTGTGCCAGACCCCCCAACAAGGTCCAGTGCCCTCTGCTCAAACGTGGTGAGGGGGTGCAGGTTGGGCGAACCCCCTCAGTCTGGTGCCGCTCACGGGTGTTGTGAGCGGTCTTGGCCTGTGGGGGGAGGGGACATAGGTAGATCATTACAATACGGCAGGTATCAGCAGTCCGTTCAGATACTGGCACAGTTTGGGGATCAAGTTGTCATAAGACCATAGCATCTCTCCACGGGGGCCAGAGCGCTGGGCCTGTGACAACTTTGTGAACCACCCTCAACTGACTCTGCCCCAATCCCCCTCCACCCCCGTGCCAGGGGGGGAGGTGGGTGATTAAGTTCAGGGGGGAAGGATGGTTGTGACCAGGGGGCACCCTCTTGGCACTTACCCTGGCAGCCCTGGTGAGGTTGTGCATTTTATTCTGCATTGCTCTGCTGAGCGAGGGGTCTGCCCCACAGCACTAACGGCAGCAGCCACCCCATGCCAGCCCTGGCGCACAGCGCTGGCAGGTTGGCGATGCCCTCTACGCGGGCAGATGATGCCCCTCCTCTGCTCGACGGCATCGAGCAGCGTCTCGACATCGGCCTCAACAAACCGAGGGGCAGCTCTCCTGAGCTCCGACATCATGGCCGACAGATTCTGTGCTCGCCCGCGCCTTTTTACGGCGTCGGGCTGCGTCACGTGGGCGTGGTCGTATCGTCGTCGCGTTCCGTCGTCATCGCGCACGTGATTGACGCGGCCGCGTTCCTAGCCCATTTCCCGGATGTGAATACGTCGGGAAATGGACCCTTCCCGACCGTCGTAAAAGGCGCCCGTTTTAACGGCCAACTTTGCGATTTTTCGCGGGTGCGGAGAATCGCGCCCGACATGTTTCTCATCCCCATTCTCCAACCTTCTTCCCGTAACCCTGATCCATTTGTTAATCAAGAACCTATCTATGTCTGTCTTAAGGACACTCAGTAACTTGGCCTGCACAGCCTTCTGTGACAATTAGTTCCACAGATTCACCACCTTTGGCTGAAGAAATTCCTCCTCATTTTCAGTTTAAAAGTGTCATCCCTTCAGTTTGAGGCTGCGCCCTTGGGTTCTAGTCTCTCCTATAGTGGAAACATCCTCTCCATGTCCATTCTTTCTGGGCCTCTCAGTATTCTGTAAATTTCAATGAGATCCACCCTCATGCTTCTGAACACCATTGAGGACAGACACAGAGTCCTCAACTGGTCCTCATATGACAAGCCCTTCATTCCCGGGATCATTCTTGTGAACCTCCTCTGGACACCCTCCAAGGCCAGTACATCCTTCCTTAGATGCAGCGCCCAAAACTGCCCAAATATTCCACATGGGGTCTGAATAAAGCCTTATACGGCCTCAGCAGTACATCCCTGCTCATGAATTTTAGTCCTCTCAAAATGAATGCTCACATTGCAGTTGTCTTCCCAACTGCCAACTGAACTATTAGGTGACATTCCATCAGTGGACATGAAAATTTGCCAGGAAAATGGCGGAAAACATTGGGCATTAAATTGGGAGGTCTGGCACCCATTTTCAGGCATTATGTGGTCTCCTGAGGCCCCAAACAGGGTATGACATACTTGGGTATGTCCAACCATAAAATGTACCATCTGCCACATTGGGTAAGGGCAAGTAAGAGGCACCCGCTGTCCCAGACCGATGCAGTATTTGGGGAATTGCAGCTGCAAACAAAAAGCTTCAGCCTGCAGCACGAGATGAATACGGGACTGGAAAAGGAGGAGGTGGGCACCAAAATATGCAGTACTTAATTTAACCTCATTGTATGTTAATCTCAGTGAAGTTGTTAGCTGATCACAAAATAACAAAAGCCGCATCAAAATCTATGAAGTGGAATTAGGTACATCATAAAGTGTGACACAGAAATGGGCTACCTAGCCCATCTTGAAAGACTCTTTGAAAGTTCACCTGAGTCTGAAGGGAGCTGTGTGTGAATAAAGTTTCCACTTTAATTCCCAGTATTATTAATTTTGAAAGTCACTATTGAATCTGTTTCCTCCATCCTTTCTGACAGTGCATTTCAGATTACAAGTTGCAAAGTAAAAAGTTAAAAAAAAACAATTCTCCTCATCTCCACTCTTCATTCATCGATCATCTTAAATTTTTGTCCTCTGATTACCAGCCCTTCAGCTGGTAATTCAGAAGAACAATTTATCCTTATTTACTTTATCAAAACACTTCATAATTCTGAAAGCCTTAATTAAATTCTCCCTTTACACTCTAACTCCTTCAGTTTCTCCTGTACCAGAAGTCCTTTCTCTCTGGAACCAATCTGGCAATCTTTTCTTCATCCTCTCCATTCAAGACATTGACATCTTTCCTGAAGTGTGGTGTCCAGCATTGGACACAATATTCAAGCTGAGGCTTCAGGATAAAGGTTCAGCCAGGATGTGGGGAATAGGATTTATGATGAAAAACAAACGAGGAATGTTGCTTCGGAGAGCCATCATACATATGATGGTCTCTTTCATGAGTTAAGTACTGCCTCCCTTTCCTGTTACCAGAGGCAAGTTGCCCAGGGATTAGTAACATCTGGAGAGGGAAGAAACGAGGAGTGAAATCATTCATTTAAAAAATAGAAAATTGAACAATTTTAATAAACGGTCTGTAGTTAAAGATGACACTAATTTTCACAAGAGTGATTTAAAGGGCTCGTGTCAACTCCTGCTAATACCATCATGTAGAATATGGCATGGAGCAACAGTAATGACTTTCCTGGGATAATCAGCGCAGGCCAGCTCAGCCTCATTTTCCCAACCACTTTTCAACCAAGCACATCATTATTTCTGAATAAAACCTTCATATAAGCAAACATTGAAGCGCTGCAGTGATTGTGCTTCAATGTACCACAGTCATCTCCTGACTGTTCACATTTCAATTGCAACTACATGAAGCTCTGGTTGAACTCTCTGCAATAATTGTGTTCAGTTCTGGGCACCACACTTCAGGAATGATGTGGCCTTGGAAAAGGGGTGCAGCATCATTTTATCACAGTGGCAGTGGGCCAAACTGGGTTCAATTATAGAATCATAGAATTTACAGAAGGAGGCTATTAGGCCCATCGCGTCTGTTCCAACTCTTGGAAAGAGCACCCTACTTAAGCCCACGCCTCCATCCTGTCCCCGTAACCCAGTAACCCCACCTCACCACTCTTGGACACCAAGGGCAATTTATCATGGCAAATCCACCTAGCCTGCATACCTTTGGACTGTGGGAGGAAAGTGCAGCACCCGGAGGAAACCCACGCAGACACGGGGAGAATGTACAGACTCCGCACAGTGACCCAAGCCGGGAATCAAACCTGCGACCCTGGAGCTGAGAGGCAACAGTGCTAACCACTATGCTACCGTGCTGCCCATTAAGAGTGAACCACATTGCAGTGGGTCTGGAGTCACATGTCGAGCAGACCAGTTAAGGACAACAGGTTTCCTTCTCTAAAGGACATTCGTGAATCAGATTGTTTTTTACGCCAATCAACAATGGTTTCATGGTCACCTTTAAACTTTTAATTCCAGATTAATATTGAATTAAATTTCACCATCTGCTTATTAGTCCAGTGACAATGCCACTGCTTTCACTGTGGGAAGGTCACATAGATGAGGCTTATGTTCCTTTGTGTATAGAAGATTAAGGCATTATCTCATTGAGGCATTAAAGATGATTAGAAGAATCAATAAGGTGGATAGAAAGAAACAATCTTGTCAGGTGGTGGGAGTCCAGAACAAGTGGGTACATATACCTTTCAAATTAGAGATAGATGGTTCAAAGGTGATGTTAGGAAGTACTTCTTCATACAAAGTGAGTGACAATTTCCCATTGTGGCCACTCCGAGCCACCAAGAAACCCGCAGGTGGGGGTGCGCTGCCGGTGGAACAGGGAATCCCATCGGCAGAGAATTCAACCCGCGAGCTTTTTGTTAGGTAAGGGTATTAAAGGTTAGTGAATAAAGGAAATTAGATAACTCTTTGATAAGGAATCTTTTGCAGAGCTATGGAGAAAGAACAAGGAGAGTGAGATCAATGGGATCATTCTTTCAAAGTGTATTTCAGGATGAGTTGGATGGCATCTTTTTGTGCCACAAGATCCGTTCATACCTACAATCCCTACACTGCAGAAGGAGGCCATTTGGCCATCGTGTCTGCACCAACCCAAGGAGAACCATACCTTGGCCCACTCCCCCATAACCCCACCTAACCTGCACCTCTTTGGACACTAAGGGACAATTTAGGATGACCAATCCACGTAACCTGCACATTTTTGGACTGTGGGAGGAAACCAAAGTACCCGGAGGAAACCCATGTCATCACAGTGAGAATGTGCAAACTCTATACAGTCACATGAGGCCGGAATTGAACCCAGGCCCCTGGTGCTGTGAGGCAGCACTGCTAACTACTGTGCCGCCCACAATGTAAATTGAAGTTATGATTAATCCAATTCCACTTCATAGACTTTGCTGTGGCTTTTGCTGTTTTGTGACCGGTTAACAACTTCACTGGGACGAGCACACAAACCGGGGTCAAATTCATCTTCTGTCCCCTCCTTTTCCAGTCCCACACTAGCACCTTGAGCACATTTGATCATATCCAAGAAGTTCCTGATATTGGGATTCAGACCTTATGACCTCAAGCGTCATGAATAATCGCGTGGAGACAAAGGAATGTTGCCATAGCGAGCTGGAGGTGTAAGTTACAGATCATTCACTATCTATCGGAATGGGAGAATGGACCAGAAGGGCTGAATACCCTCCTCCTCTTCCTATGTTCCTGCATCCTTATTATTTAAAGCATTTACAGCAGATCCTCCCTTTTCTGGAAGTGCTGATCTGGAACTTGGCTGTCTGTGATACAGGTGGTTAAATGTTTCACACCTTCCTACAATGTTGTTTTACCTGCTAATCTAGAAAAAAGTTCAGGAAACAAATAAATGGCTCTGTTACAAAGTTGGAGGAAACATGTTGCATTAAGAAATTGGCTTCAAATTTTGATCATGCTGCAACTGCTTTTGAACGCGAGCCAAAACACAGGCCATAAAGTTTGCATCATTGTATGTTTATTTGTCTTCAAGTGACCCTCGAGTTCACCGAGATCTATATAATTGGGCAAATCCTTCTGATTTTTAGTTCTTTTCTAAAGACGAAAATGTAATTGAGTGGTTCATATATTAATAAAACATCTGGGAACCTTCCTGATTAAAAAACAATAAACAAAAAAGTAGCTTCCATTGCTACTTATCACACCCTTTGTCCCTCACTTTGGAGAGAAGTGGATCTCGATTATTTCAATTCCTGATCTGCTTCTCCAACACTGGCAATGTATCTCAAAAGATTTCATGCCATGATGATTTCTTGTGGTACTGGAGGGCATGTGGCACATTCTTGCAAGGACTGCTAAGAGCATCTGCGTTTGCTATGTGTTGTTACCATATATTGGGCAAGTGTGTGGTCAATTCCAGCCCCATGTGCCCCGGAGTCAAAACATAATTGAATTAACAAATAATTCTTTGAAAAATTCCCGAAGTCTTTGGCCCTTGGTTGTCCAATAATTACAGTCACCAGGTTTGTAAGTTGAAACCCAATCACTGTTTATTTATACAAAGAACTATCATGAAATATGCAGTAAATACAACTGGAGAACAAGAAGCTAATACCTACTACCCCCTTAAACTGCCCCACGCTCCACCCACACACCCAAGACAGACAACACAGAGCAGGGACTGGGGTAAAATAAATAAGGATGGTTAAAAGATCGGCGGCCGCATTCTCCATTCCTGAGACTAGGTGTTGGCGCCAGGGCAGAATTCAATGACTTCCACAACAGCCGCACCAAATTAGTGATTCAACGGCTGTTAAGGGGCTAGCACCAGTGCCACATGGAATATAATCAATTCCAATGAGGAAAAGGTGCGGATTTGCCAGGTCTGGGATTGGCATTCAGGAAGCTGAAAAGCTGCAGCCGCATGTACACACTGCACTCCCCAAACACACCATCCCAGCCAACAAGGTGGCAGCGAGACTCACAGCCCCAAGAATCACTGACGCAAAACTGGAGACCCTGCTGGATGTCGTGGAGGAGAGGCGGGTGACCCTGGCCCTGGAAGGAGGATGCCAGCCGCCGCAGTTCACCAGGCCTGGGCACAGGTGGCCAGCGCCATGGGCAACACCGTCCGGACAGGCCTGCAGTGCAGAAAAAAACTACACAACCTCCTCAGAAAGGCTAAGGTGAGTAGACAGTACTGTGCCCCTGGCACTTCTCCCATCCCACACACCCATAATCCTAAGCCCTCCTCTTCACAGTGGAGGGATAGGCCAAACCCCCACCTGCACCAATATGTTGGTGCGCAGGTAGGGCACAGTATTGTGATGGGGGCTAGGGCACAGAGCTATATATATTTGTTCACTTTAAACACCAATGCACAATGTTCCAACCTGCCTCAGTGCTCTGTCAGAAGGGTATGAGGGGTGGACTGGTTTGGGCTGATCCCAAAGGAGGCACGGAGGAGGGGGTGGGAAAAGGGTGGATGTTGGGGTGGGCTTAGCCCAGGGACTGCGGTTCAGCCAGCAGTCACCGCTCCGGTGCCCCACCCCCAACCCCTCTCCCCATCTTGTCCCCACCTCCGCCATCCCAGGGATTCAATGGGACCGTGTGATGGAATGGCCGGCTCGCATGCAGGGATCACCCGGGTGGATGGTGTAAAGTGATACCGGGGCAGGAGTCAGACATGTCAAATGATTGGAGCACCAGAGCTCATCCCAGAGTGGTTGTCACCATCCTCCATCCCCTGGTCCAGACCCACTGTTACTGCCAATCCAGGACCCACAACCCGTAGTGCAGCGGGTATGTATCGTATCACTGGAGGGGTTACAGGCGGTGGCGGTGGGGGGGGGGGGGGGGGGGGGGGGGGGGGGGAGAGTGGCCGCTGGGTGGAGGCGGGTGTGGTGTGGAACTGGGATGTTGTGTCTGTGCCCCTGGCCAGGTCACTGCAAGGGGCCATTGTAATTGGTCTCCGTGACGGTCTGTGGCCTCTGGATAGGCGTCATCAGCCACGATCGCAGTTGATAGCCCCTGTCGCCCAGGAACCAGCCCCCAACTGGGGGTAAGCCTCGAACATGGTGCGTACCCATCGACTGTGCCAGCATGAAGGCACCATGCATGCTGCCTGGGTATCGGGCGCAGGCATGCAAGATGCAGATCTGATAGTCACACACTAGCTGCACATTCATTGAGTGGAACCCTTCAGTTTGTGAAGATCGGCCTGTCATCTGGAGGTGCTCAAAAGGTGACATGCATTCCGTCGATCACCCCCTGACTCCGGCATCTCAGTGATGGCAGTGAACCCTGCGACCCCGGCATCCTGTTGGGCTCAGTCCACATTGAAGTGGATGTATTATGCCGACTGGCCATATGGGACCGCTGTGGTGGCATAGATGCACCTGTGCATCAAGCTCTCTGAGATCCTGAACAGGTACCCACTCGGCGCTTGGAAGGACCCCGTGGCATAGAGGTTCAGAGTGACCATCATCTTGACGGCCACTGAGAGAGGGTGTCCTCCCCCATGGCTGAAATTGTTCCCATGGTGCCATGGCTGGCTGCAGATTCCTGCTGCCAAGGTGGTGAAGTGGTGGAAATTGGGGAGACTGAGAGGTCAGATTTTTTTTTTTAAATTCATTTACGTGATGTGGGTGTCACTGGACAAGGCCAGCATTTATCATTCCTAATTGCCCTTGAGAAGGTGACAGTGATCTGCCTTCTCGATTACAACTGACTTACTTGGCAATTTCAGTGGGCAGTTGTTGTGATTCTCCGATAACTGTTTTAGTTTAGTAACATAAATCACAATCGATTCACATGGCTTCTTAGTCTCCCCAATTTTCAACTCTTCACCACCTGGACTCTAAACTCTGGAATTCTCTCCCCAAATCTCTGTGTATCTCTACCTCTTTCTACTCTTTGAACATGCCCCTTAATACCTCTTTGACCAAGCTTTTAGTTATCTCTGTTAATACCTTTGTTAATACCTCTGTTAATATCTTTGTTAATAATGTTGCTCTGTTTACTACAGTTGAGGTGCCATATGTATATTCAAGCTAATGTTGCTTGGCTTTGATTTAATGACAAAATGTAATCAAAAAGAGTCATATCAACTTTGGAAGGCCTTAGTGGCAAATGTATATTTAAAATGCAAAAGGCTATATGAGAGGAAAAGGCTGAAAAGCTAATAGATGTGGAAATCTGGTCGTGTACCATTCATCAAATGATTTTAGGGTAAATTGCAGGTCTGTAATTTCATAGAATTTACAGTGCAGAAGGAGGCCATTCGGCCCATCGAGTCTGCACCGGCTCTTGGAAGGAGCACCCTACCCAAGCCCACACCTCCACCCTATCCCCATAACCCAGTAACCCCACCCAACACTAAAGGCAATTTTGGACACTAAGCGCAATTTAGCATGGCCAATCTACCTAACCTGCACATCTTTGGACTGTGGGAGGAAACCGGAGCACCCGGAAGAAACCCACGCACACACGGGGAGAATGTGCAGACTCCGCACAGACAGTGACCCAAGCCGGGAATTGAACCTGGGACCCCGGAGCTGTGAAGCAATTGTGCTAACCACAATGCTACCGTGCTGCCCTGAATGCCCGTAATGCAGAAGAAACCTGCTGTGAGAGTCAGGTTCGTTAAAGAAAAGCCTTACTCCCATTTTTCTGTCAAAATGAACAGACTGAAGAGGTTTCTGAGATTCCAGTTGCCCTCTTTTCTAAGCAAAGCCACTGAGAAATCAATCAATGGCTTACCAGATAGGTTACTCCACTGTCAGTCCCAGCGTCCCAGGGAATCAGATCTTGAATGACCTTCTGCACCCAGCCGCAATCCTTGGTGCAGAGATCCTCCGCTGATAGCCCCACGTTCCAATCTGGGCTGGGACCCAACATCGTCAGGAAGGACATCAGGTGCCGTGTATGGTCAACGGAGAACTCTGCAGACGGAGCTGACCGGCTACACAAAACATTAAAAAAGGCAGAGAAAAGTAAACCAAAAACAAACGTCTCAAGCACTGTATATTGGATTGGTACAATGACAATATCACTGAAGTTCTATTTAACAAGCATTCATGAGTTGAGCTATATTTTCAAGTGTCACTTAGCTCCAAATGCTACTTGCTGCATTGATGATTAATAATTTTGGCACATCCCAAACATATTGACCTGTAACTGAATGTACCACCAATTGGTCTGACAATTTCATTACCATTTGATGTTGCGATCTATCAAGAGAGGGGACAGTCCTGATATTTTTACAGATGTGTTAGTCAGTAAGGATTTAACTCCACAGCAAACAAGGAGTTGGTCTTTTTGAGTGTGAGAGGACTCTGAGGTTAACGATCCTCATTCTTTACGCTGTTACATCTTTTTGTTTCCTTTAAGTCCTCATATTTTTTAAAAAGGCATAGCATTTAAAATACGTATTCATGAGATGCCTATCGATAAAGGTGTCTCACCGACTTGTGCGTTGCACTTATTTTTGATTTTTCACCAATGCAATCTTTCACCCTTTAACTTTTCTTCAATATTGCTTCCTTAGAAACTTAGGAAGAGCCTGTTCTTTGACATGAGAGGGAAATAGATGATTTGGCTCTTCCTGTGTCAGGAGCAATAGGAATTTGAGTGCAGGGATGTTAGGAAAACAAAGGTAGTTCCAAGGGATTTATATTTGTTTGGCAAACATTTGAAATAAAGTATAGTTTTAAATTTAATTTAATTTTTCTATGCCTGGAATGGTAAAACCTATCATTAGATTCATGCTGGTCAAAGGCGTTTATATGTGTAGGGGTTGGTAAAGTTCCAACTCTGTTTCTATTTGTGCTTAAGGATAAATAGACCTGCAATGGTTGCTTAGCAACTGGGGCCTTGTAAGGTAGAGAAGCTTTATTTATGTTAGCTGAATTTGTGAGTAGTTGGAGACTGGACACTGAAAAGTGAACCTCTCTCCTCTCTGCCAGGAGAAGCTGAACAGGACAAGGGAGTTGCAAAGATGCAAGCTTCCTAAGGAACAAGATACAATCGAGATAACCAGGGAATTGGGACAGAAAGAACCAGGGAATTGGGACAGAAAGAATGTTTAAGATACATGAAGTTAAGAGAAAAGCAACCACGGTATTGTTTAAAAGGATTCAAAGAACAGTAAATGTAATGTCCCGCACGGGACTTACGTGGTGGAACGATTATCTTCCCCGTGGTTCTCGGGGAGTACGGGCTCCCCCACTGAAGTGAGGGGGAACTCTATTCAACTATGTATAAAAGGCTGGCAAGTAAGGCACCAACCAAGAATAGACCTAGGGATCTACCGGGAGGTGGAAATAACATAATTGTAAATAAACCAAAGTTTGTTATTCTTACTCGGTGTGGACTACCCATGTTCTTATTAAAGTAAACCAAGTGTTCTGAGTTAAAGAGGCAATTGCAGTAGTTAACACGCCTAATCAAAAGACAGATCGGATCCTTGGTGTAATGTGAAATATTAATTTTATTTTATTTCTTTTTGTAAATTTAGAGCACCCAATTCAATTTTTTTCCAATTAAGGGGGAATTTAGCGTGGCCAATTAACCTACCCTGCACATAATAATAATCTTTATTGTCACAGGTAAGTTTACATTAACACTGCAATGAAGTTACTGTAAAAAGCCCCTTGTTGTCACATTCCGGCACTGTTCGGGTACTCAGAGGGAGAATTCAGAATGTCCAAATTACCTAACAGCACGTTTTTTGGGACCTGTGGGAGGAAACCGGAGCATCCGGAGGAAACCCACGCAGACGTGGTGAGAACATGCAGTCTCAGTGACCCAAGCCGGGAATCGAACCTGGGTCCCTGGAGCTGTGAAGCCACAGTGCAACCCACTGTGCTACCATGTCACCATCTTTGGGTTGTGGGGGCAAGACCCCACACAGACACGAGGAAATGTGAAATATTTATTTTAAAAATTGATTATACTCCAGCTGGAGTATGGTGTCCAATGTTTTGGCAACACATGTCAAGAACGATGTCAAGACCTTCAAGAGGGTACGGAGGAGATTTACACAGAGGTTGCGAACAGTCTTGTTCAACCTGAAAAAATGGCAGGGGTGGGGGTTGCAAGGGACTAGAGTTTGTGCTGGGGGCTGAAGACGATGGCACTGGTCTTCCCAAAGCTACCAATGGGGAAACATGCAGGAAAGTCAATAAATAATTGTTGCCAATAATCCATTTAAAGCATTCTTAAAGAGATGGGTTAATGACTGTATTAGAATAACAATGGGATGACGCACAAACATGTTAAATTTTAATTTCAGCAACAATTTCTAGCCTATTAATACACCACTGAATGCTCTTGCCCTCAAAGTTGCATGTACTTGAAATAGGCCAATGTCCCTCTGTTGCGGAGCACATTTAATGCGACAAACTCTTTCCATCTGGACCTGTCATTGGAACAAAGCCTTCAACTAGAAATATTAATAATACTTTATTACTGCAATTGGTCTTTGAGTACCTATTAAGATGCCAACTTAATCAAATGAAGTGTCATTCTTAAGCCTTTAATCATTTCAAGTATGTCTTGAAGTTTATCTTTAATTTTTGCTTTTTCTGGTTTCCACGCCAACCACGTCTCCTCACTACAGTTTAGGTGCATGATCCTGTTGCTGGTGTGCAATCTATAATCTATGCAAGTAGAGTTATATTATCACCTAATTATTTTAACATGAAAACAGATTTGTACTCTTTCAATTAACAATTAGGATGACTGAGTCATCCTTCCAAACCAACTTCACAAAAGTATCCCTTTTTAAAGGGATACTACCAAAGAACACTATCAGAAATGCCTAACTGAAAGGTAATGACTGTTCCTAAAAGTTACATTGACATTCACAGGAGGCCCAGCATAGAGATCAGAGTAGGAATGGGACAGACAATTAAAGATTACCCCTTGTTATTGACTACAAAACTAACTTTAGTGCATCACCACCATAAATATGCTAAAAATTACCAGAACATTAGAACAGGAGGAGGCCATTCAGCCCCTCAATCCTGCTCTGCCATTCACTGAGGTCAGGCTGCTTTGTATCTTGATCCTATTTATCAGAATTAATTCTGTAACCCTTAATACCTTTGCCAAACAAAAATTGATCAATCACAGATTTGAAATTTTCAATTAACCCCCTTTAGCCTCAAGAGGCTTTTAAATGAGAGCTGCACCAGATTTCTGCTCGCCTTTGCATGAGGAGAAAGTGATGGGATTATCTAATTTGCAAATGGTGTTGTTAACGCTGTGAATTGCATCAGGGGCTGTATGGGCAGAGGGAAATCCAAAGTCAATATTCCATGTGTGATCACCAATGCATACTTGCCTTGGGCTTTACACAGAATAACAAGCACCAATTTTAACCTAATAGAATGTGTGGTGGAAAGCCATTGCCACACCACTCACCCTTCTCCTCTGCACCCACTCCTGATCTGACATGCAATTGGCGTCCAGCAGATTTTCAAAATGGGTGCTCGATTTGAATATAAATGCTGTACACGTCCTACCCGCTGTGGTGATATGATTTGCATAGCTGTCTGCCATTGGGGCAGAACACCAGCTTACCATTGGCCCTGGTCGGTCATGTGCCTCTCGACCGATTGGTTGAGACCAGTCATGTGACAGCTCTCCGATTGGTCGAGAGGCTGAGTTAACCACGCCTCCTTGCCGAGGTATAAATAGTCAAACGCCCGGCGGTCGTCCATTTTATTGTAGACAACCGCAGGGCTAAGTTCTAGTTTATTAAAGCCTAACTTTTGTAAAGCAACTCGTCTCTCGTGCAATTGATGGCTCATCAATCGTTACATGACCCACATCGCCACCGGTAAACTCAGGACTACAGAATTTTACAATACATAAGGATGCAATTTAGCCCAAGAGACAGATACTATTTATTCCTGCTTTGTCTCTTTGTTCTTTAGTTCTATCCAAACTTGCACGGAAACCCATTGCAATGCTTTAAGAATCTCTTACACCTTCGAATTTCTATCAGCTAGAGTGGGTGCTGTCTCAAGGAAACACATCAATGTGACACACTAACAGTACAGAAGAGAAAATTTGTTATCGATGGACAAAAAAGAACTATCTGGCCTAACCCCACATTCTACCGCTGACCCCTGTTGGTAACAGCATTTCAAGTGCATAGTTATGGTAGCATGGCTACTTTAAGAGATGATACTTCGCGGACCATGTGACAGGCCCTGAGCCCATGGGTACAGAATGTGTGAACGTTAGCCTTCAGGTATTTAGGGGCTGGTTTAGCACAGTGGGCTAAACAGCTGACTTGTAATGCAGAACAAGACTGTCCCCGTTATGGCCTCCCCGAACAGGTGCTGGAATGTGGCGACTAGGGGCTTTTCATAGTAACTTTACTGAAGTCTACTTGTGACAATAAGCGATTATTATTCTTATTTAGTTGTGGCTCTGGCTGTTGGGGTTTGGTCAGGGTTAGCCTGGGAGTCGTGGGAACAAGTCATTGGCGTTGTATGGTTCTCTGTATATAGTTCTCCTTAGTTAAATAAATCACTGTTGTGATTAAACACTGCCTCATAGCTTGTCCGCAATACAATAGTCAAGTTTTTTTTAAAATCCGATGAGAGTTTCCAGATGATCATCCTTTCAGGTAGTGAGTTCCAGACTCCCACAACCCTCTGAATTAAAAATGTTCTCAACTCCCCTCCATTTGTTCTGTCAGTTAAGTTAAAGCTTATTTCCCACTCTGTGAAGTGAAAACAGATCCTTCCTTTCTACTTTGCTCCCAAATACTTTTATAGATTTCAACCTTCAGCCTTCTCTGCTGCAAAGAAAATAACCCCAGGCTACTCAATTATTCCATAAAAGCTAAAGTTCTCAATTCCTGGCAACATCCTTGCAAATCTCTTGTGTACCCTCTCTAGTGTTGTCAGATCCTTTCTGCAATGCAGTGACCAGAACAGCACACAGTACTCCAGCTAGTGGTCTAATTAATGTTCATACAGGTCTAATATAACCTCCCTACCCTTATACCATATAACTTGGGCTAATAAGAAAAACGTATCCTGTGTGTCTTCTTCACTGTCGTATAAGGGTCTAGCACAAAAAGGGTTTACGTGGGACTGAGTACAGTGCTGCCCAATCAGTGGTGTAAGAGAACACATGACCCACACATAGGGATCAGTGTAGTGTTGGACAGAGCCATGTGTAGAAGCAAGTATGGAGGCAGCTCCTAGCACGGGCCTTCACTGTACCGATGTACATAGTTTCTAGTATTGATCAATACTGACTGTTGAACCACCTTAGACGATGAATACCTTAATAAGACCTAACAATCTACACAATGTTAACCATCTGATCTACTTGTCCTGATATCTCAGGGACCTGTAACTCCAAAATCCATCTCTTCCTTTACATGTCTCAGTATCCTACCATTTATAATGTTTCTTGCCTTGTTAGCCCTTCCAAAACACATACTACTCTAGATTAAATTCTATTTGCTATTTTTCTGCCCACCTGATTGATATCATTCTGCAGTTTGCAGCTTGCTTCCTCACTATCAACCACACAAACAATTGTTGCATCATCCGAAAACATCTTAAACATGTACCCTAAAGTTAAACCAAAGTCATTGCTTATAAACCACAAAAAGCAAAGAAGCCAGTGCTTAGCCTTGAGTCCTCCACCTTAGGTAATGACCATTTCTCAAATCCAGGTGGCTTTGGAGATAGAAGAGTAGAAACAAGGCATGAGGACACCCCATGCTAAAGAAACACTGATGAAATTCAACCATCTCATACTAACGTAGGTTGGAAAAACAGAATGGTCACTTTTTACTCAGCCAGGACCACAATACCTATTCGGGCAGCTTTATCTGGAGTTGGAGGGAATAATTCTTCACATTAGTGTCTGTACTTTTCTTTCTACCCTTTAAAAATATGAATGCTGATAGTTTTGGTGAAGTTGCAGTGATGACTCTTTGCTATCAGGATCGATCACTCTCTAAGCATTATTGGATTTGAGATGAAAGTCGAAAGACTGGATTATAATTAAGAAGGCACAAACGCATATTGTGAAAAGTAGTAAATGTGAGGTAAGAAGTTCAGGCTGTTCAGCTAATCTGGTATATTTCTTAAAAGAAAATTCTGGAAAAACTCAGCAGGTCTGGCAGCATCTGTGGAGAGAGAAACTAAGTTAATGTTTTGAGTCCGTATGACTCTTCTTCACAGCTGTAAAGAAGTAGAAATGTGATGGATTATATAATGGAGAGATGGGTGGAGAAGGAGGAGAATAGAAGGTCAGATTTAGGTGGGGGCTAAAGAGATTGTGCCATGGATATAAAACAAAAGGATTATTAATGGTGACAGTAATGACTAAAGAAGGTGCTGATAGCGGTATAATGCTTAAATAGCAAAATGTGTTCATAGAGAACAAAGGGCAGTACTGTGTGAAAGCAAAAGTAAAGAATATGTGACAGATGGCCCTGTAAAATGAATGTCTGGGGGGCGAGGGGGTGAGGTGAAGTTGCATTGTGACAAGCAAAAAATAGGGGGGGGGGGTCAAGATGGAGGAGAAACTTCGCAGAACTCAATGTTCTGTCCTGAGGGCTGTAGTATGTCTTAATCAGAAGATGAGGTGTTGTTTCTTTAGTTTGTATTGGGCTTCACTGGAACATTGCAGCAGGGCAAGGACGGACATGTAGGCCAAAGAGCAGGATGATGACTTGTAATGGAAAGTGACAGGAAGCATGGGATCATGATTGCAGGGTGAGCAAAGGTGTTCTGCGTTTAATTCTGCGTTTAGTTTCCCCAATGTACTGTAGACTGTATTGGAAGTAGAGAATACAATTGTGTGTGTGTGTGTGTGTGTGTGTGGGGGGGGGGGGGGGGGGGGGGGTAATGTGTTGAACCTTCTGCAATTGCATGGGAAGGTGATGTATGATTGGGGGTGTTCGAGGAGTGGACCAGGGTCTCACGGAGGGAGTGGTTCCTCCTGTTATTGTCTGGCATACTGACCTTTACTTCACCATCTCTCAGACACTACCTCCTACCTTCCCCTTGACCATGACTCTCAAGCCTTCACCCCCCCCTTCCCACATCGCTTTCCCATGCAATCACAGAAGTCCCCAAACACTCCTTTCAGGTGAAACAACATTTCACTTACACCTTCTTCAGTTAGTCTACTGCAGGCATTTCAAAGTCGGAGCGCGTGTCGGGAGGGTCGTGGAGCCGCCCATCGTAGCGCTCCCAATTGCGCAAATTTGCGATCAACAGCCATGGTTCTGTGCATGCGCATTGATGAGTGGGCATGCATGTGCAGTGTGCCCGCACTTTTTTATATGGTCGCAGCAGCCATTTTGAAGGCCACTCGCAGCCGGCAAAGATTGAGCGAGAATTTGCGCAATCGGAGATGCAGGAGAAGATTTCTTTTTTTTTAAATTCAATCTAATCTTCCTGCGTGAAGGGAGGCAGGGAGTAGGTAACGCCCTGCCGAATGTCGACGTCGCCTGCTTTGGGCGTGATTGCAATTCCTCCATTTTGTCAGCAGCAAACAAGTAAAAGAGGACAAAGCAGGCTCACCTCTTGCATTAAAGGTAAGGGAAAATGATGGGTCGCAAATGCCAGCCGGGGTGCGTTGCGAAGGTCGGCCTACGGGAGTCACAAAGGTCGGCCAGAGTGGGTCGCGAAGGTTGGCCGCCGTGGGTCGTGAAGGTCGGCCGGCATGGGTCCTGAAGGTTGGCCGGTTGGTAAAAATGGGTCCCCGTAATAAAAGTTTGAAAAACACTAGTCTACTGCATTCATTGCTCTCTTTGCGATCTCGTCTATGTAAAGGAGACTGATGTTGGTGGGGTGGTCAGCAACTTTAAATTTAAAAGATTGGGGCTCCCTGTTTAAATGGTGCCCTGATACAGAAAATTTAAATTAGAAAGCGGGAGCAGGAAATCCATCCTCTGTTTCTCTCTCCAAAGATGCTGCCTGGCCTGCTGAGTTAGTCTAGCATTTTCAGTTTTGATTTCAGATGAACAGCATCTGTAGTATTTTATTTTTATTCTGGTACATTTCTTTCATTCCCATTCCTATCATTCTTCCTCCTCTGGTCTTTCCGCATCATTCTACCAATTCACATTATTTAGGACTTGATCTTGTTCTCATTTAGGATAATCTAAAGTGTGATGGGAGAATTGAATGAACTACCTTTTATACATCCTCACCAATTTCAACTTTTATTGATATTGATGAAGAAAATTATTGAGCATAGTGCATATTATGCCATTTATTCAAAAACATCCATTTCACTGCATCAGAAATAAGTTAAAAGTATCTCTAATATTGGCCTCAATCTGAATCTCCTCAATCTCCAACTCAAAAACCTGTCCTGTCCTTTTTAATCATGTCCAATGACTAAATGTTGGCCACTTACACCACATACTTTAATAGTCCGTAGAATCCATAGAATCTCTACAGTGCAGAAGGAAGCCATTCGATCCATCAAGTCTGCACCGACCCTCAGAAAGAGCACTGCACTCTATCTGTGCCACTCCCACACCCTATCCCCGTAGTCCTGTGCATTGATCATGACAATCCAGCTAACCAACACATCTTTGGACACTAAAGGGCAATTTGGCATGACCAATCCACCTAAGCTTCACAACTTTGGACATCAAGGGGCAATTTAACATGAGGCTCTCTGCAGTGGGGTGCAGGACTCACTCATGCCCGATACTGTGTCACCCTTCACCCCCTCTGGAGGACTCCCGGATTCTGGCACATCAGAATTGAAGGATCTTTTGCTTTTCTGCCTCCGTAGATAGTCCAGGCAGTGTAGTATTGGGTCCCCACAACCAACACCCTGACTACCTCCCTCACCACTACCCTTCTTTCCCCTCTCTCCCCACCCCCCCTGCCCCCACCTTTCCTTTCCCTTCTGTTGGTACAGAGGCGAGGGTATCTGGTCTCTCCAGCGCAAAGTTTAGTGCTTGTACCATTTGTTTTTTTGTACAACTGTTGTGAACTGTTTTAATAATCAGAATATCATACCCCCTCTCCCCGTACATTGGTGCAGAGAGGACGGGTACCGTGTTTCCCCAATGCAAAATTAGTGTTTGTACCATTTGGTCTTGTAGAATTTTTTTTTTACTGTTTTAATAAAAAAATAGGGCTAATTCATCTAATAAATATAAAAAATCGCTCATTGTCATAAGTAGGCTTCAATGAAGTTATTGTGAAAAGCCCCTAGTCGCCACTTTCCGGCGCCTGTTCGGGAGGCCGGTACGGGAATTGAACCCGCGCTGCATTACAAGCCAGCTGTTTAGCCCACTGTGCTAAACCAGCACATCTTCAGGAGAGAAAATATTTATTTGATGGTATTTGCTCTCTCACTAGTTTTCACATTATAAAACATCCCATCGTCTACTCTGTGCCGGACAGAAGAAAAATAAGCCCAGTTCTTGCCATTTGCATACTCAATTTATTTATTTTAATATTGAAGTCATGTCTTTGCACCATCATCTGCTCTCAGTCCTTTGAATCTACCTTTGCCCAGTGTATAGGGAACAACCTCTTTCCCATGAGCATTGATGTCTTTTGCATCCCATAGATAGTGTGGAATCACTTTAGTTATTTTGCAAATCATTTAATCTCAGGATGTGAGTGTCATAGAACATAGAAAACACTGCAGAAGGAGGCCATTTGGCCCATCGAGTCTGCACCAACCCGCTTAAGCCCTCACCTCTACCCTATCCCCATAACCCAATAACTCCTTCTATCCTTTTTGGTCACTAAGGGCAATTTATCATGGCCAATCCACCTAATCTGCACATCTTTGGACTGTGGGAGGAAAGCGGAGCACCCGGAGGAAATCCACGCAGACACGGGGAGAAGGTGCAGACTCCGCACAGCCCCAGCGGGGAATTGAACTTGGGACCCTGGCGCTGTGAAACCACAGTGCCATTCACTTGTGCTACAATGCTGTCGTTGGCATTTATTGCCGATCCTTTAATTGCCCTGGAAAGTGATGATGAGATTTCTTCTGGAGCCCCTAGCTGCAATTTGATACGCTACGCCAAGATGTAGAACAAAGGTACATAACAGAAGGTTAGAGACATGGATTAAAATAAAATACAAAAAGGTAGGAGTGTACTTCAGGCCACCTAGTACTTGGTAGAAGGTGGAAAGTTAAATATGTAAGCAAATATGTGGAATGAGATGGAATAATTTATAATAATCAATTGACAACCAGCCAAATTAGCTGACAATTAGAAGTAGCAGAAGGAGTACAGGGAATGGGGTTTCTGCAATGTGTACAGAACACCTTTCTATTCCAGTATGTAAAGAGTCCTATATGAGAATGAGCACTGCTACATCTAGTCACAGGAAACAAACCACAACAGCTGAGAGAAATAAATGTGGCAGAATACTTATGCTGCCATCACGATTGTGACCCGATCGGCAAAATTCGGGCCAAAGACAAGACTCAACTTAATGTTTGCCACACACCATTGAAGGGAAGGTTGAATTTTCAGCAGGAATGTAAAACTACTACTGTGAACCAGGCACTCACTTCAAAACCTACTGATTTTCATTTAGAATTGATGGAATGGAACAAAGGATAATTTTTACATTGGCCAGTCGATCCATGATTCTGGTTTTCTGCAGTAACAGATAGCTTAATGGGATTGCCCAAAGTATCAGGAAAAGTCCCAGATTCATACTAATAAAACTGAAATTGCATCCAATTTCTTGACCACCACTGATGCAACATGGCTGTAGTATGTACTATGTATGTATAGGATACACTGCAGCAATGGGCCGAGTCCCTGGAGAGAACCTCCCATCCCTTGACTTCCATCACATTAAAAGGACAAGGACAGCAGATGGCATGTTGTTCTACTGAAATAGAACCCATGAAGTGCAAAAGATCCATCGAGTCTGCACTGACTCTTTGAAAGAGCACCCTACCGAGGCCCACTTGACCACCCTATCCCCATTACCACACCCAACCTGCATATCATTGAACACAAAGGGGCAATTTTAGATGGGCAATCCACCTAATCTGCACATCTTTGGACTGTGAAATATAAACATCAATTACTCTTAAGGGATTGTGCAAATATGCTTTGGGTTTATTTATTTAGAACAGCAGCACATGAGAGCATTTATACATCGGCAGAAAGTTTGCAGACATCAGCAGCAAAGCTGTGTGTCTGTGCTCTGCTCAAAAAAGTGAAACAAAGACTGGATCACAACACACGCTTCCCTACACGTGATGTTTTGCTGCTATCCATTAAATGCATATTAAAATGTCTCCTTTTCTTTTTAAAGATATTTCCACAATTCTATGGTGGGATAGCCTCAGGGGACTAAATGACATCCTCCTGTTCACCTGTTCCTATGTTCTTGCAGTTGCTGGTATTTGTGTTCCACAAAAAGTGCTAGATCAGCTGATACTTGCATTCTCCTGCAAGTGTAACAGCGTCCTTGAAACAGCCAATTCTGTCAAAGAATTCTGGTAATTTTGAGATTTGATCATGAACTGAGGCGATTAGAATGGTTGCTGAGATTGATCTGCGACATGAAGTCTCACTGATTGAAAGGATTGTTACTAGCGCGAGGTCATGACATTCCAGTAGACCTATAATCGCTGGGTGTATAGCCTCCATGATATATAACGGCCGGGATTCTCCAAAATCCCGGCTAAGTGTTGACGCCAGCGTCAATGGGCCTCTTGTCCCAGCGATGCAGTGGTCCACAGGGGGGCAGCATAATTGTACTTGCACTCCAATAGAATTAGTGAACGATTATACACCAAAAGCCTGTGCAGTAGCAGGTTTCACCATGGGCGTCCAAATTGCAGACGTAGTGAGCGGTATTCTCCCCCCCCCCCCACGCCAGGTGGGAAAATCGCCGGGGCGCCGCGCGAGTCGCACCACGCCGCCCTGACACCCGCACGCGATTCTCCCACCCCCCTCAAACCAGCACCGCGAGAATCGCGCCGGGCCGCTCGGAGAACCGCCGCTCGCTGTTTGCGGCGATTCTCCGGCCCGGATGGGCCGAGCGGCCGCTCCGACACGACAGGCTCCCGCCGGCGCCGTCCACACCTGGGCGCTGCCAACGGGAGCTGTGCGGTAACGCTGGTGGGGGTGGGGGGGGGGGGTGGGGGCCTGTGGAGGGGGGCTCCTTCACCGGGGGGGGCCTCCGATGGGGTCTGGCCCGTGATCGGGGCCCACCAATTGGCGGGCCGGCTTCTCTAAAGGAGGACCTCCTTTCCTCCACCGTCCCCCAAGATCCATCCGCCATCTTCTTGCGGGGCGGCCTCGGGGAGGACGGCAACCGCGCATGTGCGGGTGACGTCATTTACGCGACGCCAGCCGTGTCATTTACGTGGCGCCGCTTTTATGTGGCGCCAATGCCCAGCACGCGTAAAAGACGCGACCCCGCTCCTAGCCCCCCGGGGGCGGGAAGAATAGGGGGCTGGGAGCGGGCTCCGACGCCGGAGTGAAACAGTCCGGTTTTCACTCCGGCGTCGGGACTTTGTCTCCCTTTGGGAGAATCGCGCCCAATATGTTGGCACTTGTTCTTTAGTCATTCTTTGCCAATAATAAATAGATACCAACTTTCTTAGCACAAATAATTTGTATTTTGCAAACGCTTTGGATGGTGTGATGGTGTCTATGTTTTCTATGAGATTGATGGTGTGAAACATGTGTTCTCCACTCTCATTGCGCATATCATTGTCATTTTCTGATTTGTTAATGGCCTCGTGTATATGTTTCTCACTGGATACCGGATGTTCATTTCTTTTGCTTGAAGGCACCTGAAGTGGGCAGCCTGTCTGGATCAATGCAAGGCTCTTTGTAACTGCATCAGCCTTTTCCTCCAGTGCCGCTACCAAAGGCTCTTTCTGTCACATGCCTTGCACAATTGCTGGATAGATGGAAATTCCCTTGGTGCATGTAAAAGGTTACACCTTCCACATGTTTTGCTAGGTATTCTAGTGAGTGAATCAATATTTGAAATGGTATGTAGGACCTGTAAGCGTCATCAACCTGCAAGGATCGTCTCTTATGTACTTGCACCCTTGAGTCATTCTTCAATACTTTACGTTTGGGGCTTGTCTAACAAATCTTCCTGGAATGTTTGAAAGGGAGTGGATCACCAACTCAGCAATTCTGTCTGCTGGATCTACATCTGAAAAATCACAGTCTATACCAGTTTCTTTGCACCTACTGGCAAAGTTGTCTATGGACTCTGTAAGCTGTTGTTGCAAAGACAAACTCTAAATAATGAATATAGAAGGTTCATATGATTCTGTAATCAGCCTTCCAATGTAGTCAATGGGCAGGATTCTCTGTTTCTGAGAATAAGTGTTGACACCCTGGGAGCCCCGAGCAGCAGCCAGCCCATTCAGGCATGGTTGCCCCGGAAGACTCCCTCCAACAGGGACCCAGGTCTCAGGACAGGAAACAAAGCAGGCTACCTCCACTCCTACTTTACTGTCCAGGAAACCACCGACACACAGCGTTATGGTTCTTAAGTCCAGAAAGTTAGACACGAGTTAAGTTGGCAGAGCTGCAGGGCACAGTTTAGTTATAGGGGGCTGGAGCACAAACCTGTAAATATTTGTTCACATTAACCATCTGTTACCACTGTTCCAACCTGCCTCGGTGCTCTGTGTGATGGGTGTGAGGGGTGGCTGGTCTGGGCTGGCCAGAGAGATGGGATGGGGAGATTGGACAGACATTGTTGGTAGCCCCAGCTCCCCACCCCATCATCACCACCATCACCCCAGGGATTCGATGGGACCAAGTGATGGAATAGCCAGGTCATACGCAGGGATCACCCAGGTGGACAGTGGAAAGTGCGAACATGGGCAGGTGTCAGGCGTTGTCAAATGATGAGGAGCACCAGAGCTCATTGCAAGGCGGGTTGTCATCATCCTCCATTCCATGGAGCAGACCCGCTGTTACTGCTAACCCAGGGCCCCCACCCCATAGTGCGGCAGGTATGTATAACGGAGGGGTTTGCAGGCAGGGGGGGGATGCAGTATCCGTGCCCCTGGCCAGGTCCCCCCTCCCTATTTTGTGAACCTGGAGGTGATCAGAGCATCCCATACGCATTGGCCCTGGTGCACACGTCGTACATCCTCCCGTGCCTGCCTGGGCCCTATGTCCTGCCCATCCTCGCCCTCCTCATCGGACAGGAATGGCATTCCTCCTCCTTCTCCAGCACATCGCCCCTCTACTGCACGATGTTGTGGATGACGCAGCAGGACGCAATGATGCAGGTGACCCTCTCAGTATCATACTGGAGGGCCCCTTCAGAGTGGTCCAGGCACCTGAACCGCATCTTCAGGAGGCCGAAGCATTGCTCAGTCATGCTTGTGGTTTCTGTATGGGTGTCATTGCAGTGGGTATTGGCGTCAGTTTAGCCAGGGCTGGTTTAGCACACTGGGCTAAATCGCTGGCTTTTAAAGCAGACCCAGGCAGGCCAGCAGCACGGTTCAATTCCCGTACCAGCCTCCCCAAACAGGCGCCAGAATGTGGCGACTAGGGACTTTTCACAGTAACTTCATTGAAGCCTACTCGTGACAATAAGCAATTTTCATTTTTTAATTTTAATTTTCAGTCTGTGGCCTCAGGATAGGTGTCATCAGCCATGGCCGCGGTGAATATCCCCTGTCACCCAGGAGCTAATCACCCAGCCTGAGGGTTCTCTCGAATATGTCAGGAATCGCCAAGTGTGCCAGGATGAAGGTGGTAAGCACACTGCCCTGGTATTAGGTGCAGATGTGAATGATGCATAGCTGATGGTCACATATCAGCTGCACATTCATTGAGTGTTACCCCTTTCGATCTGTGCAGAGCGGCCTATTATCTGCAGATGATCCTTGGGGGACATGAATCCCATCGAACACCCCCTAGATCTGGGGCATGTCGGCAATGGTGGTGAACCCCACTGCCTGGGCATCCTGGTGGGGTCGGTCCACATTGAAGTGGATAAATTGAGCCGCCTGGGCATATCGGTCCTCCGTAACGGCACGGATGCACATGGGCACCGAGTTCTATGAGATTGCGGATGGTTCCCCACTCGGCGCCTGGAAGGACCCCGTGGCGTAAAAGTCCAGGACAACCTTCACTTTGATGGCCACCAGGAGCTGGTGTCCTCCCGTATACCCCCGCGGTGCCAGGTGTGCCATCACCTGGAAGATATACCGCACTGTCTCTCTGCTGAACTGGAGTTTTCAATGGCATGTGTGGTCCCAGGTCAGTGAATGACAGGCGGTGCCTGTATACATGAAGCCTCATGCGGCGCCTCCTTGGATCTCCTCGGCCTATTGGCGGCTCGCTCTCCATCCTGGGCTGCTGCCACCTGTTCCTCTGCTGCACATTCTGCTGCTGCACGCTCAGCAGCTGCAGGTTCCTCCTCCTCGGGCAATTCCAGTTCGTACAGCCGGAGGGCAGCCCCCAGGGCTGCGGCCACTGGCAGGAAGGCCACCGTTACTGGTTGAATTCCAATATCCATTGTCTGCAGACAGCGAAAAACCAACATGTGAGCATGATGCGTACCCCCGTGCCCAACCAGGTCCTGCGGACTACATGGCTCTGCAGGCTCTGCCCCGCATGTTCTCCCCCCCCCACCACCACCTCCCATCCCTGCATCTCTCGCCCCGTCATTGGCCGGCACTGTGGTGGGCCTCTGGCCCTCGCTGCAGTTCCTGATGCACTGCCCTCACCAGTGGTCTGCACCGCAGCCCCCGCCCGGCGCCCCCGTAGGAACTACTTTGGCATTGCATTGGGTGGGCCGTCGGCAGGTGACGGCCGGGTGGGGAGGTATGATGGAAGGTGGGGTGGGGGCACCCATACCACCGGTGTCACTCTGCAGAATCAGGGACCAAGGTAGCTGGTCAGCGGGTGCACAGCAAGATGGCTGCCTTGCAGGTCGTGGTAATGGCGGTCCGGGACTGGACTGGACACCGCGCCAGCCCCATGGGGGGGGGGGGGGGGGGGGGTTCACCCCGGCCACTCGGCCTGTTCCCCCATCACCTCCCTCTCCTCGGTCCTGGCTGGGACCCCTCCCACCCCAGCCAGCCTGGCCAGTGTCTGCCCGGCAGCCCACACACTTGCGCCTTTCTGTGTCCCACCTCCTCTCTCTCCCTTGGCAGCCACGACACCAGTTTTATGATTTTTAAAAGCACAAGTGAACCGCACTGTCGGGAACTTGGCCCATCGGAGGCAGTGAATCATGGAAGCTTTGGAGAATACCGGGTAGGGCCCGCTAATGATATGCAAACGATCTTTACTGTACGTGCATTCCAAACATATTGATGCTGTTGTCGAGGTGATGGAGATTGCGATTTGGCGTCAAATTGTCACCCGCCGTGACTTTGGCGTCGAAAACCTATTCTCTGCCCAATCGCGCATCCCGATTCCGTCCTCGACCAATGGATGATCCCACCCCTTGTCCTTTAGAGATCCTTTAGCTTTTCTGCTGTTAGGCCTTATGTCTTCAGCCTCTCCAGATTTTGATTCCCATTTCCTAGACTTCTCTTGCCGTATGTTTCATGGACACAAATTAATCAAGAAACCATTGCTCTGTACACTGTTTGCACATGTTGAATTTGGATGGTCAGTCAGTAGCATCCTAATTCAGACTGAGGTATTTTGTGGACATTTAGACAATACCCTTTTGCCTTTCCTTTTCCTAAAGCCCTTGAGCTGAGTGTCACTGTAGCCACTTCTGCATGCTTTTCCAAAGCTACACCCATTAAAATCACAAGCTTCTCTGGCCCGATTCCTATGAAGGTTCTTTTTTGTACTTTTCTTTTCTCCCTTGCTCCTTATATCCTTCCTGAACTAACCTGGTACTGGTCCTCTTCATTTGCTGTCCCACTTATGGAATTGACAGGCTATGAGCTGCAGTCTAACCACGAGAGATCCGTCTGCTTACCAACTCATTACTTGAGCACTATTCTGCCATTGTGGCCTACATTTTCAAGCACTCGGCATCCACCGTTCTGAGAGTCAGTGGTATAGCCTTTTTTGACAAATCAGACAGGCCTGTTGCAAATTCACACTCAATTGAGCATTGATTGGCAGCAGGCAAGATGTCTGTCCACCCTTGGTTGGAAGTCCCCTCTTAAGAGAGCTATCGATCAATCAGATTGGCCGACAGCTTTCTCGTCCCTCCAGGTAAAGTGCTGCAGTGGGCAAAATAGGTACTGCAGCATCGTGCCTGAGCCTTTGTCATGGGCCCACACTTGAAAATGAAAAATGAAATGAAAATCGCTTATTGCCACGAGTACGCTTCAATGAAGTTACTGTGAAAAGCCCCTAGTCGCCACATTCCGGCGAGGCTGGTACGGGAATCGAACCGCGCTGCTGGCCTGCTTGGTCTGCTTTAAAAACCAGCGATTTAGCCGAGTGAGCTAAACCAGCCACTTCAGGTAAGGGGTGGGAGGAACGGGGATGCCATGAAGGGAATGCCACGGAGGGTCGGGAGGCAGGTGACCGCAGTGTCGCAGAGTAGGAAGGGCCTGAGCTTGCAGGGCCCTGAGGAGAAGGCGACCCAAATCCGAAGGGGCCCTCAGATTGAGGCACCCCACCTCCCTTCCTGTCCGATATCAAGATTGTTAATTTTTTTCTATTCGGCACCCTGATCCAACCTGCATCCACCAGCCTAAACCTTGAGGCTGAGCAGGAAAAGTGGCTGTTAAATGGCCACTTAAGGGCCTCAATAGGAACATGGGCAGGGTTTTTGTCCGAGGCCCTACCATGGGGCAGGTAGGATCCCGGAGGTCCTGTCCATGCAATTTTACACTCCCCCACCTCAGAACGTGTCTGGGGCGGCGGGCCTAAAATTCTGGCCTGTGCCTTCAAAGTATCAACGTTGCAGTAAGGGGCAGCAGGGTAGCATGGTGGTTAGCATAAATGCTTCACAGCTCCAGGGTCCCAGGTTCGATTCCCGGCTGGGTCACTGTCTGTGTGGAGTCTGCACGTCCTCCCCCTGTGTGCGTGGGTTTCCTCCGGGTGCTCCGGTTTCCTCCCACAGTCCAAAGATGTGCGGGTTAGGTGGATTGGCCATGCTAAATTGCCCGTAGTGTCCTAATAAAAGTAAGGTTAAGGGGGGGTTGTTGGGTTACAGGTATAGGGTGGATACGTGGGTTTGAGTAGGGTGATCATGGCTCGGCACAACATTGAGGGCCGAAGGGCCTGTTCTGTGCTGTACTGTTCTATGTTCTATGTTCTATGTTGCGAGTGCAACACTCTGACACTGCAACTCCAGAATGTTGAGGATTATCTCATGCCATGTAGCACAATCTATAGCTGTTCACCATGTTGCACCTGTACCTAATCTTGCTGCCAGCCTGTTTTACCATCGCTGACCACCCAGTCGTGTTGTTGTACGATGGAAACATTGACTGGGCAAGCACATTTTGGGTTCATTTATTTTAGAATAAGCATGAGAGAATTTATGAATAGGCAGAAAACTTGAAGACATCAGCAGCAAAGCTGTATGTGTGTGTGTGTGTGTGTTCTGCTCAAAAACAAAAATGAAATTAAGACTGCATTGCTTGATGTATGTTCCTTCTAGTGATGTCATGTTGCTATCCCTTAAAGGCATATTACAACACAGGCGCATTGAAGCACACTGCCTCCATGCGTCCCTTCCATCCCGATTTAGAAAATGATCTGTCGTTCTTTCATTGTTACTGGGTCCAAATCCTGGAGCTCCCTCTCCAACATCTCTGCAACCTATACCAAATGGAGTGCAGTGATTCAAGAAGAAGACCAATCACCTTATCAAGGAATGGGCAATAAATGCCAGCTTGCCAATGATACCCTCATCGCCCAGAACAAACAAATGCCATTGATACGACAGACTGGCCTTTAATTCTGACAGGCCAATTTATTTAACTGTTCTGGTAAAAATGCAGGCAGCCAAATGCCAAATTGTAAGTTTTTCCTTTCGACTAAAATTAAAGTTTGAGTGTGGAAATAGCAAAGAAGAAGAAGGCAATTAAAAATCAGAAACTAAACCAACTAATAAAAGGCTATTAACGTATAAATGTCAGAGTTTGCTCCTGATTTTTTTTCCCTCTCTGAAGAATAGCAATGAGCCCCATGGCTTAGAAGTAAAGAACGGTTTAATTAACAACAGCAGGTCAATAGATGGCCCTGATTAGATTTTAGCAGTGCCCTTCTCTACTGTACCTATTCATGAGGTGCTATTACAATCCAGTTATACTTCAAAGAAAATATCTTCTCTTGTGTAAGCTTTCACTTAGAATGAGCCTTCAGAATTCATTCGCCTGAAATACTGATACAGTTTTTCTCTGTTCAAGCCTCCACAGCTGAAGGTGTAAATTCTGAGGGAGATTATTTAATGGAACAGAGTCCACATGATGATCGTGAAAGTAAAACCGTGTCAAAATAGATAATTAAATACAGGGGAAAAAGAAGGCCGCAAATAAAGCATTAATGGTGCAAAGAGTGGTAATCTCCTTTCATGGAACGCCTTTGAGAGCATAAATCCAATTCCCTCTGCTGCCAATTGAATGCTATTTCTGCCGAGTTAATAGGCCTGCACTCATGGGACACTCGTGGAAATCAGATATATGTTTTTAAAGCCATTCCATTAATGGGAATTATCACTTGTAGAGACCCTGCTCCTTCCTTGCTGATCTCCTTTTGTAAAATGATTCAATGCCGTCCCTGCTTTTTCCAATGGAAATGTGGATTTAATTTTTTGAGGAAAGAACCATGATCATCTGAAAGGTTAGAATTAATTCAGCAGCACCTAATTCATTCGCAGTCTGTCCTGTACAAAGTCTATACAGGGTAAAAATAGTTTCAATAATGCTGCTGTTTAGATATTCATGGCATTGACTTTAGCTGGCAGAATTAATACTCTGCCAAAGTTTTTTTTTGCTGTAATTTTGAAGCTGACCCTTTAAATGCTGATGGAAAATGTGGTGAATGTATTACTGCTACCACTCACCATCATATTGCATTACACGGTATTGTATTATGTTGATGCCCTTGAGGGCTCCACCTATGGCTCTGCCTCCTCGGGGGAGGTATATAGATCTGCAGCCTGTCGGCGGCACTCAGTACAGAGCAGTCGTAGGCAGGCACAGATCTAGCTGATTAAAACCGCTGTTCACGTCAACTCTTCGTCTCGTGTGAATTGATGGTCGCATCAGTCTTCAAGTGACAAAGAGGAGAATATTAATCAACAGCCTGAGAAATTAATGTCCTACATTTCCAACTCTTTGATGTTAAATTGAATTTTTAAAAAAATAAGTAAGGGGAGTTGAGAAGAAATAAGATTCAATACTTTTGAGAAATACTGGCATTTATATCGGACCTTTCACAACCTCAGGACATTCCAAAGTGCTTTGCTGCCAAATGAAGTACTTATGAACATTATTTGATCATTATCATACTGCTGCCTATGGCAGCTTCCTATGCACAAATTGTCTGCAAGTTCTTTTTCAGCCTTGTGTTTCTGTCCAACCCACTTTTAGAATTTTATACGGCATCGTTCCACCACCTTTTCAGGTGGACCATTCCAAATCCCGAAAATTCTCTGAGCAACGAAAAAAATTCTCATCGTATCTCTAAATCTTTTGCCAATTATTTGAAATCTATGACCTTTGATTGTTGACCCACTTACCAGAGAGAATAGTTTTCTCTATCTACTCTA
The DNA here is from genome assembly GCF_902713615.1 of Scyliorhinus canicula. Classification (NCBI taxonomy): domain Eukaryota; kingdom Metazoa; phylum Chordata; class Chondrichthyes; order Carcharhiniformes; family Scyliorhinidae; genus Scyliorhinus; species Scyliorhinus canicula. Next base: position 150,287,511 of record NC_052154.1, on the reverse strand, counting down.
TCAAAAATACTTATCATCTTGAAATCCTTTAATGGATCACCTCTTCACTCCTCTCCTCATAATTGAAGTGCTTCACCCCGGTAACACCTGCTCAATCAACTTTGTGCTCAAATGTTTAACAATTTTTGCCTGAAATTCAACTCTCTTACTTGAGGTGATAATCTATTTATTAAAATTATGAATAGTCATTTGGTAGAATAGAACTTGAATATTGCTGGAAAATTATATTTTGTCGAAGGTTGTCATCTTGTACTGCCCAGATCAATCACAAGAAAACACATGTCAGGGGCAACAACAACTTTATGCTGCACGAGAAGAGGGTGCTGATTGGTTGGCAAGTGGACCCTGATGGTAGTGAGATTGCCATCGAGAATGCGCCAGTTAATGGTGATTGATAGTTAACTGTCAAGCATTGTTTGAAAATTTAAACTAGGCAGCTTGACTCTGATTGGTCAAGGTATTGCGCTGAGGAATGAACCAGAAAATGGCTAGCACTCTAAACTCAAAACGCAATGTCCAACATTTGATGTGATTCTGTGATTGGACAACATTCGGGAAATAATCCTCAGTGTGTTAGAAATTACATTGCCAATCAATTTGAATGGTCAGTGTGGTGTATTTGTGTGCACGGGAAGCTACATGTATGAATAAACAGGACCCTATTCTTTGCAGACTGAAAGAATCCAGCATCTATTTCAGCTAAACAAAATAAGCGATAGCCATTCGTTGATCCATTCCTCAGGGAAATGCCTTCACCAATCAGAATCAAACAAAGCTTGGTAGTTAACTGTCAATCACCATTAACCGGTGCATTCTCCATGGCTAATGCCTCTACCAACAAAAGTCACCCTTGCCAATCAATCTGCACACTCTTCACATACAACTTAAAGTTGTTGTTTCCCCTGACAATGGAATTCTTGCTATTGTCCTGATGAATGCAGGATGAAAAGCTTTGACAATATGTCTTTTTGCAGCAAAATAAAGAATGGGAAAAAATGCGTCAAAACATTTGTGCACCCGTACCCAAGAGGGCAATTTAAATGTCAACTTTACGAATCACAAATAGAAGCTATTGTCTCTTACTAAAGGAAAACACAAAATATTTTTAAAATATGCTGGTGGAAAGGACTTCCTTGTGTCAAACATCAAAGCCCTAAATACTATTATTTTCTGTAATAACTTATTTCTGTAATATCATTGATTTTTTTATTTGCAAGAGCTAAAACTTACAAACCCATTCATCCACAGAAAAAGGAAAATATCCCTCGAACCGCAGAGGAGATCTCTCGGTTCTTCATCTATATGCCAGCACTTAGTGAGAGTAATTTCAACAAAGGCCACTCCTTTGTTCTCTTCCCATGCCCTCTGTATCTTCTTCTGATGTAGATACTTATCCCTTCTTTTCCTTAAAAAAAGCAGCAAAGATCATTGCCTCAACTATTTCCTTTAACCAAGTATCCCACGATCCAACAACTCTTTGTATAAAGAAAATTTGCCCAGCCACTGTTCTCATGCTTAGTGAAGATTTTAGATGGATGACCCACTTGACATTGACTCCCTGACGGTAGTCTATTTTCCTTATTATTTTTATCATAACTCTTATAATTCAGAAAAAAGCAATTAAATCTCTTTGCGGTCTTCCCTTCTTTACTAGAAACAATACCAATATTTTAGGCCTCTCCGTGTAACCATAGCTCCCCGTCTCCTAGCCTGTCAGTACCATAAGGGTTAATAATTACTGTTATTTTACACACATACACACACGCACATACGCACATGCACATTGAAGATAAAATCCTTGTTAATTTTCTTCTATTATATTCATAGGATCAAAGGAATGGAAGGCCATTTATCCCTTCAAGCCTGTTCTACCATTCAATGAGATCATGACTGATCTGCAGCTTAGCTCTATATATCCACATTTACCTCCTGATGGAGTGGCAGTTGAGCTGGATTGCCACTATTCTTGGAGGTTCTTACCTGGACATCCAGGGACCCGAACTCGGCAAACCTTCCGACTCAAGCCAAGCGAGATCTGCGTAGTGCAACTCATCCCTGGGGCTTGGTACTGAAGGGCTGTAGAGTTGCAGGTAAATAAACCCCCACCCACTTTCTTACTGACACTAACTGTCATAAACCAGGAAAGTTTAAACGGTCCAGTCAGGTTTTTGACAAGGCAAGTGTGTAAGCTAAGTAGGCAGGATTGGGGGGAAGGGGAAATTGGTGGCGGGGGTGTTTATGTTTGGGTCAGGTCAGGTCTTGGGTTGATGTTGGGTCAGGCCAGATGTCGCAGGGCAGCAAGGGTAACACAAGTGGATAGCACTGTGGCTTCACAATGCCAGGGTCCCAGGTTCAATTCCCTGCTGATCACTGTCTGTGCGGAGTCTGCACGTTCCCCCCATGTCTGCGTGGTGCTCCGGTTTCCTCCCACAGTCCAAAGACATGCAGGTTAGGTAGATTGGCCATGATAAATTGTCCTTCGTGACCAAAAAGATTAGGAGGGGTTATTGGGTTACGGGGATAGGGTGGAAGACTCGATGGGCTGAATGGCCTCCTTCTGCACTGTATGTTCCATGTTGGGGGAAGAACTCTGGCCTTTGTGGGATGGGGTGTGGGAGAAGTTGGATCATGCCCTTGGGGGTCTGGCTGGGGATGGGGTGAGAGTTGGCCCAGAGGCAGGAGAGAGAAGGAGAGACCTGCCTGCTGGTGGGGAGGGGTGTGGGTGGAAGAGACTCCTTGGGGGTGAGGGGTAATTAGTCCCCTGGGGGTTAGTGAGGGGGGGGGCAATTAGTCCCCTGAGGGTGAGGGGAGTCCTCTGGGGGTTTGGTGGTGTGTCGCAAGTCCTGTGCGGGATCTGTGTGGATTTGTGCAATACTTACCAAGAATTTAGAAGTTTTAATACTTCTAGCTGTTTCTGGATAATGGTTTATGTAACAAAGCTGTAAGAAGTTTGTGTTTTAAATCACATTTTTTGGATGTTTCCCAGTTAGTATAATTACCCATCAGAACTGAGCACTTCCTGGGCAATTCCCATGCAAACCTCACCTGGGTACTTCTCGGAGTGGGGGTGGGGGGTGGGCATTGTGGCGTGTAGGTTCCCCAGCACATTAAGGGTTATCTCCAGAATACAGCACTCTGGAAAGAAATTTATGAAAGAATGTTCTAAACTTTACCACACATTGTGTGTAGAAATGTTTCTTAACTTGACTTCTGAAAGACCTGGCTCTAATTTGTAGACATCACAACCTTCAAATGATTGATCAGAATATCTATTGTGTGACAGCTAACTGCCTTATTCACACACAACAAGCCCAAATATATGGAATTGAAAGGTCTGCTAGAAAAAGATTTGTTCCTGGAAATAAAACTCTCATGTCAATGATGAAGCTAATATTATGTTGCAAAAGATATATATTTCCAAAACAGCAGAGGTAGGTCTGCGAACTTACACGTTCAGAGGTTGCCAAGCAGGCCACTGAGCCTTTGCCTTGATGACAGTCAAAACGCTCTCTCCCTGTAAAAGAAAACAAGAAAGAAAAATGTCAATGCTCTATATATGATTGAGATTGCGGAAAATCTGGAAGAGCAAGTGAGGCAGAGGTCAAAGAGACTTCAAATTAAGAAGTGGCCATTCAACCCATTGTGCTCCTGCCAGCTTTCCTCATAGATATAAGTTCCCAGTTCCAATGTCTTCCTTGGACATCTTTTTTGAACCTTACCCATTATCTATTTATTATTATTAAAATCCTGCTTCGGTTGACACAGTTTTGCGATCCACCCGTGTAAAGCATCCCACATTCTAATAACCCTCTAGACCAAACCAATTATTTTCAACTCTTGCTTCTTTTGCTATTTGAGCTGTCACTGTAACTTGTATATATGTAGTGTCTTCGAACAAAAGGGGCGGGAAAAGTGAGGGGGGGTGGGGGGTGGGGGGTGGGGGGGGGGGGGGGTGGAGGGTCCGACCCCGGGGGAGGCCTCCGATGTGGCCTGGCCCGCGATCGGGGCCCACCAATCGGCAGCCCAGCCTCTGTGGCTGGGGGCCTCCTTTCCTACGCGGCAACCTCTGTAGTCCTGCGCCATGTTGCGTCGGGGCTGGCGCGTTGTAGGAGGCCATTGCGCATGCGCATGTCCTCATTGGCGCTGGCGCAACTGTGCATGTGCGGATCCTATGCCGCACAGTTCATGCCAGGATCGGCAGCTGGGGCGGCGCGAACTGCTCCAACACCGTGCTGGCCCTGGGAGCGGCCCGTTCATGCTGTCATAAAACGCGACGGCATTTACGACGACGTGGACATTCTGCCGCGGGATTAGAGAATCCCGCCCAAGATTCCAAGATGCTTTGCAGAAACCTGTGAGGGAAAACTGACACTCAGCCAAAGGAGAAGAGATTAGATGGGGAAACCAGAAGTTTGGTGGGTTTTAAGGAGTCTTGAAGGAAGAGAGGGCGGAGGAAGTGAAGGATGGTTTGAGGTAGCAAATTCTGCTGACTGTGGGGCATGGCCTTCAATGTAAATACAGATGTACAGGAGGCTACAGTTAGATAGAACAAGAAAATAGGGATGAGAGGTATTGTAAGACTGCAGAAAGTTACAAAAATGGAGAATCCTAAATGTATAGGCCCTTATGCCACAGAGCTGCTGACTGGAAAATTTGTCACTTCATAGCTCAGCAATAATTACTTCTGTTTTAATTGGCTAGCATTGCGGTAGAAGAATATGATACAAGTACATAGATGGTTTGCTCACCAATTTTGGCAACAGTAATTTCTAGATCTATTTGCCAATGATAATAATTGCGATTATAATTACTGATAGAAATGAAATCAATTCGGACACTTCCGGTGACGGCGGGTAGGAGGCAACCGCACACTGGAAGGCTCCCGTTCGGGAATAGAAATTTTGGGGTTTTAAAGCCCGGTCCCAGGGGCAATGGAGGTTGGAAAAGCTGTAAGAAGGCACAGGGAGGAGAAATGTCCAAGCTTGGGAAAAAAACGGCCGTGAAAAAGGGGGTTAATGAAATTCCGCTGGTGAGTGGAAAAGTCAACGCAGGAACTTTAAGGAAAGCGGAGGCTGGAGCACCAGAGGAGGCCGCATCGCTCACAGCAGAAGAAATGACCACAATGATGGTTGTGGAACTTGAAAAACAGTTCACAAAGCACATAGGAGGGATGAAGAAGGAGGTGGGGGCGGCAGTATCAAGCGCAGCGGCGGAGCTGCGGGAGCAAGGTGAGACACTGAAGGAAGTGGAAGAAGTATTATCACAGCACAGTGATCAACTCACCTCGATGGGGAAGGAGTTGCGGAAGGTGACAGAGACCAACAAGGGTCTGCAAGAAAACAGATCCAGGCGGCAGAATCTGAGGATTGTGGGTCTGCCCGAAGGTGTGGAAGGCCAAGGCCGACGGATTATTTTGCCACGATGTTGGCGGAGCTATTGGGGGAGGGGGACGATCCCTCTTGACATGAACTGGATTGGGCTCATCATTCATGGAGGCCTGTACCAAAGGCGAGTGTGCCGCCAAGAGTAGTAACTGTGTGTTCCCGTAGGTACAGCGTGAAAGAGAAGGTCCTGTGCTGGGCAAAGCAGAAGCAGGTGGTGCAGTTGGCTGGAGCTGGTATACACATATACCAGGACTTTACGGTGGAGCTGGCGAGGAGGCGGGCTGCCTTCAGCCGGGTGAAGAAGGCACTGAACATCAGCAAGGTACAGTGCGGCATAGTATATCCAGCTAAGTTGAGGGTGACCTACAAATCTAAGGACTTTTATTTTGGGACGGCGGAAGCGGCGGAGGAGCTTGCGAAGGCAGAAGAACTGTGGCAGAATTGAGAAATGGGGCTGAGAGCGGGTTGTGTACCGATGTAGCCTCATGTAAACTTTATTTTTTCACTGCGTGTTGGTGTATGTACTAAATGAGTCGATCCTGTATATTTGGACAAGGGAAGAGTTGGGACTTTCATTTGCAATGATGGTTCTTTGGGGCTTGGGTGTGTATGTTGGGGTTGTGTGCTAAAGGGGATTTCTTGGTTTTCCTGGGACCGCGCAAGGGGGAAAGAGACCCGGGCGGGGGCCTCCATGCTGGCAGGTTTAAGCCGGGCGGTGAACAGAAGTGAAGTGGGGGGACGGGCTGCGGCCATCGGAGCCTGGTAGAACAGGTTTCGGTGAGTCTAGCCGGGGTGAAAAGTTGGGGGAAGGAACCGAGGTTGGGGGGAGGAGTTTACAAGAGGAAATAGAGGGGAGGAGTCTGGGGGGGGGGGGGGGGTCTACAATTCATGGGTGCCATTCACAGTGCTCTTTCAGGGATTGGATGGCATTGAATATTACGGGGGGGTTGGGGGGTGGACTATATATGTCAACGGTGACCAGGGGCGATTCCTGATTCCTTTTTAATTTTTCTTTTCTTCCTCCTTGGGAGGTTTAGTTTTATTTAATGTTTATATTGTCAGGTGGGCCATTGTGTGGGGGGTTGCTGGGAGGATGGGATCGTTGTTGTTGGTCGGGGGATTGGCATTGTATTCGTTACCGTTTACTGTTTGCTGGTGGGGGGTACATTCTGAAGAAAATGTGAAAATGGAGGATAAAAATATTTAAAAAGTAAAGAAATGAAATCAATTCTCTCAAGAATTTTACCTCCCTTTACAAAAAGTATTTTTTCACTTTTCATAATGATATCTTTTTCCTGTATTTCGGATTACATCTTAAACTGAGGCCCCATTATTCCTCTCTTGCGGTTGCAAAAGGATCAAATGGCCACTCTTCGAAGGAGAGCAGAGGTTTCCCACCTTGGTATCAGTCATCATGGCCAGGACTGCTGGCTGGGTTTTCATCCTTCCTTATCGTGGGGCAGTCCACGGCAGACTGAGACACTTCCACACCTTCTCAGGTAAAACCAGCTGGCAGGCCTTGGCTGAAAGCTGGAACTTGTTTGGCACATGCAGATCAAGGTGATAAAGGGCGCAGTTACCCGATGTGTCCTTAGGGGGGATTCTAACACCACTGAGAAAGCAACGAGAGAGTGCGCAAAAGCACCCTTTCATTATTCCATTTCACCTTTGCAGGAATTAAGATTCCCACTGAGAATTGTGCAATTTATTTTAAATCGTCGCTGCTTTTCAGAGCGGATTTGAAATTGAGAAATACAGATGACAGCCTAGGATTGGCAACACAAGATATGGTCAAGTTTGAAAGGAGTCAGCGAGAAGACATATTGAAGCAATGTTTCAGTAATTCCTAAATTATACTTTAAATACTTGTAGGATTGTCAGGAGGTAGAAAAGGCTGGTGCAGACTCGATGGGCCGAATGGCCTCCTTCTGCACTGTAAATTCTATGATATAAGAACTGGGGGCAGAAGTGGACCATTTGGTCCTTCAAGTCTGCTCCACTATTTAATATGATCATAGCTGGCTTTTTGCCTCAACGCCACTCTCCTGCCCACTCTCCATATTCAATGGTTCCTTTGGAGATTAGAAATCTATCAATTTCAGTCTTGTGCATTACTCAGTGGTGTAGCATTCGCAGCTATCTGGATCAGACAACTCCCAAGATTCACAAATCTTTGAATGGAGAAATTTCTCCTCATCTCAGTCCAACCTCTTATTCTGACACAGTGGTTTCATATTTAAGATTACGAAACCAGGGAAAACAACCGCTCGGGGCCTACCTTGACAAGCCCTATGAGCATCTTCTGTTTCAATGAGATTATAAAGCACCCCTCATAACCAAAGGACATAAATAACCTCAGGGCATCCAAAAGGCATTTACAGCTAATGAAATACTTCTGGAGCGCAGCCACTGTTATAATGTAGTGAATGGGGGGAGCCAATTTGTGCACAGCAAGCTCCCACAAGCATACGATAATGCTTGGTTTTTGTGGTGTTAGTCAAAGATAAATGTTGGCCGGAAGACTGGGGAAACTCCCTAGTTCTTCTTTAGGTAGTGCATGGGTTTTTTTAAAAAGGCACCCTCCTGCGAGAGCAACTGTGAGCCCAAATTTCCATCTCAGACAAAACACAGCACTTACAAGAGTGTTGCACTTCCCTAGCACTGTACTGAAGTGTCAAACCCATGACCTGGAGATGGAGAGGGTTGAATATTTCCCACTGAGCCACAGTTGGCCCTGATTGGCCTTAATTTCAACATATAAAAGGTGCTTGGAGGAGGATGAGAGGAGGAGGTTAGATTTTGTTAGGTGAGAGTTGGACAAAACAGTGTTAGGTAAGAACGCTGGGATTTATGTCACATCTCTATTCCAATAGAAACTAAACAGATCTCAAAACCAGCAGGACTGCCTTCATTCTGCAACCCCAGTCACCGCGACATTGCAACACACAACGAGCCTCTTGCGTTTCTCTCACCAATTTATGCCATCTACAAAAGAAAACACACAGAGCTAGCTGGCAACAGAGTTTGTGTTCAAATCGAACGCCCCTGTGTGTTTTATCACGCTGTGTGGATGAAATTAAAAACAATAAAAATGCAAACGATTCAGTATTCACCAGAATAAGTAGGAACGATACTTAATAAGAGTGCTACCACGCCACAGGAGTTAGTGCAATTTGGATTTACGACGCACGTCATCTTTCCCGTTTGACAAGCATCTGGTAGACTTTAAACGCAATCAGTTGATCCAGAGAGACATTTCCTGCTATTTACAGTGACGCGTCTCGTAAATTAGTCACTGGTAATGGAGGCCCATTAATACGCTTGGGTGAAATCTAATAACTGGTTGGATTAGGTAGTGTAGGCTGCGAGGATCAAAGTTGCCTTTTGCTGCTTCCAGGAACTCTGCATTAGAACATCGCAATTAACTGTCTGACTTGGTATAAGATTACGGGGACTGAACGCACTTGCATTACAAATCAGAATCTTTGAGATGGTCTAAACTTCAGCAGCAGAAAGATGAAAACCCCACCAAATTTCTGGGCCAGTTGTAACACATCTCAGGAAACCTCCAGGGATTGAAGGGGGAAATTGGTGACGTGTAAGTTGAATTTTTTTTTAAGCCTTTCAATTGCCCGAGGATGCAGCATCCAAACAATGAAAATCTTGGAATGTGGCCAACATTGCTGAGGTAATATTTGTTGGCCTTTGTTGCCCTTGGGGGCAGTATAATTCAGTCACATAGGGTAGCACTATAAAAACATGCAAGCTAGGCCATGTAGGGAATAGCACTTTTCTCCTTTTTATGGAGGGCACTCACGAACCAGGTGGGTTCTGCAACATCCCAACAGCTTTCCTGCTAATAAACAAGCAGAAGAAAGAATATACTTATATGACGCCTATCACACCTCGTGGGGCAGATCTCATTGTTCCACAAGTCAACTGCTGAGGTCATTTCACTGGGCGTGGCTTCAGTTTGACATCTCAACTGAAATATCTCACCACCAACAATGCAGCGCTCCCTCATCATTGAACTGAAGTGTCTGCCCCAATTCTGTACTCTTCCAGTCTGATTTTATGATTTTATCCAGCAGAGGGCAGCAGAGCAGAGCTACTGATCGGCTGTTCTGGGGAAATTTGCATACGTGCAGTGCAGTCAGCCTAATTTGAAGGTGTACCTGCGAAAGAGACCCGAGGAGTTCGAGTGAAGGCAAGCATCCAGCAGAGGGCAGCAGAACAGAGCTACTGATTGGCTGTTCTGGGGAAATTTGCATACGTGCAGTGCGGGCAACCTAATTTGAAGGTGTACCTGCGAAAGAGACCCGAGGAGATCGAGTGAAGGCAAAAATCCAGAAGAGGGCAGCAGAGCAGAGCTACTGATTGGCTGTTCCGGGGAAATTTGCATACGTGCAGTGCGGTCAGCCTAATTTGAATGTGTTCCAGCGAAAGAGACCCGAGGAGATCGAGTGAAGGCAAGCATCCAGCAGAGGGCAGCAGAGCAGAGCTACTGATTGGCTGTTCTGGGGAAATTTGCATACGTGCAGTGCGGTCAGCCTAATTTGAAGGTGTACCTGCGAAAGAGACCCGAGGAGATCGAGTGAAGGCATGCATCCAGCAGAGGGCAGCAGAGCAGAGCTACTGATTGGCTGTTCCGGGGTAATTTGCATACGTGCAGTGCGGTCAGCCTAATTTGAAGGTGATTTGTGGAGGGGCTGTTGTCAAGTGACAGTTAAACCTGAAACACTTCCTCAGTGTTTCCCCCCCTACCTCCTCCTCTAACCAAAAAAAAAACCCACGGTCGTTGGGAAGCGGGAGCAGGGGCCTGTCGTGAAGGTGAGTGAGTGCCTTTAAATTTGCTTACCTTTCAGTGGGAGCAGGGTTTGAGGGAATATCGGGTAAGCTCTTCCTTTCTTTTTCTTGTTTTTTTTAAATCTAGAGGTGATGTCAGGGAAGGCAGTACAATGCTCCTCCTGCAGAATGTTTGAGGTGAGGGACACCGTCAGTGTCCCTATTGATTTCATCTGTGGGAAGTGCACCCAACTCCAGCTCCTCAAAAACCGTGTTAGGGAACTGGAGCTGGAGCTGGATGAACTTCAGATCATTCGGGAGGCAGAGGGGGTCACAGATAGAAGCTTCAGGGAGGTAGTTACACCAAAGAATAAAGATAGATGGGTGACGGTGATAGGGGCTGGGGGTAAACAGTCAGTACAGGGATCCCCTGTGGTCGTTCCCCTTAGTAACAGGTATACCGCTTTGGATACTGTTGGGGGGGGGGACTTACCAGGGGTCAGCCATGGGGTACAGGTCTCTGGCACAGAGTCTGTCCCTGTTGCTCAGAAGGGAAGGGGGGAAAGGAGTAGAACATTAGTCATTGGAGACTCCATAGTTGGGGGCTAGATAGGAGATTCTGTGGGAACGAGAGAGACTCGCGGTTGGTGTGTTGCCTCCCAGGTGCCAGGGTCCGCGATGTCTCAGATTGTGTTTTCGGGATCCTTAAGAGGGAGGGGGAGCAGCCCCAAGTCATGGTCCACAAAGGTACCAACGACATAGGTAGGAAAAGGGATAGGGATGTAAGGCAGGAATTCAGGGAGCTAGGGTGGAAACTTAGAGCTAGAACAAACAGAGTTATTATCTCTGGGTTGTTACCCGTGCCACGTGCTAGCGAGTCGAGGAATAGGGAGAGAGAGCAGTTGAACACGTGGCTGCAGGGATGGTGCAGGAGGAAGGGTTTCAGATTTCTGGAAAATTGGGGCTCATTCTGGGGTAGGTGGGACCTCTACAAATGGGATGGTCTACACCTGGACCAGAGGGGTACTAATATCCTCGGGGGGAGGTTTGCTAATGCTCTTCGGGAGGGTTTAAACTAGTTCAGCAGGGGATTGGGAACCTGAATTGTAGCTCCAGTACACAAGAAGCTGAGAGTAGTGAGGTCATGGGTAAAGTTGCAGGAGTGTACCGGCAGGAAGGAAGGTGGTCTAAAGTGCGTCTACTTCAATGCCAGGAGCATCCGGAATAAGGTGGGTGAGCTTGCGGCATGGGTTAGTACCTGGGACTTCGATGTTGTGGCCATTTCGGAGACATGGATAGAGCAGGGCGAGGAATGGTTGTTGCAGGTGCCGGGGTTTAGATATTTCAGTAAGTTCAGGGAAGGTGGTAAGAGAGGGGGAGGGGTGGCATTGTTAGTCAAGGACAGTATTACGGTGGCTGAGAGGACATTTGATGAGGACTCGAATACTGAGGTAGTATGGGCTGAGTTAAGAAACAGGAAAGGAGAGGTCACCCTGTTGGGGCTTTTCTATAGGCCTCCGAAAAGTTCCAGAGATGTAGAGGAAAGGATTGCAAAGATGATTCTGGATAGGAGTGAAAATAACAGGGTAGTTGTTATGGGGGACTTTAACTTTCCAAATATTGATTGGAAACACTATAGTTCGAGTACTTTAGATGGATCCATTTTTGTCCAATGTGTGCAGGAGGGTTTCCTGATGCAGTATGTAGATAGGCCAACAAGAGGCGAGGCCGTATTGGATTTGGTACTGGGTAATGAACCAGGACAGGTGTTAGATTTGGTGGTAGGTGAGCATTTTGGTGGTAGTGACCACAATTCGATTACGTTTACTTTAGCGATGGAAAGGGATAGGTATATACCGCAGGGCAAGAGTTATTGCTGGGGCAAAGGCAATTATGATGCGATGAGGCAAGACTTAGGATGCATCGCCTGGAGAGGAAAACTGCAGGGGATGCGCACAATGGAAATGTGGAGCATGTTCAAGGAACAGCTGCTGCGTGTCCTTGATAAGTATGTACCTGTTAGACAGGGAGGAAGTGGTCGAGTGAGGGAACCATGGGTTACTAAAGCAGTTGAAACACTTGTCAAGAGGAAGAAGGAGGCTTATGTGAAGATGAGACGTGATGGTTCAGTTGGGTCGCTTGAGAGTTACAAGTTAGCTAGGAAGGCTTGAAAGAGAGAGCTAAGAAGAGCCAAGCGAGGACATGAGAAGTCTTTGGCAGGTAGGATCAAGGATAACCCTAAAGCTTTCTATAGGTATGTCAGGAATAAAAGAATGACTAAGGTAAGAGTAGGGCCAGTCAAGGACAGTAGTGGGAAGTTGTGCGTAGAGTCCGAGGAGATAGGAGAGGTGCTAAATGAGTATTTTTCGTCAGTATTCACACAGGAAAAAGACAAAGTTGTCGAGGAGAATACTGAGATACAGGCTACTAGACTAGAAGTGCTTGAGGTTCATAAGGAGGAGGTGTTAGCGATTCTGTAAAGTGTGAAAATAGATAAGTCCCCTGGGCCGGATGGGATTTATCCTAGGATTCTCTGGGAAGCTAGGGAGGAGATTGCTGAGCCTTTGGCTTTGAACTTTAAGTCATCTTTGTCTACAGGAATAGTGCCAGAGGACTGGAGGATAGCAAATGTCGTCCCCTTGTACAAGAAGGGGGGTAGAGATAACCCCGGTAACTATAGACCAGTGAGCCTTACTTCTGTTGTGGGAAAAGTCTTGGGAAGGTTTATAAGAGATAGGATGTATAATCATCTGGAAAGGAATAATTTGATTAGAGATGGTCAACATGGTTTTGTGAAGGGTAGGTCATGCCTCACAAACCTCATTGAGTTCTTCGAGAAGGTGACCAAACAGGTGGATGAGGGTAAAGCAGTTGATGTGGTGTATATGGATTTCAGTAAAGCTTTTGATAAGGTTCCCCACAGTAGGCTATTGCAGAAAATACAGAGGCATGGGATTCAGGGTAATTTAACAGTTTGGATCAGAAATTGGCTAGCTGATAGAAGACAAAGAGTGGTGGTTGATGGGAAATGCTCTGACTGGTGTCCAGTTACTAGTGGTGTGCCACAAGGATCTGTTTTGGGGTCGTTGCTGTTTGTCATTTTTATAAATGACCTGGAGGAGGGCGTAGAAGGATGGGTGAGTAAATTTGCAGATGACACTAAAGTCGGTGGAGTTCTGGACAGTGCAGAAGGATGTTACAAGTTACAGAGGGACATAGATAAGCTGCAGAGCTGGGCTGACAGGTGGCAAATTGAGTTTAATGCAGAAAAGTGTGAGGTGATTCATTTTGGAAGGAATAACAGGAAGGCAGAGTACTGGCCTAATGGTAAGATTCTAGGTAGTGTGGACGAGCAGAGAGATCTCGGTGTCCATGTCCATAGATCCCTGAAAGTTGCCACCCAGGTTGAGAGGGTTGTTAAGAAGGCGTACGGTGTGTTACCTTTTATTGGTAGAGGAATTGAGTTTCGGATCCATGAGGTCATGTTGCAGTTGTACAAAACTCTGGTGCGGCCGCATTTGGAGTATTGTGTGCAGTTCTGGTCGCCACATTATAGGAAGGATGTGGAAGCATTGGAAAGGGTACAGAGGAGATTTACAAGAATGTTGCCTGGTATGGAGGGAAGATCATATGAGGAAAGGCTGAAGGACTTGAGGCTGTTTTCGTTAGAGAGAAGAAGGTTAAGAGGGGACTTAATTGAGGCATACAAGATGATCAGAGGATTAGCTAGGGTGGACATCGAGAGCCTTTTTCCTCAGATGGTGATGTCCAGCACGAGGGGACATAGCTTTAAATTGAGGGGAGATAGATATAGGACAGATGTCAGAGGTAGGTTCTTTACTCAGAGAGTAGTAAGGGCGTGGAATGCCCTGCCTGCAACAGTAGTGGACTCGCCAACACTAAACGCATTCAAATGGTCATTGGATAGGCATATGGACGATAAGGGAATAGTGTAGAGGGACTTTAGAAGGGTTTCACAGGACGATGCAACATCGTGGGCCGAAGGGCCTGTACTGCGCTATAATGTTCTATGTTCTCTGATGTGGAGATGCGGACGTTGGACTGGGGTGTCTTTAATAAGTTTCATCCCACCATCAGACTCACCATGGACTACTCTCCAGAATCGGTTGCTTTCTTGTACACACTCATCTCAATCAAGGATGGTCACCTCAGCATTTCGCTTTACCGCAAGCCCACGGATAAATCACAATGCTCCACTTCTCAAGCTTCCACCCTAAACACATTAAAGAAGCCATCCCCTATGGACAAGCCCTATGTAAGCTCAGGATTTGCTCAGATGAGGAGGAACATAACAGACATTTACAGACTTTGAAAGACGTCCTTGTAAGAACGGGATATGCCGCTTGACTCATCGATTGACAGTTCCAACTCACCACAGCAGAAAACGCACAGATCTCCTCAGAAGACAAACATGGGTTACAACCGACAGAGTACCCTTCATTGTCCAGTGCTTCCATGGAGCAGAGAAACTACAACATCTTCTTCGCAGCCTTCAACACATCATCGATGAAGACAAACATCTTGCCAAGGACATCCCCACACCCCCAGTGCTTGCCTTCAAACAACCGTACAACCTCAACAGACCACTGTTTGCAGCAAACTACCCAGCCTTCAGGAGAACAGCAACCATAACACCACACAACCCTACCATGACAACCTCTGCAAGACGTACCAGATCATCGACATGGGCACCACCATTACACGTGAGAACAACACCCACCAGGTACGCTGTACATACTCATGCAACTCGGCCAACGTTGGCTGCAAGAAAGAATGTCCCGAGGCGTGGTACATTGGCGAGACCATGCAGATGCTGCAACAACAGATGAACAGACATTGTGCAACAATCCCCATGCAGGAATGTTCTCTTTCAGTCGGGAACACTTCAGCAGTCAAAGGCAGTCAGCCTCTGATCTTTGGGTAAGCATCCTCCAAGGGGGCCTTCAGGATACACGGCAACGCAGAATCGTCAAGCACAAATTGAAAGCCAAGTTCCATACGCATGAGTACGGCCTCAACTGGGACCTTGGATTCCTGTTTCATTACATTCATCCCCAACATCTGGTCTGGGCTTGTGAAATGCTACCAATTGTCCTGCCTTGAGACAATTCACACCTCTTTAACCTGTGATTATTTTCTCTCCAGTCACACCGTCTGGACCTGCAAAGACTTAATTATCTGCAAAGGCTCATATTCAAAGTATCATCTTGCATTATTGAATTTGTCTATATATGTGTTTGTAGAGTCCTCCTCTTCATTCACCTGATGAAGGAGCTGTGCTTCGCAAGCTAGTGATTTGAAGCAAACCTGTTGGACTTTAACCTGGTGTTGTAAGGCTTCTTACTGTAGTCTGATTTTAAACCAAGCTTAATATTTGCCCAGATTGGTACCCTGGTTTTTTTGCAGTGACGAGAATATTGCCAGGTTTATCAATCTCTCTGAGACTGTGACATATACTCTTTGCCTAATTCAGACAGTTAAAAAATTGTGAATTGCTTTTAGTGGAGACATTGACCCGTTTTTTGGGAGTAAGTCGCACATTAGAGGGTTGAAGGGATGTGGGGAACAGATAGGGAGGTGGATTTGAGACCATAAAGTGATCAGCCATGATCTGATTGAATGGCGGAGCAGGCTCGAAGGGCTGAATTGCCTACTTCTGCTCCTAATTCTTATGTTCCCATGTTTTTTAGAAAGCTGCCGACCATCCGAATGGCTGGCAGCTCTGTATTCCAAGCACCACCAGCCGGGATCACTGGTCACTGCTGGGACTACAAGCAGTCCCAGAACACCTAAGAAATCAGTTAAGTCTGGGCTTAGGGATCTCAGAAAGGGAACGTGAGGGGAATCAGGTAATGGCTGGAGGGAGGGGGGGGGGGGATAACCTTATGGGTGTTGCCTCCAATTAACCCAGGAGATCCATAGAGACGATCCCCTACTACCCCACCTTGCCCGAAAGCAGCCTGTGCAACTAAAGCTGCTGGGTTTCCTGCATGATGTGGAACTCCCCTCCACAGGTAAAATACTGGCAGCTGCGGTATTACCATTTGCTGAACAATCCTGAGTGTGCTAATTGCGACTGAAAAATAAAGTTAAGTCAAATTAACAAAATTTATACAAAAAACAAATTTAATCTCTTGAGCTTGTTAGAATCAAAGAATTTACAGTGCAGAAGGAGGCCATTTGGACCATTGAGTCTGCACCGGCCCTTGGAAACAGCACCCTATTTAAGCCCAAACTTCCACCCTATCCTTGTGATCTGACCTAACCTTTTGGACATGAAGGGGCAATTCTGCATGGCCAATCCACCTAGCCTGCACATCTTTGGACTGTGGGAGGGAAACCAGAGCACCCGGAGAAAACCCACGCAGGAACAGGGAGAAAGTGCAAACTCCACACAGACAGACACCCAAGGTCAGAATTGAACCTGGGACCCTGGAGCTGTGAGGCAGCAGTGCTAACCACTGTGTCACCGTGCCACCTGTAGCGCATTTACATTTACTGGAAACAACATACATTCATACATAGGGAGCTGTTCTCTGTAAACAAAAGGAATATTTTCAAGCCTTGCATCTTTTTTGAATTAAGTGGGAGCTTGTGGAAACTCCAGTTCCCTATTGTTTTCTCCATGCCAATGCGTCGGCCAATCACAGTCAACCAATCAGCACCATTTTCTCCTGTAGACCAAATTGTTGTGATGCTCTGAAATTTGTCTTTTCTGCATTTGTCCTGATAAGTGAAAAATGAAAAGCTGTGGCAACATGTCTCTCTTTTCATGAATATTCAAGTTCTGTGTGCCAAGCAAAAAATGTTTTTTCACATGCCATCTTTGATTCTTTTGACAATCACTCCAATCTGTCCATGTAACTGAAATCCCTCATCCCTGGAACCATTCTTGTAAATCTTTTCAGCGCCCTCTCTGGAGCTTTCACTGCCTTGCTGGAATTTCGTATTAAATTTTCCCACCTTTCTTGGCAATGGTTCAAAATCCTGCTAAAAGATACAGATGTATCTGTTGAGGACTGTACAAGGTTACGAGAAGTGACAGTTGAGAATGGTGAAATCTGTCGATAGGATCAAAGGGCACTGCCACGTTCTATTGTAAACTTATTGGAAGATGATTTTAATAAGGTAATTGCTATGAAATTATAGGTATGGGACAAAGCTGGAAATGTTTTTATTCTACATTTTAGAGATTTGGCGAGCAGAGTTAGCATTCCACACTAATATATAGCAAGAAGTAAGTTATTCTGGGAAAAAAAGGAGCTATGGACCTGGATAGGACTTGGGACACCACCAAAGCTTTTGATTGATAAAGGAGGTGAATTTGCCAAGAAATATGTGTGAGAATATTGATATTATTGTCATGAATGCCACAGTTGAGAGTACTTTTACAATGGTCTATTTGAAAGGAAAGACTCTGTGATTTATAAAAGGTGAGCAAAATTCTGGCTAATCGTCTAACGTGTATATTGTCAACTATTTTAGCATGGGTAGTTCATGCAAAGAATTCTCTTCAGGTGCTTGGAGGATGTGATCCTTACCAATCAGTCTATTGGTGAAATCCTAAATTATATTTTGTTCTTTGTGATAGTCCTCCTACTTTAGAGGGTATTACACATTTTTCTGAGAATTCATGGGCTGGATTCTCCATCTTTGGGACTATGTCCCCTCGCCGTCGGGAAAACTGTGATCTTTTACAGGGGCCTAGCAGGCAGCTGTCGTGGAGCTCGCAGCTCCAGCTGCCGATATGGCCCCCTGCATTTCCGGGTCAGAGGCCGCGCCGTGCTCCATGGCGGACTCAGCCCTGGACTGCTGAAATAGTGCCCCGCATAGGCCGCTCGCCCGACACAGACCACCTGCACACATAGCCCCCTGCCCTGCGATCGGCCCGCCCCCGGCTGTAGTGGCTCCGGATTGTGTCTGCAGCCACCACGCGAGGTTTCCGAACAACAGGAACAGATTAGAACCACGCCGTCGGGAATTTGGCCGGTCGGGGACGGACATTAGCGAGGCGGGCCTCAGGCAATGGTCTGAGGCGGAGGATACTCAGTGAGTACGCCGCCTTTCTGGGGGCAGAGAATAGCGGAACCGGCCCCGGTCCCGATTTTGTGCGGGAAAACGGATTCTCCGCCCCGTCGCCAAACATTTTTTTTTTTATAAATGTTTTTATTCAGTTTTCATATTTCATATTGAACAAACTACAAATTGTTAGGAGAGAGAAAAAAAAACAAACACGCAAAAATTAACATACACATCTACAGGTAAGCATCTTCGCAGTAGCAACTGCGCCCCCCCCCCCCCCCCCCCCTCAACATGTTTATTTAGTTTGGTTTTGGGCCTTAGCTAGCCATCGAACCCCCGTAACGAACCTGTAGCCCCCCCCCCTCCCGCTACCTTCCCCCGACTATTCTTCCTCTTGTACATTGGCCACAAATAGGTCCCGGAACAGTTGCATGAATGGCTCCCACGTTCTGTGGAAGCCGTCGTCCGACCCTCGGATGGCAAATTTGATTTTCTCCATTTGGAGAGATTCCGAGAGGTCAGACAGCCAGTCCGCAGCTCTGGGCGGTGCTGCTGACCGCCAGCCAAACAGGATTCTACGGCGGGCGATCAGGGAGGCAAAGGCAAGGGCGTCCGCCCTCCTCCCCAGGAATAGATCTGGCTGTTCTGAAACCCCGAAGACCGCCACTATCGGGCATGGCTCCACCCTCACTCCCACCACTTTGGACATAACCTCGAAGAAGGCTGTCCAGTACTCCACGAGTCTGGGGCAAGACCAGAACATGTGGGCGTGGTTGGCCGGGCCTCTTTGGCACCGTTCACATCTGTCTTCCACCTCCGGGAAGAACCTACTCATACGGGTTCTTGTTAAGTGGGCTCTATGTACCACTTTTAGTTGCGTCAGGCTGAGCCTTGCGCACGTGGAGGTGGAGTTGACCCTATGCAGTGCTTCGCTCCAGAGTCCCCACCCGATCTCCATCCCCAGGTCGTCCTCCCATTTCCTCCTTGTTGCGTCCAGTACGGTGTCGTCCCTATCTACCAGTCGGTCATACATGTCACTACAGTTCCCTTTCTCTAGGATACTTGCGTCCAGTAGGTCTTCCAGTAGTGTCTGTCGTGGCGGTTGTGGGTACGTCCTTGTCTCCTTTCGTAGGAAGTTTTTGAGCTGCAGGTACCGTAGCTCGTTCCCCCCAGCTAGCTGAAATTTCTCTGTCAGTTCGTCCAGTGTTGCGATCCTGTCGTCCGTGTATAGGTCCCTGACTGTCAGTGTCCCCCCGTCCTGCCTCCACCTTTTGAAGGTGGCGTCGGTCAGTGCTGGTTTGAACCTATGGTTGTTGCAGATGGGAGCCCTGTTCGACATTTTGGTCAGGCCAAGTTGCTGCCGCAGTTGGTTCCAGGATTGGAGGGTGGCTGTCACCACTGGGCTGCTGGAGTGTTTTTTGGGTGGGGATGGGAGTGCTGCCGTGCCCGTCGCCAAACATGATTTCGCTGTCAGGGTGCAGAGAATCCAACCCACATAGGTTTTTGAGGGTTGTCTCATAATGTAATATATTGTCGAGTATGAGTTTGAAAATAATTTTGGTCTATATTAAGGCTTTAATTTCATTTAAAGAGAAAAGAGGATTTTTCAATTGTAAATTAGTTGAATGTTCGTTTATTTAGGTGGGAAAAGGATGTTAATTGGGAACTCACCCGTGCTCATGTATAGACGAGCAGGCAACCCATGCTTGCAAAACTCAAACAATAGTGTCCTCTATTAGATGTGATTCCGCAATTAGGCAGCAATTGCTAAACAATCTCAGTTGTCGTAAGAATTACACTGACAACCAATTTAAGATTATCAGTCGGGCTCGCAGTGTGGTTCACATACTTGTGCTGGAAGCTATACAAGTATAGCATCCTATCCTTTGCAGCTAGAAGGAACATATACACAAATTTTGCCTTTTTCAATGGAACAAAATAGGTGACAGCCACTTATTCCCTGCTTCATTTCCCAGGTCAAAGACTTGACCAATCAGAGTCAACCTGCCTGAATTTAAACAAAGTTTGGCAGTTAACTGGCAGTTATTAGTTAACTGATACATTCTCCACTGATACATTCTTTATGGCAGCTACCAATCAGAGTCCATTTGCCAACCAGTGCCCCAACCAATCACAGTCCACTTGTCAACTAATTAGCATTCTCTTCTCATGCAGTATAAATTGTTGTTCCCTTTACAATTTGGCATTCTTATGAATTGGCTTGATAAGTGCAAGATGAAAAGGTTTGACAGTATAAATAAAATCTTGTAAGTGAATGAAGACTTCAATCCCTTGTTTACCCTTCATCAATTGACTGCCTGAGTTTTGACATTCTTCTTAATTCTATTATTCTAGTTAATTGCTTTCAGAATCCTGCCCCTGCAAATGGTGAAATTTGAATTTGATAAATAAAAGAACCCGAGTTCTCTTCCTTCCTTTTTCCTGCAGACTTTGTACGATTAGATTTTTTAAAAATTCAATTTGGAGAATATGCACTTTTCTTACACTTTTCATGCTCAAGTGCTTACTTTTGCATTATTGGCTTAAAATATCACTTAGGGCTGGATTTAGTCGTCTGCCAGGGTACCAGCTGGCTGCTTAGGTGACTTGCACCTCGTTTTTTGGCTTTCTGGTAGAATTCTGTTAGCAGAAGAGCTTCTGCTGTTTTTCAAAATTTTGTGAAGGCCACGAAGAATCCAGCACGAGTTTTAAGGATACAAAGAAATAACATTTATTTACAATAAGCAGCAGCTTCCCTTGCTGCTCACTCCTCTCTCTAGCCGGTTCCAAACTGGCCAGCTCTATTTATGCAGGGAGTCTGCTAATGATTTCTCTGCCCCCCTCATTGGGGAAGCTCATACTCCCAAAGGATTGTGGGATTGTCATTAGCCCCCAGACAGTGGTAAGCAGGCAGGTTATAACACAAAACAAACAGAAAGTATGGCTTTCTCATCCTATGATCTTTTCTTAAGTCCTATGTCCTTTTCTAAGTAAGGTGGGTGGTTGGGTCCTGCATTATGCATCCTGTAATGTGGCTTTCACACCTTGCAGGCCTGAGGCATATTGGTAACTGAATGACCCATTCAATTTGAAATTTCCCTTTCAAATTAGTTTCAGGAAAAGGCCTCGAGGCAATCCCAGTCAAGGCAAAACCCATGTTAGATTGCTGTTCCTGATAACTGCACATTTGACCCAAAAATGCAACATCCAATTCATGAAGTTGTGGGGAGACATCTCAGCAAGCAGAATACAATTAAATGAAATGAAAATGGCTTATTGTCACAAGTAGGCTTCAATGAAGTTACTGTGAAAAGCCCCTAGTCGCCACATTCCGGCGCATGTCCAGGGAGGCTGGTACAGGAATACGAACCATGCTGCTGGCCTGCTTGGTCTGCTTTAAAAGCCAGCGATTTAGCCTGGTGAGCTAAACTAATTAAGGCTGCAATAAGGACTGCAAACCCCACCTGTCTGCCTGGATTTGATTAGCGTCAAATATATGTTTTCTGGCGAAAGTACCTGCATGAGCATCTGGCAACCATTGTTCATTCTCAGGGTTTCAGGTGCTATGCTGTGCAAAGATAACAAATCTGCCAACACTCAATCACCAAGAAAGGTCACGTGGGGATGGTTCAGAGACCTGCTGACATTCAATGCAATATCGCCAGCAAGACTATGTAGCTTTGGAAGAAGGAGCCAGCTTGATAAACAGTTTGATTTCAACTATGCTTAGTTTGTAGCGTTCTTGCCTTGAATCAGATGGTCGCTGGTTCAAGTTTCACTCCAGAAATTAGTGTGCATAATCAAGGCTGATTCTTCCAATTTGGTACTGAGAGAATGCTGAATTTTTAGATGTTTTTCCGATAGGTATTAAACCAAGGCCCTGCTGCCCTCTCAGGTCAATGTAAAAGCTTTCATGGTGCTATTATACAGAGAAGCATAGTTCTCCCTAGTTCCTTGGCCAATAGTTATCCTTCAACCGACATCACTAAAACAGTAAAACAGAGCTGTGTTGTCCTGCACAACAAACAAAATAGTTCACAGGACTCATTCAGGCCCAACCAATACAGTGACACAGCTAATATGAACAGTACCGGAGCATCTATGGGATTTGGCATTGTAACGGTTAAGGTTCTCAACCAGGAAACTAGGGGCTGGTTTAGCACAGTGGGCTAAACAGTTGGCTTGTAATTCAGAACAAGGCCAGCGGCCTGGGTACAATTCCCGTACCGGCCTCCCCTAACAGGCACCGGAATGTGGCGACTAGGGGCTTTTCACAGTAACTTCATTGAAGTCTACTTGTGACAATAAGCAATTATTATTATTATTATTAATGGTTTTGAGTTTAAATACCACACCGGAGAACCCTCACATGAATAACCAGTAAATGTGAGCTGATTAAAAACAAAACTTTAATTACTTCAGGAGAAATACCCTACCCAGTGTTAAATGGTGTGGTTATCTAATCACTCTGGCTTTGACAGTAATATGGTTGCTGAGAAGGAATAAATAATAAATGTGGCACGGCCAACATGTCTTTCAACCAGTGACCAATTAAAAAAAATGACATTTAGACCTATTCTAGAGGATCATAAAACATTTTTGAAAGAAAGCTGAGAGATTTAATTGCATTTTTAAAAAATTATGAGGAGTTTGGATAGACAAAATAAAGAAAAAGTCTTTTCACTGGCAAGACGACAAAGATTTAAAGGAGAGTGGCAAAACAATGTAGCCATCTCAGATGGCCACCTGCAAAGGACCATGGGAATTATGGCTAACCCAGGACTCAGACAGACTCAGAGCTTGTGTATGTATTTGCAACCCAGATAGCTAGACGCGATCGAAACCCCCGCTCATTTACATTTTAATGGCCCATTTCCCCAGAACAAAAGAACTGTACTCAGGTAACCGATACAGATACAGAATAATCGGTGCCACTCCCTTTACTCAGGGAGCCCAAACAGCCAAGATCAATGACCGCTAAGGACATGCCCAGCCATCAAGACACCCGCCCATTTATTGGCCAAAATCAAAGGCAGTGATTGAAGCCTGTCGAATTATTGGGTCCAAGTTAAGGACCGTCCCAAAGAGCACGAAATCCCAGAGGGATAAGAGACACAGCCATGAGCTCAGTCTCTCTTGGATCCGGCCTCTGCCAACCCAAGTGCAGCATAACAACCAGACAAGTTCAAGACCAACGATTGCTACCAGATGGATGAGCCCAGCAGAAGCAGAGCCACTTCTTCCACCCACCACGCAAGATCCGGACAAAGGCCTTGTCCATCTGCATAGAGCCGGTTGCCCTGAAGTTAAGTATAGGTTATTGTAGTTGTTAGGTGTAGTTTAACTTGTAGTGTTTTATGTTGCATGTCGAAGTAATCCTTGTGTGTAAATAAACCATCTTTGAACTTTAACCATCTAACTGGTTGTGTGGTCCTTTGATCGATATCCGGTAAAGCCTTGTGGTGGTATTATTTGATACCTGGCGACTCTAAAGCGCATCATTATTAATTGGCAACATTATTGGTGACTCTGGTGGCAATTGGCAATATTATTAGCGACACCTGATGGGACTCGAATTAGAAGTGATTTTGTCACTCCGAGAGAACCCACAAACTTTGAAATCCAATTGCGTGAATGAGAAAGAACCACAAGTGCAAGCCCATATCGACCAAATCACCGAATTTCGGAAGTGTGTACTAACCTGCATGCGTACTAACAGGGATATAAGGTAAACTCGTTAGATTGTGTCAAAACTATCGAGGGAATTGTGAACCGGAAAATAGCTTAGGCCGTACCTACAGTTCAAATTGCCACTTATCCCCCTGTCCCAAATTAACAATAGGAAACAGAGATTAATGGTAGGAGATTAACGGTAGGAAAAGAGATATTAGAAGCAATGGTCACAACAGCGATGGAACGTTTAATGAACCCACAGGGACACGAGGTCGCAGCGACCAACAGAGCAGAGCAGTGCCCCATATGGGAAGAAGAGTTGAGGAAGTATTTAAAGGGGAAAGGATGGCCCCTTTGGTCTGATTTTTGTTCAAGTGAAGAGTCAGGTCCAGAAGCATAGGACAAACTTCGTGGGACAACCTAACCAAGATACATAAGAAAAATGCAGCGAAAGTGCGAAAGCCGATGGCAATAGTGTCCTGTTTGGCACAATTGCGAGGCACAGAGGAGGTCGTGAGGACGCTCCGCAGGCAGCTAGTTGAGAAAGAAGAGAAGAATGAGGGAAACAATAGTAAAGCAAAAAGATTATTGAGCAACTCAGTTGGCAGCTAAAGATAAAGAGATGGCTGATGTCAAACGGGCATACCAAGCTTGTTTAGTTCACCTTAGCAGCTTTCAGACCCAGTACGATAAAGCCTACCAAGATACAGAGTGCACAGTCTTGGTACGAGAAGAGACAGAACAGCAGGTAGCACAGTTACTGAGTCAATACGTGGATTTAAAGGCAGCTTTACGAGCGCTCCATAGCTCCACTACAGAGCAAAGACAGAGCACAGTAGACCACGCGAAATGTAGACGACACATAGAGAAGTTGCAGTCACTGCTTTCAGTGCAAAATGGATTTAGGTATACCTTTGGACAAAATTTAGAACATAGAACATTACAGCGCAGTATGGGCCCTTCGGCCCTCGATGTTGCGCCGACCTGTGAAACCATCTGAAGCCTATCTGACCTACACTATTCCATTTTCATCCATATGTCTGTCCAGATGAGGAGAATGGCCCCAATTGGCAAGAACTAAATGAAACCGCCCAGAGATATGTGGAGGATACGGAAAGTCACAATAGATCCTCCCATGCCCCGAAAAGGAAAGCACCCACACCACCGACTGCACAGGCAGCACATACCCCCATGAACCCGGTCACCACACAGCGCAAGTCATCGGATCGGGAGGAGCCAGATTGCGTTTACACCACCCCATCATCCATCACCCAATTGAAAGATGCCAGTGCTAAAATTGATCCATTTGAACCCACCGCAGACCCACATAATTTCTTTGAGAGAGTACGCCAGCAAAAGGTTATGTACGGTCTAGACGAAAGGGAGGAAGTTAAACTTATAGCAATGAGCCTTGACCAGTCCGTCAGCTCAGCTTTGCCAGAACCCCAGAATGTAGGAGGAGGAACCCGACAGGACATGAAAACGGCCATTTTAGATGCGATCAGGTACAACAAGGGAGACCCAATAGAAAGTTTAAACCGCTGCAGGCAAAAGAAGGGAGAGCATCCGACCGCATTTGCAGGTCACCTTTGGATCCATTTTAAAGCAGTATTTGGGGATTTGAACCGCGCACACTTAAATGAGGGCGACACCACTAAATGGTCCTGCACTTCAGTCTCCCACGCCACAGAAGCTGGTCAAAAGGCTTGTGTGAATTATGACCCCGCAGACCACATACACAATGAAGTTTGGGTATTAAAGAGACTCTCCAGTGCTTGGGAACAATCCCTAAATTGGAAGGCAGATCCAGAACAGATAGAAACAAATATGCACCCAATCAGGACTAACCAGGACCCAGGATGGATAAATGAGGGTAGACATGAAGGCCAGCACCCCAGAGCACAGGCACCATGATGTTGCTATAATTGTGGACACATGGACATTACGCCCGCGAATGCCGACAAAACCCCCGAGCCAGCAGCGCCACCAACAACCAGGACCCCACCTAGGAACAATGTTAGGCCCATATGTTAGCGCAAGTTCAGATAATTCAGCAATCAACATCACAGATTGACGGTGTTTGGACTCCCCAACTTGGGTCTACGACAGACTCTGGGACAAATCGGGCAGACCAGTAGTCACAGGCACAGTCCGGGGATATCCAGTAGAATTTCTTTGGGACGCAGGAGGGTCCCGCACCACTTTAAACTCCACCACAATGTTCCAGCGTGACAAATGGCCCACCACAGACATCATCACCCTTAGTGGATTTACCAGACACATACAGCAGGGATACATCACAGCCCCTGTAGATATTCAGATAGGACCCATAAGCACCAGACACCTCGTTGTTTTAGTTCACATGCCCCAAACAGCCAATCACATTCTAGTAATCAATTTTCTGAGCTCCCACAACCTTTCCTTTGATCCCGTGAATAGGTGTGTATGGAAAATGGTAAAACCAGCGAGAGCCCCCGCTACGCTCACAGTAGGGGACTATGAACATAGGATTTGCTCAGTAGGAGACTATTGGTTTGATCCGCAAACAATTAGTCCAGACCAGACAATTAGAGAGGTCCCCAGAAAACATAAAGCTTCCTTTGCCCAACACAAACATGATTGTGGGAAGATCCCAGGAATGGTCACAATTTCAGGTCCCAATCCTAAGCCACAGAAGCAATACGGTTTCCCACAGCAAGCCGAGGGTGAGATCTCAAAAGTCATCAATAGCTTATTAGATCAATGAGTAATTCGGCCGGTAGCCTCAACAATGAATGCCCCAATTTGGCCCGTGAAAAAACCTGATGGTTCTTGGCGACTGACAATCGACAACTGAGAACTTAACAAGGTCACCCATTTAGCAGCCCCCACCATTGCCACGAGTCCCAAGACCATGCTCAAGCAGGGAGTACAAGCAATGTACTTCACAGTGCGGGACATCAACAATGGCTTTTGGTCCATTCCGCTTGACAAGACCTGTCAATATAAGTTCGCGTTCACATTTCAAGGGCAGCAGTATCCGTGGACATGCCTCCCGCAAGGATTCCACAACTCCCCCTCCATTTTCCACCGACAATTGGCCAACGGACTTTCCAAACTTTCCCGCCCCGAATACCTTATACAGTATGTGGATGACTTACTCCGACAGATGGACACAAAGGAAGAGCACGTAAAGCTTCTTTCGGAATTACTAGGACTTTTGCAATCCATTGGATGCAAGGTCAACCCCAAAAAAGCCCAGATCTTAAAAGAAAAGGTCTTTTACTTAGGCACCATTATCACCCACGGGAAGAGAAAGATCGAACAGAAGCGAATTGAGTCAACAGTTAAATTGCCCCTGCCCCACAATATCACTGCACTCCAGTCATTCTTAGGATTAGTTGGATACTGGAGGAACCATATCGATGGTTTTGCCACAAAAGCAGCCCCACTCTCAGAGCTCCTTAAAAAGAACGCCCCATGGGAATGGCTTCCTCAGAACACAGATGCCATTGATGAATTAAAATGTGCCCTAGGTACTGCCCCTGCTTTGCAAGTTCCAGACCCACACTCTCCCTACACCTAAAAAAAAATACATATTTGACTCCATGTCCAGGCGTCTGGATAAAAAAGAAATATCAGTTTGTACCATAGGTACAAACCGGCATGACCGGCAAAGTCATGCAAAATATCCTACCGATTTTTGGAATCAAACAAAAATTTCACATCGCGTATCACCCCCAATCCAGTGGCATTGTTTAGAAAATGAATCGCACTTTAAAAGCGACCATTATAAAGGTGGTGCAACAGAATAATACCACATGGAACACAGTTCTCCCATTTGCCCTTATGTTTATTCGAAACACCGTTTTCAGTTCCACACAGTTTCACCCCCCACACTCTCATGACCGGACGGCCCATGAAAGGAATTGAAGATTTATTAGGTCTCAATTTGGCAAGCCCTACAGTAACCGCCGTCACCCATGAAAAAGCGGTCCAACAAGTCACAGACAATATTAAAGCAGCACAGCTCGCTGCGGCTGTCCGACTAGGTGCTGGAAGGAAGCAGAGTAAAGACTACTTTGACAAAACCGTTCACCCCATAGAGTACACAGTTGGTCAGCAAGTAATGGTTTCCCTTTACAATCCCAGTTCTTTCCTATCCCCCAAATTTGCAGGACCCTACTCCATTTCAGACAAAGTAAGCCCCTCTGTGTACAGGATAAAGTACCCCAATGGTAAAACTGGTTGGTTCCACATCAACCAGCTCAACGTCTATGGAACCCAATGTAGCCACTCCCACCACATCGCCCTAGCAATAGCAGACGATTCCGCCCTGCCCATCAACAACCTAGTCCAACCCTCCCCCAGCCCTGATAGCACGTCCACGCCCACAGACCCAACCTTGTCTCCGCCCACAGGTACGACCTTCCACCTTGAGCTTGACTCCGACGACAGTGCCAGCCTCCCCGAATTGACCATGATCACTGACCACTGGTACAACCTCCCCGGCCCCAGTCATACGAGCCCCCGGTACCATGACCAAGACATGTTTAGCCCCCTATACCCTCTTCCACAGCCACTGCCAGAGCCACCGCCACCGCCCGACAACAGTAACTTGCCCTTCACTGCCACCGCCCCTACACCTCATGACAAATGAACCCCTTTTTGGCACCGCGACAACTCTTGTAGACTGGTTAGACATGACGATTCAGATTCCACGACGGCCCACATGCCACGGCACAAAGACGGCAGACACGAGTCTGGCAACCGGGAGATGGTGATGATTCAGATTCTGACTCTGGTTATGGTAATCCTTATACAACGCTTTTTGATACAGAACCCTGAGGTGTCCAGATGATGAGAAAAACACGCAGTATAAGAATTACGGTGTCTGACTTACTGATGGAGCCTGCCTGCCTTTTTATTTTTCTTCTTTCTTGCTTCTTGTTGCATAGTTTGAATTAATGTCGGCCTGACACCCAATTTCTTGATACAGTCATAGTTACTCTTCCAACACTATTTACTGACCAATGGCCATTAAAGGAATAATTGTTGGATCTCACATGTGTTACAAATTCTTTCCGCTCGTTTAGGTCACCCAGGTAGGGAATAACGGCACTAATCCCCGCCCTGCCTGAGGACCCCAAATGCATCCAGTCAGTTAAGCTCTGGTAGTGGAGCAACGGCAGTGATCTCTGCCCTACCCGGGTATTCCACCCATTCTTGCCCTGCTGCGGCCCACACGCGCCTCATGTTCCCATCACTTTGAGTACACTGGCATGGTTCTGTACACTTTTCACTGTCTTTGGCAGGTCTTAGTTTTCCCTTCTCTGCTCTTTTATTGTGGTTTAAAGAATGCCCTTTGCCACAGTCTGTACACTCATCCCTTTACCTTTCACGACCCTCTGGTCTTTCCCCACCTGCTATTTACACATATGACACACTTGGTTGCCACATATGCTGCCACACGCGAACTACCTCTGGACCCTGGGACGAAAAAACTTTATAAAACTAGCCACCCTAAAATTCGGCTGGTTAAGATGACCCTCAACCACCACTGGTTGAAAGTTAAGAAAAGACTGGTGGGAGAAATTGTCTGCCCACTCTCCGCATCGACCACAAGCTGCAAGAATCTCTGCACTTTAAAAATTGGTATTTCTTGTCTCTCAAAACGTTATTTCAAAAACAAAATGAGGGAGTCACACATGGTGATGGGAAATTGGATTAAGGAGAGAAAGACAAGTAAAACGAGATATTAACCAAAGATAATAACAGATATTATGCTTGCAACCCCAGGAATACACGGAATTCGGCAGACAGAAGACAAGATGAAGAGAGGACTGATGACCTACATTGTGATCATCGCTGGACTCCTGCAGCTGCGTGCGTTACAAGCCTCTGTACCACACCAGCCCCGAACACCACCACACAACATGACACCCCTCGCCCGGACACCACACCACACATAGAGATAGACACTGAAACCCCACTTGGTGCGAATACATTGCCAAATGGTACCCACTTTCATACACAATAGGAGCCCTTCTGGTAATTGCAATAATCTACAGTTTCATCCAAACACTTAGACTTGGCAAATGGCGAAAAAGAGCCTCTCGCTCCCCGATATATACACTCCGAGCCCCTTCTTTGGAATTCACCCAACTCAACAAACACTGTGATCGCTAATAAAAATAAAGACGGTATACCTCTCTAACTTTGATGGATTAACTAGGAATGTAATGCTGCTGTTTTGAAATCTTGTATTGTAAAGAAGGTCTTTTTGATATTTGCCAGCAGCATGAGAGTAGCTCAGATAGTGTTAGTTAGATATTTAATTGTGTAGAACAGTGAAATATTTTATAGTGACCCGTTAGAAATTATGAATGTATGATGTGTTGATAAAAATGTTAGGTAAATGCTCCAAAAACATAGGACAGAGTTGTGTAGAACCTGTCCTTGACCAAGGGTAACCGGCACATGAGGGATGGATAAGGGATCAACAGTGTGATCCACCACACATCGCGTTCAGCATCAAGAGGACGGGATGTAGCCATCTCAGATGGCCACCTGCAAAGGAACATGGGAATTGTGGCCAACCCAGGACTCAGACAGACTCAGAGTTTGTGTGCGTATTTACAACCCAGATAGTTAGACACGAACGAAACCCCTGCTCGTTTGCATTCTAATGGCTCATTTCCCCAGAACAAAAGAACTGTACTCAGGTAACCGATACAGATACAGACTAATCGGCGCCACTCCCTTTCCTCAGGGAGCCCAAACTGCAAAGGTTAATGACCACTAAGGACACGCCCAGCCGTCAAGGCATCTGCCCCTTTATTGGCCAAAATCGAAGGCAGTGATCGAGCGGATGATTCATCGCGGTCCTCTGGAGGTCCCCAGCATCACAGATTCACTCCTCCACCAATTTGATTCACTGCACGTGACATCAAGCAATAAATGAAGGCACTGGATACTACAAAAGCAAAAGGCCCTGACAATAATCCGGCAATAGTACTGAAGACTGTGCTCTGGATCTAGCTGTGCTCCTAGCCCATCCATTCCAGTACAGCTACAACAGTGACATTTACCCAGTAATATGGGAGACTGCCCTGTATGTCCTGTCTGCAAAAAGCAGGACAAATCCAACCCGGCCAATTACCGCCCCATCAGTCTAGTCTCAATCATCAGCAAAGTGATGGAAGGGGTCATGGACAGTGCAATCAAGTTGCACTTTTTCAAAAATAACCTGCTGATTAATGCTCTGTTTGGATTCCGCCAGGGCCACTCAGCTCCTGGCCTCATTACAGCTGACACCAGACTGATTTCTGGAATGGCAAAATTGTTGTATATGGTATAGATTGGTTCGATTGGGCCTGTGTCCACTGGAATTTCGAAGAATTAGTGGAGATCTCAATGAAGCATATAAAATCCTGACCGGGCTGGACAGACTGGATGCATGGATGTTGTTTGTTCTGGCTGGGCAGGGGGCTAGAACAAGGGTCACCTCCCTCTGAGGGGGGTACCTGTGGGATTCTCTACCACAGAAGGTTGAGGAGGCCAAATCATTAGATAAATTTAAGAAGGAAATAGATACATTTCTAGATCCTAAAAATGTCAAGTGATATGGGCAGAGCGTGGGAGCATGGTGTTCAGATGGACGATCAGCCATGATCATATTGAATGGCAGAGCAGGGTAAAGGGCCTAAAGAGCTGAACTCAAAGAGGTGGGGTGAGAGTGACTGCCTTTAACATCAAGACAGCATTGAACGCCGTGTGGCATCAATGAGCCCTAGCAAAACTGGGAGAAAACTCTCCATTGGTTAGCGTCATACCTTGCACAAAGGAGAATGGTTGTGGTGGTTGGAGGTCAATCATATCAGTTCCAGACATCACTGTGGGAGTTTCTCAGGATAGTGACATAGGCTCAAGCATCTTCAGCTGCTTCATCAATGATCTTTCTTCCGTCATAAGGTCAAAAGTGGAAATGTTCACTGATCATTGCAGTGTTCAGCTTCATTTGTAACTCCTCAGATACTGTAGCAGTCCATGCCCAAATACAGCAAGACCTGGACAATATTGAGACTTGGGCTGACAAGTGGCATAGAAACATAGCAAATAGGAGCAGGAGTAGACCATTCGGCCTTTCAAGCCTGCTCCACCATTCATTACAACCATGTCTGATCATCCAACTGAATAACCTGTTCCCGCTTTCTCCCCATATCTTTTAATCCGTTTAGCCCCAAGAGCTATATCTAACTCCTCTTTGAAACCATTCAACTACTAGATAGAAGATAGATAGAACAGTACAGCACAGAACAGGCCCTTCGGCCCTCAATGTTGTGCCGAGCAATGATAACCCTACTTAAACCCACGTAACCCATATACCTGTAACCCAACAATCCCCCCATTAACGTTACACTACGGGCAATTTAGCATGGCCAATCCACCTAACCCGCACATCTTTGGACTGTGGGAGGAAACCGGAGCACCCGGAGGAAACCCACGCACACACGGGGAGGACGTGCAGATTCCACACAGACAGTGACCCAGCCGGGAATCGAACCTGGGACCCTGGAGCTGTCCAGCATTGATGCTAACCACCATGCTACCGTGAGGCCCCCCTTTATGTGTTAGTTAGATATTTAATTGTGTAGAACAGTGAAATATTTTATAGTGACCCGTTAGTAACCACTGTATGTGGTTAATGAATTTCACAGGCTCACCACTCTGTGGGTGAAGAAATTTCTCCTCATCTCAATTCTAAATGGTTTACCCCCACATCCTGAGTCTGTGCTCCCTTATTTCTGGGCTCCCTGGCCATCGGGAACATCCTGCCTGCATCTACCCTGTCTAGTCCTGTTCAAATTTTACACATATCAAGAAATAATCATGCCACACAAGTGCCAGGCAATGAACACAATCTCCCCTAACATTCAATGCCATTACTATTGTTTGCTGAGTTCCCCACTATCAACATCCTGGCGGGGTTACCATTGACCATAATCTGGGCTGGGCCAGCCATATAAATATGGTGGCTACAAGACCAGTCAAAGGCTAGGAATTCTGCACAGAGTAGCTCACCCTCTGACTCCATAGACAAGGTACAAGTCAGGAGTGTAATGGAATACTCGGCACTTGCCTGGTTGAGTGAGGCTCCAACACTCAAGAAGCTTGAACACCATCCAGGACATAGCAGTCGCTTGATTGACACCAAATCCACCACCTTCGATATTCACTCCCTCCACTACCAACACGTCGTGGCAACAGTGTGTCCCATTTACAAGGTGCATTGCACTACCTCACAAGGCTCCCTCAACAGCAACCCCCAAATGCATGAACTTATCCTCGAAGAATAAGGGCAGCAGGTGCATGGGGACGTCTGCAAGTTCCTTACCAAGCCCCACGCCATTGTGATTTGGAAATATATCACCGTTCCTTCACTGTCATTTGGTCAAAATTCTGAAACTCCCCCCTAACAGCACTGTGAATGTACTTACACCACAGGGACTGCAGCTTTTCGAGATGTTAACACACTGCCACCTTCTCCAGGACAATTAGGGATGGGCAATAAATGCTGACCAAGCCAGCAATGCCCACATCCCGTGAAATAATTTTTAAAAAGATCCCAAGGCATCATCAAACAAAACATGACACCAAGTCACATAAGGAGATATTAGGTCAGGTGACCAATAGCTTGGTCAGATAGGGAGGTTTCAAGATGTATGTCTTGAAGGAGGACGTAAGGATGAGAGGCAGAGATGGTTTAGATAGGAAATCCCAGAACCTAGGTCCAGGAATCTGAAGATTTGACCACCAATGTTGGGACAATTAATCAAAGATGTTCAAGAGGCCAGAATTAGAGGAGTGCAAAGGTCTTGGAGGTTTGTGGCGCTGGAGATGATTACATAGATAGGGTGGGATAAGGCTTTAAGGGATTTCAATACATGGCATGAAAACGAAGGCACTGTTTAATCAGGCAACAAAGTGGCTAAGTGAGTACTGGAATAATAGGTGAAAGGGACTTGATACAAATAAGGACACAACCAGTAGAGTTTTGGATGACCTTAAGTTTATGGAGGAAAGAAAGTGGTTGACTGGCCAGGAGGAAATGCGAATAGCCACGCCTAGAGAGCACAAAGGAATGAATGGGGATTTCAGTAGCAGAGAAGCTGGTTTGCTGTGACGTGCTTTGAGAAGGCCTGAGATTGTGAAACTGTGATAGCATGACCCCTTTAAGAGGACGATCATTCACGGGCCCCGTGACCCTTCAACAACCTGTGGAAACTGAGCATGTGAACCTGGGCCGATAGGATGCCAAAGAACGGACCTGGGGACCACAGAATCATCAGATGAGGCTCTGGAGTCGGCAGGCCTAGTACTGTGTTGGGAACTGTTTTGATATATGTCTACAAAGTTCTTCTTTTGTAACTAAATCACAGCTGTGATTTAATTCTGCCTCGTCGTATTATCTTGAGTGACAGCAAAAAGATATATGTTCAAATCTTTCTTTTCTTCCCTTTTGTTCTCTTCAGGGTTTGATCGTGCTTTTCCACAAGTCCAAGAATGAAGAAGGTTTGATTTCCCAAAGACAGCTGGGGCATTTAAGGAAAGCATTGCATGAGATGGTTTGATTGACTTCTTTGGCCGGGCTTTTGTGGGACTGCACACTTACATTAAGCAAAACCTGCAGAGGTGTTCCCAATGAATAGCCAGAGAACTGCCACAGGGATATGTGCAGCGGTTTTGCTTGAGCTGATTCCACTGCATCAGCAAGTTATGGCCCCACAGCTGGTAACAAGAATTACATGAGCATATGCCATACAATTTTAACATTGCATTTGTCCAGCCCCCCATCGATCTACTTCTTGCAAAGGCGAGTTAATTTCTCCCAGAAGATAATTTGACAGATGTGACTATTTGCAAGAGTACAAAATCCTCTGTGTATTTGCATGCCTGCGATCAGAAATACTAAATTCTGTTTTCAATCTAGCCCCTGCAAAATGGCATCATAAATTGTTGATAATCTGACAGTTCACAACATGTTGTCTTTTTTCAGCAAACAATTTCTGTGTTTGCTGATCACCATTCAGTACTACTGACGCATGCACAGTCTTTAATGCAGAGATCGATGCGAAGCATTCACAGAATAATGCATCAACTCACCAATTACTGAATAAATCTGTTTCCAATAACCATTTAGGTGTTTAATTGGATCTTTCACCAGTTAGTTAGTGTCAGCCTTGACTCAATGGGCAGCATGCTCACCTCTGAGTCAGTAGGCTGACAGTTTAAACATCCTCCAAAGACACTCTTGGTTGATGCTTTCACTGCAGTACTGAGGGAATTCTGCATTGTCAGAGGTGCCATCTCTCATGGGAGATGTGAAACTGAAGCCTGGTCAGCCATCAGGCAGGCATCATAATCCATGGCCTTTTCGAAGAAGAGTGGGGTGCCCTGGCAAATGTTTATCGCTCAATCAATATTAGTGAAAGAATAACAAATTATCTTGGCATCATCTTACTGCTGTTCATGAGAACTTTCTGTGTTCAAATTGACTACCTTGTTTCCAACATTATAACATTTATTTATAGTACTTCATTGGCTGTGAGCACTTTGCGACATCCTGAGGTTGTAGACAGTTTTATATAAGTGCAAGTCTTTTTTTTAGTAGCACTCAAAGTCTTTCTTTCCAAACCAACTCACTCATTTGTTATAAAAAGTGAAAATGCTGAAAATATTCAGCAGATCTGCCAACATCTGTGATAAAAGAAACAATGCTAACATTTCCCGTTTGTGACCGTTCACCAGAACTGGGAGGGGCTTTTCACACTAACTTCTTTGCAATGTAATCCTACTTGTGACGATAAAGATTACTATTATTATTATTAAATTAGAATCACAGAATAATACGGTGCAGAAGAGGCCCTTTGGCCCATCAAGTCTGCACCGATGCATAAAAGACACCTGACTTGCCTATCTAATCTCACTTGCCGTAGCCTTGAATGTTATGATGTGCCAAGTTCTCATCCAGTTACTTTTGAAAGGATCTGAGGCAATCCACCTTCATCATCCTCCCAGGCAGTGCATTCTAGACTGTCACCATCCTCTGGGTAAAAAAGGTTTTCCTTAAATCTCCCCAAAACCTCCTGCCCCTCACCTTGAACTTGTGTCCCCTCGTAACTGACCCTTGAACTAAGGGAAATAGCTGCTCCCAATCCACCCTGTCCATGCCACCAATCACGGTAGCACAGTGGTCAGTACTGTTGCTTCACAGCGCCAACGTCCAGGGTTCGATTCCCAGCTTGGGTCACTGTCTGTGTGGAGTCTGCACGTTCTTCCCGTGTCTGCTGGGTTTCCTCTGGGTGCTCTGGTTTCCTGCCACAAAGTGCTGAAAGACGGCTTGTTAGGCGAATTGGACATTCTGAATTCTCCCTCAGGTGTGCCCGACCAGGTGCCGTAGTGTGGCAACTGGGGGATTTTCACCGTTACTTCATTGCAGTGTTCAGGTAAGCCTACTTGTGACACTAATAAAGATTATACTTCTATATTATTATCATCGATCAGGTCACCCCCTCAGTCTTCTCTGCTCCACCGAAAACAGCCCAAGCCTATCAACCTCGCTTCATAACTTAGATGTTACATCCCAGGCAACACCCTGGTGAATCGCCTCTGCACCCCTCCCGTACAATCACTTCCTTCCTATAATGTGGTAACTGGAATTTCACACAGAGGGGACACTTGGTCCTCAGTTGAGGGAGTGTGATGCAGCACCCATATGTGCGGGGGTACTATTGCCCATGGTGGGGGTGGAGGTGGGAGGAGTGGGGAACACAAGCTCATTTCGAGATCGGTGCACAGAACAGCACAGTGGCACAGTGGTTAGCACTGTTGTCTCGTAGAGCTGAGGTCCCAGGTTCGATCTTGGCTCTGGGTCACTGCCGTGTGGAGTTTGCACATTCTCCCTGTGTTTGCGTGGGTTTCACCCCCACAAGCCAAAGATGTGCAGGGTTGGTTGATTGGCCACGCTAAATTACCCCTTAATTGGAAAAAATGAATTAGGCACTCAATTTAAAAAAGAGATCAATGCACCTTTCAAAATGGCAGCCCGATCTCTGACTTCAGCTCCCCAGTGATGAAAATAATTCGAGGCTCTACACTACTGAGGGGTTTCCTCACCTTGGCTGGATTCTCCGGTCGCCAACGCCGAAATCAAGTTCGGCGACAGGCCGGAGAATCCGAGTTCCCGACCAAACCGGGGGTGGTGCCGCTTGCACGTTGCTCCACCCTTCCCAAAGCGGCATTCTCTAGGAGTACTCATGTATCGACAGCCTCAGGACATTGCCTGAGGCCCGCCCCTGATGCTCCATCCCCGACCGGCCATGTTCCTGACGGCATGGATCTCTCATGGTCTCATCCATCGGGAACTTGGCGTGGCGACTGCGGACTCAGTCCAGTGCCGCCACAGTCAGCGGAGGGCCGATCCACGGGCAGGAGGGCCTTTGTTAGGGGCTGGGGGCACTGTGGGAGGTGGTCTGGGATGCGCGAGCCGGCCAAAGAGGGAGCACTATTTAGCGGAACGGGTCTGAGAGCAGCCTCCGCCATGTAGCAAGGCGTGGACGCTGCAGGCAGCTGCCGTGCTCGGCCATGGACCCGCCGATTCTCCGAGGTGTATCGGCAGCTAGAGCCGGGTGCTCTAGGCTGCCTTGCTTGCCGTATCATTTGCTCTGGCGTAAAACGCCACCGTTCCCATGCCGGCGTGGGGGCATAGCTCTGGAATCGGAGAATCCCTATGTCTGGGCTGTTGTATCCTCATTAATTGCGACAGAAATAGATCACTGTGACTCGTCAATAGTCCATCATCATTGTATTGTGTGACAATCAGAATAATGGAAAGTGAACTCGATGGACATTGATCTTATTGCACCCAGCAGTTTTGAAGAATACTTGAGCAGTGTGTTGAAGGGGACAGGATGGGTTGAATGTTTTAACAGTTAAACATCGCAACTCTACATTCAGGGCATCTCACACAAAGGGCACACAGAGGAAAGAACTGAAAATTGGCTTCACTGTCCCTGGCGAGCAACATTTTGCAGGAGAGAGTACCAGAATTGAAATATCCTTTGCATGAATAAATGCTTCCTGACATCATCCCTGAGCAACTGAGTTCTAATTTTAAGATTATGACCCATTAGTCTGGACTTCCACTGCCACCAAAGGAAATAGTTCCTGTCTGAGTACCCTACCAAATCCTTTAATCACATTTAATATCTCAATTTGATCACTACTTAAGCTTTCATACTCAAGGGAATGCAGTCTGTCTCAATAATTTAACAGTTTTAGCCTTAGATTTTGCACGGCACCTCCTCCATTATACAGACGTTGTCGATACTTGCTACCGAGGAAGAGATCTCGACTGAGCACCCGGTTCCAACTGGATGCTAGAGATCATGAAGCAGAATCTGAACAAGTGTTGGGAGATGAACTCTGTATGGGGGGCATCAAATCTATTGCAGTCAAACTTAAGAAAAATTGGGAAAGCATAGAATTCCCAGCAGCTCCTTGTGATCTAAGTGTTAAAAAGATTGTGAAGCAGAAACAAAATCGAGAGAGATTACAGGCTGGTGGTCTGATTGGAGGGGATAGTTGACAACATAAACCCTGTAAAAGGAGCTTAAGTGATTTATAACTGTAATGTGAAACATGAGATGGGATTATAAACCAAAAGTTCACTCAAGGTTAGATTGTCAGGAATAATACAGCGTGAGATGTGATTAAAGGGAGGGTGGGGAGTGGATTATTTACTTTTGGGCCCACTTTTCATTCACAGTGACTTTATGTATTGTGTATTGATTAACATGGGGATTGTAACACGGCCACTCGCAGTGTGTCATTTGTGACCATTTTGCGAGACGTGCCAACTCTCGACAGATATATGGCAGTGGTGCCTCTCAATAATCCACGTATAAACAGCTTCCCAACCCCCTAGGATTGTCCCACAGTTCCCAGGAATTAAAGATGAATCCCTGGGGCATTGCTACAAGCAAACTGCAGGGGTAAAATGTTTCATCGAGACATTCAAATCAGCTGTTTTCTGTTTTCTCTTTGAAAACTTGAAATATAACAATATTGGACACAGGCACGAACTGAGTAACAAAGAGTTTATCGGCTTTCCAATTAGAAATCAGGAAGGACTATGGCAGGATGTTGGTGGAGGGGGGCGGTAGAGATGGCAGTTGGAGGTCACATGATGAAACCTCCAGGAAAATGCACAAATCAAGTTGCCAATCCTGACATCAGAGCAAGTTTGAGTCCATTCAACTTGACACTCTTACTGCAATTTTTGTGGAATCATTTTGAAGATTGTAATCCTCCTACCCCCTCACTCACCCCAAATATAGATTTTACCTTCCTTGATCCATTACCCACAGTTTGATGTGATATCTACCAGGGCATAAATTAACTGCCAACCCTCCCGGCTTTTAAACTTAAATAAGATCTATTATGAGGGCATGAAAGTAGAGCTAACTAAAGTAAACTGGCAAATATGCAAGGAGGATAAATCAACAGAGATTCAGTGGCTGACATTTACAGGGATATTTCAGCATACACAGAATAGATACATTTCAATGAGAAAGAAAAGTTCCAAGGGAAGGACCCATCATCTGCGGTTAACTAAAACGTTAAAGACAGTGTTTAACTTAAAAGAAAAAGCATTTGTGTCCAAGGTGAGTAGCAGATCTGAAGAATGGGAAGAATATAATCAACACCAAAGATTGACAAAAAGATTGATAAGGCAGGAAAACTATAGACTATGAGAGAAAATAATATAAAGGTGGACAGTAAGTTTCTATAGATATTTAAATAAGAAAAGAGTTGGCAAAGTGAGTGTTGGTCCTTTAGAAAGTGCATTTGGAAATGGGTGATGGGGGGGGGGGGGGGGCGGCGTGGAAAAGAATGAAGATGGCGTCATGTAGAGGTACGACCCTGGGTGCCTTGGCAACGGCGCCGTTGCCGCTCTCTCCTAAGAGGTATACCACGAGCCCGGTGGTGGCGGTGACCCTAAGAATCTGGGGACAGTGGAGACGGCATAGGGGGGAAACAGGGGGCTCGATGGAGGCTCCATTGGGTGGAAATCATCGGTTCATCCCGGGGAACAATGATGGGGGATTTAGGGGGTGGCAAAGGGTGGGCATCAGTAAATTGAGGGACCTGTTTATTGGCGGGAGGTTTGCAGGCCTGGGGGAACTGGAGGATAAATTTGGGCTCCCCCAAGGGAATATGTTCAGATACTTGCAGGTAAAGGAGTTTGCTAGGCGACAGGTAGAGGAGTTCCCTTTGCTGCCCTCGTGGGGGGCGATGGACAGAGTGCTTTCGGGGGTGTGGGTCGGAGAGGGGAAGGTGTCTGGCATTTATAAGGTGGAGGAGTCGTCAGTGGAGGAGCTGAAGGCTAAATGGGAGGGAGAACTTGGGGAGCAGATAGAGGACGGGACTTGGGCGGATGCCTTGGATAGAGTCAACTCTTCCTCTTCATGTGCGAGGCTTAGTCTCATCCAATATAAGGTGCTGCACCGGGCCCACATATCCGGGACTAGGATGAGTAGGTTCTTTGGGGGTGAGGACAGGTGCACCAGGTGTTCGGGGAGTCCAGCGAATCATGCCCATATGTTCTGGGCATGCCCAGCACTGGAAGAATTCTGGAAGGGGGTGGCGGGGACGGTGTCGAGGGTGGTTGGATCCAGGGTCAAACCAGGGTGGAGCCGGGAGTGCAGGAGGCGAAAGAGGCCGGTGTTCTGGCCTTTGCGTCCTTAGTAGCCTGGCGGAGGATCTTGCTGCAGTGGAAAGATGCGAGGCCCCCAAGTGTGGAGACCTGGATCAGTGACATGGCGGGATTTATAAAATTGGAGAGGGTCAAATTTGCCCTGAGAGAATCAATACAAGGGTTCTATAAACGGTGGCAGCCTTTTACATAAGAACATAAGAACTAGGAGCAGGAGTAGGCCACCTGGCCCCTCGAGCCTGCTCCGCCATTCAATTAGATCATGGCTGATCTTTTGTGGACTCAGCTCCACTTTCCGGCCCGAACACCATAACCCTTAATCCCTTTATTCTTCAAAAAACTATCTATCTTTACCTTAAAAACATGTACTGAAGGAGCCTCAACTGCTTCACTGGGCAAGGAATTCCATAGATTCACAACCCTTTGGGTGAAGAAGTTCCTCCTAAACTCAGTCCTAAATCTACTTCCCCTTATTTTGAGGCTATGTCCCCTAGTTCTGCTGTCACCCGCCAGTGGAAACAACCTGCATGCAACTATCCTATCTATTCCCTTCATAATTTTAAATGTTTCTATAAGATCCCCCCTCATCCTTCTAAATTCCAACGAGTACAGTCCCAGTCTACTCAACCTCTCCTCATAATCCAACCCCTTCAGCTCTGGGAGTAACCTAGTGAATCTCCTCTGCACACCCTCCAGCCAAAAAATTTTTCAATAAAAATTATTTTAAAAAAAAGAAAGTGCATTTGGCGAATCAGTAATGGAAAGTAGGGCTATGACGGATGAACTAAACAAGTATTTTCTGGATTTCCTGGCTCAAAGATAGGTATCTTGGTCAATAGCAGCAGCAACCCGGGGGGAGGGGGGGAGGGGGGTGGTAAGGGGGGGGGGGGGGGGGGGGGGGGTGTTCCTTATTATAGTGTCTATTTTTTTTTCTCTACGGTTATGTAACTTAACATTGCGTTAATTTAAGTTGTTGTTAGTATGTTGTGTTGTTCATTGAGGAGGGGCGAATGTTTATGATTGCTATCATTATTGTTATTGTTGGTATTTTATTATGGTTCGATGTTGTTGTATAAATTCAAAATTTTTCAATAAAATTATTTAAAAAAAAAAGAAAGTGCATTTGGCGAATCAGTAATGGAAAGTTGGGCTATGACGGCTGAACTAAACAAGTATTTTGCACCTGTCCTCATTCTAGAGGAACCAGTAACATCCCAGAAATAGCTGTAAATCAGGAAATGGAAGGGAGGGAGGAACTCAGGAATATTACAGTCAACAGGGAAGTGGTGCAGAAAAAATTGTTGGATCTGCAGGCTGACAAACCCACTGGCCCAGATGGGCTTCACCCTAAGTTCTTGAAAGAAGTGGCTAATGAGATACTTGATGCATTAGTTTTAATTTTCCAAAATTCCCTAGATTCAGGGAAGGTTCCATTAGCTTGGAGGATAGAAAATATAACTCCTTTATTCAAAAAGGGAGACAGAAAGTAGGAAACTATAGGCCAGATCGCCTAACATCTGTCATAGGGAAAATGTTAGAAACCATTATTAAAGATGTGGCAGGGCACTTGGAAAATCAAGGCAATTAGGCAGACTCCCATGGTTTTGTGAAAGGGAAATCATATTTGACCAATTTATTGGAGTTCTTTGCAGGAGTCACGTGCTGTGGATGAAGGGGAATCAGTGAATGTACTGTACTTAGATTTCCAGAAGCCATTTGATAAGTTGCCACATCAAAGTTTATTGCACAAGTTATAAGCTCATGGTGTAGGGGGTTACATATTGACATGGTAAAAAGTTTGGCTAGTGTTGCACGTTTTACTGTGGTTGTAAAACGCGTTTATTGGAGTGTATTAACACGCCTCCGAGTTCGACGTGTGCTTAACACTACTAGGCTCTGTTGTATGTAATTATTTAGCTCTGGAGTCGCCAGTTGCCGTATAGGCAACGTCACAAGTATTCCAAGGTCAAGTTCAAAGTAATAAAGACGATACACCGATTAGTAAAGTTCAAACGATCAATATTTATTATACAGTTATTAATAAATACTCATGCACACTAAGAGACTAAGCTATAACTAAACTTAAGTGAACAGAATACTTATCTAACAGGAACAGGCAAGGTCAGAGAACGAGGCCTTCGTCCTGGTCTTGTACTGCAGCCTTCAGCAAGCGTTCTGGTACTTGGGAGTCTAGTGGGCTTGGATCGCGTAGCGAGCGTTGAACTTACGGTTTCGGCGGCTGGTGCTCAACGGCTGGAGTCAGGATGCAAGATGTCAGTCAGAGCCGGAGCACGAGTTTAACAGACCGGGCTCTGTGGGGAATTTGCTTTTATACCCCTCTCTAATGTCCTTGCCCCCTTCTAGGCGGGCTCTACCTTTCGGTACCGATTGGAACGTTTCCAAACGGCTACCTTCGAAATCCTCCAATGCGGGGGCTTCCCTCGATGTTGGGGGGTGGTTTCGATATTCGTTACTCTGGTGCCATCCTGTCTGCTCCACCAATTAAGTGCTACATTGAGATGGAAATGTTGCCATTGTGTGTGCCTGGATCTGGGCTGCCTCATCAGAATGTTAAGCGCTTTGCCATTAACACCTTTGGCTTGGAGATCTGCACCTGGCCAGAAAACTGGTTTGCTGCTTGCAAAATGCTAATTAGTTGAGAGCAGGCTGTCTGTTCTCACTAAACAGGCTTTCCCTGCTGTCTTCCATTTTAGTTTGGCTCAGTGTCCATTTTGCGTGGCCAGCATGGCTACACTAGCTAACAGGAAACAGAGTTGGCATAAGTGGATCTTTTTCTGGTTAGCAGGATATGATGAGTGATGTGCAACAAGGATCAGAAGTGGGTTCTGAATTTTTTACAATTT
Organism: Scyliorhinus canicula; assembly: GCF_902713615.1. Lineage (NCBI taxonomy): Eukaryota > Metazoa > Chordata > Chondrichthyes > Carcharhiniformes > Scyliorhinidae > Scyliorhinus > Scyliorhinus canicula. Next base: position 150,244,003 of record NC_052154.1, on the reverse strand, counting down.
ATATAAATGATTTGGATAAAGAAACTGAAGGTTTGATTGCTACATTTGCTGATGGTACAAAGATAGGAAAGTCAATGGTGAAAAGGATGTCAGGGGGCTGCAAAAAATATATTGATAGGTTAAGTGAATGTGCAAAGCTCTGGCAAATGGAGTATAATGTGGGCAAATGTGAAATGGTCCATTTTGGCAGGAAGAATAAAAAAAAGCACATTATCTAAATGGTGAGAGATTGCATAGCTCTGAGGTGCAGAGGGATCTGGGTGTCCCAGGGCATGAATACAGTACAGCAAGTAATTAGGAAGGCTGATAGAATGTGATTACAAAAGTAGGGCGGTTATATTTCAGTTATACAGGGCATTTCTGAGACCTCATCTGGACTATTGTGTATGGTAAAGATTTCCTTATTTAAGGAAATTTGTGACAGCAGTTCAGAGAAGATTTACTAGACTAATACCAAGAACGGCAGGTTGCCTTATGAGGAACGGTTAGAGAGGTTTGTATCCACCGGAGGTTTGAAGAGTGCACAGTGGCACAGTGGTTAGCATGGATGTCTCACAGCGCCAGCCACTCCAGCACCAGCCTAGCCCTCGGAAGTGCGGAGGATTCCGCAACTTCCGGGCGGCCTGACGCCTGAGTGGGTCACGCCACTCTTTGGCGCCGGTACAGCCCGCCTGCCGGTTGGGGGAGAATCAGGGGCTAGGATTTTTTTAAATTCCAAATTTATTAATTGAATTCAAATTCCACCAGCTGCTGTGGGATTTGAACACCTGTCACAGAGCATTAGCCTGGTCCATTGACATTACCACCATGTCCTTATATTTACATGCATGTTGTGGTCTGGAACTATGAAGAGTGATGATGGAGGCTCCAACTTTCATTCCCTCCCTAGGGGCTGGTTTAGCTCACTGAGCTAAATCGTTGGCTTTTAAAGCAGACCATCAGGCCAGCAGCACGGTTCGATTCCCATACCAGCCTCCCCGGACAGGCGCCGGAATGTGGCGACTAGGGGCTTTTCACAGTAACTTCATTGAAGCCTACTCGTGACAATAAGCAATTTTAATTTCATTTTCATGGCTGATCTCCTCCTCTTACTGCCTGCCATTTGTATGCGTTGGAAGGATTTGCGGGTTGGTAGCCAACCTGTTTGTACGTACCTTCCTTGGTCATCAATGCAAGACCCCATGTATAAAGGCACTGAGCACGATGTACCGGCCTTGGCACCCCCGACTTGGTGATGAGACGAGGCCTTCAAAATTTTGCGAAATGTACACCGCTCACCACACTTCGCGAGATCTAATGAGGGCGATATGGATCTCGTCCTCAATGGATGAATAGTTTTTTTAATAAACTACAGTATCCAATTCTTCTTTATCCCCCCAATTAAGGGGCACTATAGCATGGCCAATTCACGTATCCTGCATATATTTTTGGGTTGTGGGGGTAAGACCTAGGCAGACACAGGAAGAATGTGCACGTGGACAGTGACGTGGGGCCGGGATCGAACCCGGGTCCTCGGTGGGTGAGCTAGCAGTGCTAACCACCGCGCCACCCCCATTCAAGTGAATAATTAGTCTCACTTGAATATGTCTACGCCGGAGTAACCCAAGGCATGGGATCGAATGGCCTCACCTTGGAGACCCTGCAGTGGCCGCGTTTAGCACTGGTTTCCACAAACGTGGACCAGGCATATCGGCGCTTGGAGGGTCTTCCAGATGATCAAAGGCCCCCAGGTGGTACCCTGGCACTCCGATGCCAACTGGGCACCCTGGCAGTGCAACACTAGCACTGCCAGTTGGCATTGCCAGGCTGGCATGGGCACTGCCAGGGTGTCACACTGACAGTGCCAAGGTACCCATGTGCCAGGTTGCCCGTGACAGGAATTGGGCCCGGGGGTACCCTGCCCTTATGAGGTGGGGTGTGGGGAGGCTTACTGATAAGTTGGGGTTTTGGAAGCCATGGTGGCGGGGGTGGGGGGGGGGGGGGGGGTTGTTTGAGAGATTGGGTGCCATTTTAGCCATTGCATGAAGTGAGTCTAAGAGCAGTGGGGCATTCCACAGCAAGGCCCAAAAACGAAGCAGAGCCCCGTTTAATAGCGGGGTCGTTCTTGGCACTTCAAACACCGGGAAACACTCCACTAACCTCGCCCAAAATGGGACTCTGTTTTTTCCTATTAAAATCGCACCCACTGAGTCCCTGATTAAGAGCCCCATCATCATGAATGGGAAACTATTTACTTGCCCTCTCCCCAGCCACCCCCATTTCATGACCTGTCAAGTACCTGAGTGGCCAATGATACAACAGGGATTCTCAAAAATCGGTAAACCAGGGTTGCCTGCACAGATTCTGGCCCAAGTCTTTGGAGTTGCACTTGAAGCCACAATGCCACAATGCCCTGAAGCAGAGGCACGACAGCTGACATTGAAATAGCAAATATAGAGGAGACAGGAGTGTAAATAACAGACAGAGGAGTGTTATAAGAATGTGATAAGCCTTTGCTTCCTAATAGCATCAACATTAATGTCTAAGCTTGAGTTCCTTACCTAATCACAGTCAAGGTAATTGGAGATTAATAATATGGGTTGTCTGGTAGATAATACAGGTAACTATAGTAACAAATCCCCTCCTTTTTTCTCCAAAGCATCGACAACAAAAAATGATAATGATTAGAAGTAATTTTCAGTTTCCTTTCATGCCTGTGCAGAGATATCCCAGGATAAGAACACCCCAGGCACTGAGTCTCACCTTCACTTTAAATCAATAAGGACGATTCCAAAACAAAACCAAGTACGGATTTCCACCCACCTCATATCACACTCAAAATGTTTTCTGATAATAAACTGGATAGTCTTTGGACAACAATGTGACCTTGCAATGATCCTAATTGCATTGCTAAAGGGTCTCTAACTTTAGCTCACCTTTTGTCTTAAATGCTGGGTCCCCTGCTAAGGGCTTCCAGCACTTTTGGTTTTAAATTCACTGAAGCAGTTTTCTGTGCAGATCATTGATAAGAAATGCACTTTCACTTCCATATTATCACCTACATCCATCTTTGCTGTGTGAAAATTGGCTGCTGTTCCCTAGGTGAATTGGCCATGCTATAGTGCCCCTTAATTGGGAAAAAAAAGAATAAAAATAACTATTCATCCATTGAGAGCAAGATCTGTCATAATATACACATCAGTATATGATTGTGCAGGGACACACTGACTGACACACTGCAAGACCAATCAACACACACAACACAGCAGCCAATCACCAGTTACGGCACGGTCACTATAAAGCCAGAGGGCACTAGTTTTCCCACTCATTCGGGATGCAGCCTCTGAGACAGACAGAGCCCGCAGTCAGTAGCACAAACATTTACCATGTGCTAGCAGTATAGGCTGGTCAGGTTAGGCACAGGTCTTCAGTCAATCTAACATAATGTCGACCCACAGTGCAAGTATGTTTAACAGCTCTTAGTTAAATAAAATAGAGTTGTACTATTACAAGTGTTGGTAGGCTGTCTATGTTACTGCTAAGGTAAACGCAGTCTCCACAGATCCAGAGTACCCAACACATCAAGATCCATATCGCCCTCATTAGATCTTGAAGTGGCATGAGCGGAGTACATTTCACGAAATTTAAAGGCCTCATTGCATCACCAAGTCGGGCGTGGCAAGGCCGGTACATCGTGCCCAGTGTCTTTGTACATGGCATTGATGACCAAGGATGTCCCAACAGGTTGGCTACCAACCCGCAAATCCTTCCAACGCATACAAATAGCAGGCACTAAGAGCACAGGAGATCAGCCATGCGAGGGAATGAAAATGGGAGCCTCCCTCATCACTATCCATAGTTTCCTACATTGCATCCCTACAGAAGAAGAAAATTGAAGGGATGTGTGGGAAAGAACAGGGGAGCACAACTAACTGAATTGTTCGTCGAGAGAGCTAGCACAGACCAGATGGGTCAAATAGCCTATTTTTGTTCTGCTCAAATCTGTGATTCCATGGATAGGATTGGCACCCCCCCCCCCCCCCCCCCCCCCCCTTACCCACACAAGCACACCCCACAGCGTGTTTTCCAGCACTAGAGGAGGCTTACTATTGCCCACTGGTAGGATTGTCTGGTTCCGCCAATGTCCATGGAGTATTGTGTGTCTTGCCTGTCCAGCCGCCAAGGAACCTGCCGGGGGGGGAGGCGGGTTGCCTTTGGTGGAACAGAAACATCCCACCGGTGGGAAGGGTTGGAAAATGCTGCCCTATGATTTGCAACAGTGACCACACTTCACATTTTCTTAATCGACTGTAATGTGTTTAGCAACATCACGCGGTTGTCAAAGTTGTTGTTATGAATGGTTCCTTTCTTTATCGCCACTCTAAATGCAAAATCCTTATTCATTTATTTAAAAAAATTTTGAGTACCCAATTCATTTTTTCCAATTAAGGGGCAATTTAGCGTGGCCATTCGGGATGCAGCCTCTGAGACAGACAGAGCCCGCAGTCAGTAGCACAAACATCTACCATGTGCTAGCAGTATAGGCTGGTCAGGTTAGGATCAGGTTAGGCTGGCCAGAGCCAGGATCGAACCTGGGACCTCGGCGTTGTGAGGCCGCAGTGCTAACCCACTGCGACACCCTGCTGCCCAGCAAAATCCTTATTCATGACCTTGCACAAAGCTTCACCTACACTAACACCAGATCCCAAACACTCCTGCCTCAATACTTCCCTACTGGAAATTCTTCCTGGGCATCACTCCTGTCCTTACAGCTGTCCATGACTTCAGTTCCACAATTTATAGGATTCTCCTTTAGCTTCATAAAGGCTTCATCTAATCTACCTACAACCTGTCCCAAATTTAGAAGTGTGATATTCTATAATCCCCTCCTGTTGCTTGAAAGGCAGCACGGTAGCACAGTGGTTAGCACAGTTGCTTCACAGCTCCAGGGTCCCAGATTCGATTCCCGGTGTGGGTCACTGTCTGTGTGGAGACTGCACGTTCTCCCCGTGTGTGCGTGGGTTTCCTCCGGGTGCTCTGATTTCCTCCCACAGTCCAAAGATGTGCCGGTTAGGTGGATTGGCTGTGCTAAATTGCCCCTAGTGCCCAAAAACGTTAGGTGGGGTTACTGGGTTACGGGATAGGGTAGAGGCAAGGGCTTAATAGGGTGCTCTTTCCAAGGGCCGGTGCAGGCTCGATGGAATAAATGGCCTTCTGCACTGTAAATTCTATGGTTCTATAATTCTATAGATCCTCTGACCCAACTCAGCTCTCTGGACATTCTCCCAGCTCTTTCCCTTCCTGATAACCAGGCTTTCCAACCTCCATTTCTAATCAGCAAAGTTTCCCTCCTGTCAAGCCTCAATAGTTTAACAACTACTTATGTTTATATACCGTCTTTAATGCAGGTAAACATCCCAAGGATTTGTCCTAAGAGCATAATCAGACAATATTTGACCCAAGTCAAATATATATGGTGCTATTCGGGCAGATTGCTCAAAGATGGAAGTTTAAGGAGTGGGCATAAATAGGGTGCTCTTTCAGAGGGTCAATGCAGACTTGAGGGGCCAAATGGCCTCCTTCTGTATTGTTGGAATTCTATGGTTCCACGGAATTCCAGGGCTTAAAGCCCTGGCAAATGAAAGCATAGTCCCCAGTGGTGGATCAATTAAAATCAGCGATCTGGGAGAGTCCCGGATTGGAGGAGCACAGATGTCTGAGGGTGAATGGTTCCGTACAAAATAATCCTTATCCAATTTCAACAGAAGTGTTAACAGATTTATATTGGTACATTGAAGAATTATGCACGAATAAACAACATACTATACACCGGACGATATACAAGATACCATACAAAGGAATTTCTTGGATTATGCATTGAACAGTTAGATTTAATAGAGGTGTTCATATAATGAGGTATTTTGACAATGTAGATAGCACAGAATTGTTTCCAGTGACAGTATAATCAGCAACAAGAGGACACAGATTTAAGATAATTGGCAAAAGAAGCAAGATGGATATGAAAGGAATTTTGTAGAAACAGTGAGTTTTGATGGAGACAGATTCAAATGAAACTTTCAAAAAGGAATTGGATAAATATTTGAAGAGGTGCAATGAGCTATGGGGAAGGAGCAGGAAAATTGGGTACATTTGATGGCTCTTTCAAAGAGACAGCACAAACACTGTGATGTATAAGGTAGCAGGAGGTTTCAGATAGGGATGTGATGATAGATGGGTTAAAAAGCTACAAAAGTTGTCAAACAAAACATATTGGGCGGGATTTTCCAGCCGTTCCTGCCGGTGAGATCTTCCCCACTTTGGGGTCCCTGGTGCCAGAAGGTGAGAAAAATGGAAAACCCAATTGACAGCAGTGAAACCGAAAGATGTGCTGGTCTATGGTGGGCTGCCACTGCTTCAGCAAAACACGCCACGGAGGGGGGTTCGAAAAGTCCTACCCATCACAATAGGAAGAAGCACCATAGGGACGGGAAGATGTTATTCAGCCTGACGAGCCCATTCCACCATTCAGTTAGACAATCACAGGCCCATGTCTTAATTCCATCTTGGTTTTGTAAGCATGGCGGGGGGTGATTCAGCAATCAAGTTGCGTCCGGCGGGTACCCGGGCTCCCCGGGGCAATTGCCAGTCACCCACACTGATCCGTCTCGAGCGATCTGGATCTTGCCCTTGCTGGGCAAGATGCTGATCTGCATTTTTAAATGAGTCATTTGGCTCATTTAAATACCCAATTCTGGATTTATCCGGATTTTGGGAATCAATGGTCATGCCTGTGAGACTCCGCCAGGGCAGCGTTTAGTACTGGTCCACACAAATGCGGACCAGGCATAATGACACGTTGGGTGGGGGTTCTTGCAGGCCATTAGAGACCCGACGGGTGGCCAGGAACAGGGCAGGGTGATACCCTGACACTTCCCCTGGTACCCGGGCACCTTGGCATTGCCAACCTGGCACCCTGGCAGTGCCACCCAGGCACATTGACAGTGGTGCCCTGGCACTGCAAGGGTGACTGGGGCACTGCCGGGGTAACAGGATGGCAGTGTCATGGTGGCCAGGTGCCAGGTTGGCACTGCCAGGGCTCGGGCCCGGAGGGCGCTTTGCCAATTGGAGGGGCAAGTGAGCGGGGGGGGAGGTTCCCAGGAGTCCAGAGGGTGTTGGGATGGTCAAGGGGGGGGTTCAATAAAGTGGGAGAGCCTAAAAGAGAGGGAGAACATCGGGGCTGATGTTCAAAATAGCGCCCCATCTGCGGGCAGCCATTCCTGCTGTCGAGATGAACTCTCTCGAATTTGGCCTTGGTGGGAGAAACTCCCTGACTCCAGAAAAAATGGCAAAGTGCAGTTGAATAATGGAGTGATTCTCGGTGCTGCAGCCACAAAGCAACACCCTGCTCAACATGCCCAAAAGCAGACTTAGAAACTTTGGCCACTGAATCACACCTGAGGTGTTTGAAGAATTGTTTCCTGACATCATTCCTCAATGGCCTGACTCTTATGTTGAAATTATGTCAGTCTTGTTCCGGACTTACTCACCAGTGCAAATATTTATACAGCATCTACCTAATCAAATCCTTTAATCGCCTTCAGTACCTTCTGTATGAGGGAATACAAGCCTAGTCTATGCAACCTGTTATCATACATTAATGCGATTAACAAATATAATTCTGCTGATGCTCTGCAATTGAGGAGATTGGTAATATTGGCTATTTTTTCAGAGTGTGCAGTGGTTTGTGACAACAGCAAAAGTAATCGCTTAAATATATTTGGTGCCTTTAACATGGTTACATTAGCAGTATGAAATATTGGCAGGGCGTTACAGCAGTGATTGTTCAACATAGGCCACCGGCCGGATCATCCGGTCCCGTTGGCATCTACGGAATTTTGAGTGGCTTGCCCATCCTGTCACGGGGAGGGGGGGGGAGGCGCGACACCAGACGATCCTGCCGGGTCGGAGAATCGCCGGGGGGCGGCGCGAGTACCGCCCCGCCGGCTGCCAAATTCTCCGGCGCCGTGGTTTTGGAGGGGGCGGGAATCCCGGCACGCCAGTCAGCAGCTGCTGGCAGCGGCCCACCCCCCCTCCCCCCCCCCCCCCGGCGATTCTCTGGCCCGCGATGGGCCGAGTGGCTGCCCGTTTTCGCCGGGGGGCACTCTTTCCCTCCGCACCGACCACTGTCAATCTCCACCATGGCCTGTGCAGAGAAGAACCCCCCGCGCATGAGCTGGGATGACGCCAGCACACGCTGGCACTCCCACGCATGCACCAACTTGCGGCGGCCGGCAGAGGCCCTTCGGCGCCGGTTGGCGTGGCGCCAAGCCCCCCCGCGCCAGCTGGCATCGCGCCAAACACTCCGGCGCCAGCCTAGCCCCTGAAGGTGTGGAGGATTCTGCACCTCAGGGGCGGCCCAACGGCGGAGTGGTTCACGCCACCTCTCGCCGCCGGAGTGGCCCGCACCGCCGGTTCGCGGAGAATCCCGCCCTATGTCGCCACATCGCTGTCAAAATCGTGGAGTTTAACTCTGAAAATCCTGTAAATAAATTAAACAAATTCATAGCACTGCAGGGGGCTAGCAAGGACCTGGAATAAGTCTTGCAGCTTCCGGATCAGAGGCCGCGCACGGCGACAGCCTCCAGCGGCCACATTGTGCTCCATGACGGACTCGGACTGTGGAGGTAGACCCACAAAGGAGACCCCCCGATCGGCCGCCCACCCGACCCTTGAACCCCGCACATTCATTCCCCGGCTGCCTACAAAGCCCCCACTGGCCTTCGATCGGCCTGCCCCCGATCAGGGTGGTAGCAGACTGAGTCCGCAGCCGCCACGTGAGCATACAGACCGGCAATAGCAGGTTAGTTCCATGCCATCGGGAACTCGGCCAGTCCGGTGGGGGGGGGAATGTCGGAGCGGGCCTCTGGCAATGGCCCCCCCGGCAGTGCAACGTACCCACTGGTTTCGGCGATTTTCGGTGCCCGGAATAATTGGCAAACCGGTGCAGATCCCAATTACGGCGTCAAACTGTATTCTCCGCCGGCGCCGGCCACGATTTCGCTATCGGGGTCCGGAGAATCCAGCCTGTAGGTTTTAAGTAGTGCCTAAATTAAAGGTGGAAAGGGAAGTCGAGTGGCAGAGAGGTTGAGAGAGTGAATTCCAGAGCTTCGGTACCAGGCAGCTGAAGGCATGGTCATGAATGGCAGAACAAAGAAAATCAGGGAAATGCAAGAGATCAGAATTGGAGCAGCACAGAGATTTGCGGTTGTGCAGCTGGAGGAGATACATAGAGAAAGGAAGAGCCTTAAGACGGATTTGAAAAGGTGGGTGAGAAATTTTAAACCTGTGGTATCGCTGACCAGAAGCCAGTGCAGGTCAGTGAGCACAATGGTGACCGATGAACTGGGCCTGGTGCGAGTTAGCATGTGGGCAGTAGGGTTTTGGATGAGCTCCAGTTCACAGAGGTCCGACTAAAATAAAAGCAAAATACTGCAGATGCTGGAAATCTGCAACAAACGAAAATGCTGGGAAAACTCAGCAGGCCTGGTAGCATCTGTGAAGGGACAAAAATAATGTTTCGAGTTCATATGACTCTCCTTCAGAGCTGCCAGACCCACTGAGGTTTTCCAGCAATTTCTGTTTTAACAAAGTCACGGTGGACAGCTGAGAGTTTGCAATCTAAACAGATATTTTTGTTTAGGCTACCCCAACAGCACATTGAAGAGACTTTCTAATTCTCACATTCACTTAGGCTGCTCTGACCATGACCCAAGCAGTTGGAAAGGAGGAAAGGACACAACATTTGTCCAACAGCTTTCATGGCCCAGCGATAGCCCACAGCGCTTCAAGAAGCAGAAAAATACTTTTAAAATGCTAATGTCATACACCAAGACTTCCCTAACAGTAATGGATGTGTGCCAGTTAATCTGATTCTTGCTGGTACCTGTTCAGGGATAAATAGTGACCAGTAAACTCTTCAGAATAATGACCATGGGGTCTCTTGCATGCAGCTGAGAGGGCAGATAAGGGATCCGTTTAACATTTCATCCGAAAGATGGTAAATTAGCTTTTGAAGGAACAAACCCAACATTATCTGATGCAAATTGAATAACTGAAATGATGAAGAGAAGAATTCAAAACAGCCTGATGGTTGATGGGTCTTGAGTTGACTTTGTTGCTCCAACCTCTGAAAGAACCATCTGCCGTTATTGTGGGACCCAGGCATCAGAGCAGAATGTCAATGGGCATCTTTAATGGGAAATTAATCACGCAAGCTTCTAATTTGAAAGCACTCATTTTAAAAAATAGATCCCATGAACAAACAATATCAAGCTTAAATGTAAAGCATCTCACTGCAGTATAGTACCAGATCCAATCCCGTAGTCTTTGCCACACAAGGCCGATATACTTTCAATTTAAATAAGTACCTTTACACTTGGAAATTATTCCCAAAGCGTAAGAATTATACAGGCAATTGGTGATATGTGGTCAAAACAAAACCTCACCAGATTCACATTCCCTTGCAATTGCTTAACAGCTAATAGCATCATTCCCCCAAACCCCCATCCTCTACCCAGTACTGATGCATCTTTGCCATTTACTTTCAGCGTCAGTGCTGGGAACTTGATAGCTGGCTGCAAGTACAAAGGGTTTCTGTCATGCACACAGCGCTTCACAAGTGCCTGGATACCATGAGATAAGATCCAACTAACCCCGGTTGAGATAATAACTTCATGTTACATGCTGCTGGGCAGGAGTGTTTTATACCCCAGAGAGTGGAAAACGATGGAAAATTGCTAACAGCTGCTGGTGAACAATTTTCTGAGAAGTCTTTTTTCCCTCTCTAAATCACCCATTCCCTGCACATTTGGTCGAATCATCTTTCTATGCCCAGTCTAATAATAGCCAGAAGCCAAAGAGTGAACGTAATCTCTCCTTTATCCCCTCAATCTCTCTGAGAAGAAGCAAGTTTTGAGAAGCACACTCAGTGAAATCATCTCTCTCTCACTTGCTTTGTTTTTGTTGATGCTGTTCTCTGTTTTGTCTTAATTCGAGTCACCTTCATCACAGCTGTTGCTTGACCCTGTGCGATGACCTTGTAAGAAATCCCAGAATTCCTTGTATCCCCAACCCCCCACCATCACCGCATTATAAATCTGTTGGTTTTTGAACTGAAAGTTTGCTGAAAATTTACAGAAGTCACAATGTTCTTTGAAATCTCAAAGCGGCTCACTCAAATCTCTTTTGTGGTATAATTGCAAGTAGATTGAGGTTTTTGTTATTCAACAAGCAGCTGTAGCATACGGTAATGATTTTTCATCTGATTAGTTAACCACTGTTCAGTCAGAATTAAGAAGAAATCAGAACACTGACAATATATCAATGACAGCAGGGAATAGCAAATTTTAAAAAATCATTGGAACAATTATTTTTGAAGCAAATCATTTATCAAATTACAATTACCATTAATTACACATAATTTAAGCAGTGAAACAGGTTATTCAGCCCAACTAATCTGTCAATATTTATGTTCCATTTGAATCTCCTCCAACCCGACTTCATCTCACGTGATCAAATGTCATTCTATTCCTTTCTCCCCGATGTCCTTAGCTAGTTTTTCCTTGAATGCATCTGGATTATTCACCTCGACTACTTCCTGTGGTGGTGAGTTCCCCATTCTTCTTTAAATTTTCATTTGAATCATTCAAGTGATGTAAGCTTTGCTGGCTAGGCCAGTGCTTATTGCCCATCCCTAATTGCCCATGAGAAGCTGGTGGTTAAATGCCTTCTTGAACCGCTGCAGGTACACCCACAGTGCTGTTAGGGAGGGAGTTCCAGGATTTTGACCCAGCTGCAGTGAACAGACAATGATATATTTTCAAATGAGGATGGTGTGTGGCTTGCAGGGGAACTCTAGGTGGTGGTGTCCCAAAGTATTTGCCGCTCTTATCTTTCTGAATGATAGTGATCGTGGGTTTGGAAGGTGCTGTCGAAGAAACCTTGGGGAGTTCCTGCAGTCCATCTTGCAACTGTGCAACGTTGGGCAAGGTAGTGAATGTTTCTGGGTGTGGTGTCAATCAAGCGGGCTGCTTTGTCCTGGATGGTGTCAAGCTTCTTGATTGTTGTTGGGGCTGCACTCATCACGCTCCTGACTAGTGCTTTGTAGATGGTCAGCAGGTTTTGCAGAGTCAGGAAGTGAGTTACTTACTGCAGGATTCCTAGCCTCTGACCTGCTCTTGTAGCCAGTGTATTTTTATGGCTAGTCCAGTTCAGTTTCTGATCAATGGTAACCCCCAGGATGTTGATAATGAGGGATTCAGTGATGGTGATGCCATTCAATGTCAAAGGATGATGGTTAGGTTCTCCCTTGTTGGAGATAGCCATTGCCTTCCATTTGTGTGGCACAATTGTTACTTGCCACTTGGAGGCCCAAGCATGAATATTATCCCGGTCTTGTTGTATTTGAACACAGACTGCTTCTCACCACTCTCTTGGTAAATGAGCATTTCCTGAATTCTCTACTGGATTTATTAATGATTGTCATATTTATGGCCCCTAGTTCTGGTCTCCCAACAAGTTGAAAAGTCTTCTCTGCATCCACTCTACTGAATCCTTTCAAAAGTTTAAAGACTTCTATTAGATCATCCTTTAACTTTCTCTTGACCAGAAGGAGAAGAGTCCCAGTCTGTCAGTCCATCCTGATAATTATGCATCATCCAGAAAAAATGTTAGCAGCTTCTCACTGCGATGGACTAAATGAACATACTGAAAGAAGCCAAACAAATACTTTTAATAATATAATGATTTTGCTTTATTGTGCATAGTATACTGACTCTCTCAGTAAATGCTACACTATTGAAGAGTGAGTTCTGCTTCAGAACAGGTTTAGTACACTTATGGATTTTCTTATTGTCTTTTTTATTTTTATGGCAGCAATTTTCAGTTCTGAGCAGACTGCTCTCCTCATAAACCAAGTTGTTCTTTCAGCTGCACCATTCTTCCATGATTCAAGAGTGACCTTGTGCTCTGTTGTCCTCTATGCCACTCCATTAATCACCAATTAATGACCCCCAGTCATGTAACAGAAAGAAGCACGATGTGTTAAATTTAAGAGCTCATTCCCAGAGGTGGGAACAAACTCATTTGTCAGATCACTTCAGCCAGTTAACATGATATGCTGGGTGTCTCATTTCTTCACTTCTCTAACTCCTGGCCTCACTTGTTGTGATACAGTTATTGAGATAATTACAAAAGGCAGGCCATTCAGCCACATTTTGTTAATCCATTCCTCAATGGCCATTGTAGGTGTGATTTTCCAAAAAGGGAACAAAGTCCCCCAGCGAGAGCATTTAGCCACGTGTTTCCTGGTGCTCGCAGTGCCGAGAAATTGCCCGTGGGGCAGCGTAATTCCTGCCCCGCCGTTCCAACGGCAGCTGCCATATTCTCCGGCGCTGGTTTTCGGGTGGGGGCGGGTATCACGCCACACCGATCGGGGGCGGTTGGCAGCAGCCCCTCCGGCATTTCTCCGGGCCCCGATAGGCCGAGCAGCCGTCAGTTTCTGGCCAGTCCCGCCGGCGTGGGTTGGACATGGTCCCACACGGCGGGACCTGGCTGGTAGGCCACCAGGTGCAGTTCTTGGGGCGGCGCGAGGGGATCCGGTACGGTGGCCTGGCCCGCGATCAGGGCCCACCGATCTGCAGACGGGCCTGTGCCATGGGGGCACTCCTTCTTTCCGCGCTGTCCCTGTAGGGCTTCGCCATGACCAGCGTGAGAAGACATCCCCCTGCGCATGCACCAGAACACGCCGGCCAGTCTGCGCATGGGCTAAACCACGGCGGCAGTTCTGCACATGCGCTAACTCGCGCAGTCCTTTTGGAGCCGGTTGGCGGGCCGCCAACGCTTCCGCCGCCGGCCTAGCCCTGGGAAGTGCAGAGAATTCCACAACTTCCAGTTGGCCTGACGCCGGAGTGGTTCGCGCCATTCTTGGCACCGGCGTCAGGCCAATTCATCGATTGCGGTGAATCCCGCCCCCAGTTTTTCAACGTGACTCACATTGAATAAGTGTCCTGAACCGGGAATGTGTGGACGTGGCTACACATAACGCCATTTTGTACAGCTCTGCCTGCCAGAGTACCCCGACTTTCATCAGCCACCATGCGCTGTGGAGAGCTGCTTTTCTGGTGCATTGTGGCCAATGGATCGCGCCCTTATTGCTTTTCAAATAATCCCAGGCATTTTGCCTCTGGGAGTCCATTCCTCATGGATGATGAATCTTTGCGTTATTATGGATTATACATAATGACAGAGAATTTGCAGGATGGTAACAGGTCATTGTCTAACAGGTCCTTGCCAGTGTTTATTCTTGACATGAGCCTCCCTCTCATCCTACTTTCTCTCACCTCCATCAGCACCAGTAAGCATGCAGCTAACACGCTCATGATGGGTCTTTGTTCCCATTTAGTTCATTCGCACCCTAGATCATGGGCTGCATATTATGGAGGGGGGTTGGGGGTGCAAATTTTTAAAACGCAGCTTGCCCACGCCTGCCCAACTGCACACGCCCGTCATATTAAGTTGTGGGCAGCATATTATTCGGGTCAACTGGCTTGTTAACAAGTTCAATTGGCCCTTGATGACAAATCATGTCTAATGGCGACACGTAAAATCTAACTACTCCTAGTTTGGAATTACGTTAGAAATAAAGGGTAGAATTTTCCAGCCATTCCAGTCGGTGGGATTTTCCGGGCCTGCTGAACGTTAGCGGGACGAACGAGCCACACAAAGCGGCGTCAACATCAGTGGGAACAGAAGATCTCACTGGCGGCCAATGGTGAGTCTCTTTCTTCGCCGGAAACCAGAGCGCGCGCGCGCGGAGGGGGGGGGGGGGGGGGGGTACCCTGACCAAAGTCGTAAGAATTTGCATTTCTTTGGCACTTCACACAATTTCAGGATACTCCACAGTTGTTTATGACGATGTAGTTGTGATGTCGGGAAAAGCAGTAAGCAATTGCGCACAGACAGAGCCCACAACCAACAATGAAATAAATGAGCAGATTGTCTTTTTTTTTTAAACAGTGTTTTTATGGGACAAAATGCTGCCCATGGCAGCAGGGTGGACTACTCTACTCTCCTTCGAAATAGTGCAAAGGAACATTCTATATCCACCTGGGAGAGGAGATGGAGTTTCTCTTCCAGAATGGACCAATTCAAAACCTTAGTGTGATGAAAGGTCATTGTCCTGAAATGTTAATGCTGTTTTTCCCCTCCAAAATGCTGCCTGGTCTGCAAAGTACTTGCTGCATTGTCCGCAGGCAAAAGTTTTATGATCACTTTTACTCTTACCAACCTTTAATTCTACATTTTCTAAAATGTCAAACCATCACGGTGAGACTTACGGCAGGATTCTCCCGTACGCGGCGGGGCGGGGGGGTCCCGGCGGGACGGAGTGGCGTGAACCACTCCGGCGTCGGCCCGCCCTAAAGGTGCGGAATCCTCCGCACATTCAGGGGCGAGGCCGGCGCCAAAGTGGTTTGCGCCCCAGCCGGCTGGCATGGAAGGCTTATGGCGCCACGCTGGCCGGGGCCGAAGGGACTCTGCCGGCTGGCACGAGTCCGCGCATGCGCACGGGGGGGGGTTTCACCTACGCGTCGGCCATCACGGAGGCTGACACGGCGGGGGGCCCGCCGACCGGCGCGCCGCGATTCCCGCCCCCGCCCAATCTCTGGTGGCGGAAAATTCGGGACACAGCGGGGGCGAGATTGACCCTGGCCCCCAGCGATTCTCCGACCCAGCGGGGGATCGGAGAATCCCGCCCAGGATGTTGGTGGCAGTATTTTGGATGAGTTCAGATTTATGGCAGGTGCAATGTGAGAGGCTGACCAGGAAAATATTCGAATACTCACGTCTAAAAGTGACATACATGTGACAGCAGACGATCTAGGACCAGGGCACGGACAAAATTAGTTTAACTTTTTTCACGTCAGCTCATGGCTGCTTGTGGGAAGCTGCAGATGATGGGCACTTATTGTGTTGGTCATGACAGCCACAGCAATGTATTCAAAAGAAGAATCCACACGATTAAGCTGCAGCTTAAACCGTCAGCAGATTAACCTGTATTACTCTTTTGCTTTGCAGAATTTCCACCAAAAGTGAAAAAAACTTCCATGTTGGTTCGAGTTTTGTGCTAACAAGCTGAGCAAACTCAGGAGTGCAGGGATTTGCGGAGCCAACATTGTTCCCTTTCTCACTATTATGAGCAGGTTTTCTAAAAGAAATGACAGATCTAGCAGGGTACAACTGTGACCATGGCAACACCCTGGATTCCTCCATTCATCCGACTTCAATTTAGGCACCATTGTGGGCGCTAATGTGTGCACAATTTAGTGGCTAATATCTGCCAGACGAATGTTCTCTATTCTATTCCAGAACATTTGCTGATGACTTTCCCACCATGTTGCGCTGCAGCTTGTAAGAACTTTCATTAGGAACAGGTCAGGAAGGGCTCTCATACGGATATTAGAAAGAACACACATACACAGCCACTGCAGAATGGGCACTGGGTCAAACTCTCCACACAAAGCAGGGCAAAGGAACCTCACGAGCTTAGGCACTCCAGGAATACAAATAAATTCAGCATTCAAACCTTCATCTAAATACGTCTTGGTCAATGAGAATTCTATCCCATCGCACAGGAAATTCTTGATGTACACTTGTAACTGCTCACAAAAGGCACAGCAAAGAAGAGAACGGCATGCCAGATATTTTTGGCATCTGTACATGAAGTTGTACCGTGCAAATTTGAGGGCAATGTTTTCAAATTGCTAAATGAAGCTTATACATTCAAAGAGAAAGAATTTGCATTGAACCAATGTCCTTCACACCCCAGAAAGGCCAAAAGCATTTTACTGCCAATTAAGTATGTTTTTATAAGGTAGTAATTGTAACATAGGAAATGGGCAATTTGCACAAAATAAGTCCCTCAAACTCCAATGTGCAATTGGCTTGATAATCTATTTTGTGATGCAGTTTTAGGGATAAATACTGTATTAGCCAGGACATTTGGGAGAACACCCCTGTTCTTTTTTGAAATAGCATTTGTTGAGAAAATAAAGGTAGTTTTAAGGGATTTATATTTCTATTGGTAAACATTAGAATAAGGGGCGGTTTCCTTTCAGCCCAGGCTGGGCTGGAGAATGGGCGGGCTGGGCGCGAATCGTGCGACGACGCCCCAACGCCAGTTTGCCAATTCTCCGGTGACCCGCAGCACCCATTTGACGCTGGCATCGGCAGCTGGAGTGGCGTGGGTCGCTCAAGTGCCATGCTGGCCCCCTCTAGGTGTCAGAATCGTTGCTCCCGGGGGCATGTTGACGCCGTCATGAAATGCGACGGCGTTTACGACGGCGTCAACACTCAGCCTCAGGATCAGAGAATCCCGCCCAAGATATAATTTTAAATGTGTTCAATTTAATGTTTCTGTGCCTGGAAGGATGAAAACCTAGTTAGATTCATGCTGGACAAAGGTATTTGTATGTGTGTTAAGTTGATTAAGTTCTGAGTATGTTTCTATTGTGATTAGCAAGGCTATGGTGTGAAGAGTAAATAAAGAGACCAGCACAGGTATGAGGTGTCACTTAGCAACTGGGGCCTTGGAAGGTAGAGAAGCTTTTCAGTTTTAGTTTAACTAATTTGATTGCAGTGCAGACAGGATCTCAAGGAGTGGAAATTTCTCAACTCTGACAGTAGAAAGACTGGACAGGACGGGAACTGCAAAGAGGCAGACTTCCAAAAGTACAAGTTACAGTCCAGGTAACGAGCGAAATGGATGGAAAGAGTGTTTAACACAACTGGAGTTAAGAGACCAGAGACCAAGGCATTGTTCAGAAGTATTCAAAGAGCAGTCAACAAAATGTTCTCAGTTAAAGAGACAATCACAGAAATTAGATTTAAAGTGGGACAGGAGACTTCAGAGGCAGATGAAATGTTTGATGTCATAGAATCATAGATTTCCTACAATGCAGAAGGAGATCATTCAGTCCCATCAAGCACCGACCCTCCAAAAGAGCACTCTACCCAGGCCCACTCCCCTGCCCTATCACTGTAACCCAAGAACCCCACCTAACCTTTGGGCACTAAGGGGCAATATAGCATGGCCAATCCACCTAACCTTTGGACTGTGGGAGGAAACGGGAGCACCCGGAGGAAACACACGCAGACACAGGAGAATGTGCAAAACTCCACCCAGGCAGTCACCCAAGTCCGGAATCGAACCTGGGTCGCTGTGCCTGTGAGGCAGCAGAGCTAACCTCTATACCACCATGCCGCAATTGTATCATGAGTCTGAGGACTGCCAGTACTGCACAGGGAGTATCAGTCTGAATATTGCATTTCAGTCCTTGGGAGTTGCACTTGAACCCATGACTTTCTGATTCAGACATGAGAGTGCCTCCTACTGAGCCACAGCATGCACTAAATTTGAATAACAATCCCAAAAAATCCAACATATTCATCAATAATCATGTCATGGTTATATCACAGCACTAGCAATCCTTGAGACCTGGATAGTAAACTAGAAAGTGAGTTCAAATCCCACCATGGCAGTTTGAGATTTTGATCTCAATTTGAAAAAGCTGGGGTGCGATTCTCCAATCCGTGGCAGAGTGTCCACGCCGTCGTAAATGCCGTCGCATTTTACAACGGCGTGAATGGGTCGCTGGCATGACTAATTCTGGCCCCTACAGGGGGCCAGCATGGCGCTGGAGCGGTTCGCGACGCTCCAGCTGCCGATCCCGGCGTGAACTGTTCACCGCAGGATCCGCTCAAACGCAATGGCTCCGGCGCCAACACACACATGCGCAGTGGCGCCGGCACCAACGCGCGCATGCACAGTGGCCTCCTTCAACGCGCCGGCCCCGACGCAACATGGCGGAGGGCTACAGGAGCCGGAGTGTAGGAAAGGAAGCCCCCAGCCAGAGAGGCCGGCCCACCGATTGGTGGGCCCCGATCGCGGGCCAGGTCACATCGGAGGCCCCCCCGGGGTCCCACCCCCTCGACCCCCCCCCTCACAGGCCGCCCCCTGACTCTTCGCACCGAGTTCCCGCCAGCTGAGAGCATGTTAGAACAGCGCCGGCGGGCCCCATCCGGGCCGGAGAATCGTTGGGTTGGCAGCGTAAAGCAGCCGGCGACCGGCGCCGCGCCAACCATGCCAGCGCCAAAGTCGCCGATTCTCCACTGTGCGGCGTGGCCCGGTCATGGGGATTCTCCGGCCTGGCCCAGGGCTGGGAGAATCCCGCCCCTGATATCAGTAAACAGAAAATGACCATGATGCTGCCAGACCTTTTACAAATCCCAGTTGGTTCACTAATGCTCCTCAGGGAAGAAAACCTGCCATCCTTACCCAGTTGGGCCAAAATTTGACTCCAGTCCCGTAACAAAATGTTGTCTCTTAATTGCTCAAAACATATTGAGGTTGCATCAACGGAACTGCTCAGCGGTTCAAGATGAAGGCTCACCATCACCTTCTCAAAAGCAAACACCTTTCATTTGAACGGTGCTTTTATAGCAGTAAAATAACAAAAAGTTGGAAATGTGCTTTGCAGGAGCAACCATCAAACAAAATTTCATACTGAGCCACAAAAGGAAATATTAGGACAAGTGACCTTGCCGCTTGGTCGAAGAGGTAAATTTCAAGGAATGTCTTAAAGGAGGGGAGAGGGGCAGCGAGGTGGAGAGGATTAGGAAGGGAGTACCAGAGCTTAGGGCCCAGATGGATGAAGGCTCGACCGACAATGGTGCAGCAGAGGAAATCACGGATGCACAAGAGGCCAGAATTGGAGGAATGCAGAGATCTCGGAGGGTTGTAGGACTCAAAGTGATAGAAGAGATGAGGAGAATGAGGCCATGGAGGAGATTTGAACACAAATGTGAGAATGTTAAAGTTGATGTGTTACCGGACTAAGAGCCCGGAGAACACAGAGGGTTATGTGTCAACAATACTTAGTGAAAGTTAAGGTACAGGCAACAAGGTTTCCCAGGGCATTTAAAAGTTAGAGTATCCCACATAGTCATCATAATGAGTTAAAACTTAATAGAACAGAACTTAAAGGCTGGTTGCTACCCTGGAATATCCTGTTTTATTAAGTACAGAAAACGGAAGTGACAAATGCTCTAAAATGCTCCAGAGCTATTTTGTTTTCTGCTATCCATCTGAACACATTTGGGAGAAGGAGGGGAAAATTTATCTTTGACCCCCTATGAGATGATTTTATTTTTATTTTATCTCAACTCTGCAACCAATCAGATTTGTGAGAAAGCTTTTATTTAGATATGTGGCTGTGCTCACGTCCCAGAGGACTATAAATCTTGATAGGGCTCATAAAACCTTGAGTGTTCGTCTATAACACACACATTCCAGGGTTTAACATATCAGTCCCTTTCATTGCACAGAGAAAGCTAAGGGAACTAACATCAGTTTATACGGCCAACCATTATAAATGAACCGGAGATATCGCCACTACTGTCCAAATCATTCTTACACCGAGGCAAAGTATTCAAATATTTGCTTCTCATTCCAATGGGAACAGTTCAGCTTCAAAAATGCTGAAAGCTACAATTGACTTGGGCACTTGAGCCAATAGTCAGCAGGCCAATTAGCTGAAAGACAATTACTAATAAAATATGGCCAGAAAATAGATAAAAAATATACATTTCTGCCCAAATGATAAACCGATTATGTAAAAATCATACACCCTGACAAAAAGGAACAAGAAATAAGAGCTTACATAATCTGTGTTCTGTGAAACATTGCTACAATCAAGTGACCGAGCAACAGCAGAGATATTTTAATGGTTTAATTCATCAAATTAACCAATTACCAGCATCGGCAGGAGAGATTCTCTGAAAAACTCAAGTCACGTGTCTCTGAACCAGTGAGAGACCTGCCGAAAATGTTTACAGGACATGAGTCACATCATGGGCCCACTTTGCTTCATGCTGATTTCTTTCTTATTTAGAACTCAATGTCAAGAACCAAGTGGAGGAATCCTGAATCCGCTCAGTAAGCAAATACGGTGCGATTTCCTCCCCTCCCCACTCTAGAACCAAGGCCATTTTAGTTCACAGATGGAAGAAAGTACTGACTGGTCCTCTACATAACTGGGGTTCCCTTTCTTCAATAAGTGAGAATGCACTGTTGTGGACCCATAAGATATAGGAGCAGAATTAGGCCATTCAGCCCAACGATTCTGCTCCACCATTCAATCATGGCCAATATGTTTCTCATCCCCATTCTCCTGCCATCTTCCCAGACATTCAGTAACTTGGTCTCCACAGCCTTCTGCAGTAATGGGTTCCTCAAATTCACCACCATCTGGCTGAAGAAATTCTTCCTCATCTCTGTTTTAAAGGATTGTACTTTTAGTCTGAGGCTGTGACCTCAGGTTCTAGTT
Source organism: Scyliorhinus canicula (assembly GCF_902713615.1). Classification (NCBI taxonomy): domain Eukaryota; kingdom Metazoa; phylum Chordata; class Chondrichthyes; order Carcharhiniformes; family Scyliorhinidae; genus Scyliorhinus; species Scyliorhinus canicula. The sequence goes on along the minus strand of NC_052154.1, from coordinate 150,222,581 downwards.
TCTCCTATTAGTGGAGACATCCTCTCCATGTCCACTCTATCTAGGCCTCTCAGTATTCTGTGAGATTGGATGAGGCCCATCCTCATCCTTCTACATTCCATCGAGTATAGAGTATGTCTTTAACCGCTCCTCATATAACAAGTCTTTTATTCTATGGTTCATTCTTGTGAACCTCTACCAGACCCTCTCCAAGACGTTCCTTTGTCCTTGGTATAGCAAGATTTCAGTGAGCAGGTGGACAATCTTTGGAACAGGATTCCTCGGGAAAAGGCGGAGTTAGCGTCATATCCTGTCCAATGCAAATGAGTTAGATTTCATTCAGAAGTAACATTTTGTGAGACAGTCCATGAGTTATTTGAAACATAGGGCAGAGGTTTATGGTTCTCAGTCACAGGATCGAAGGCACAGGGGGAGGGGGAATCTTGTAAAATGCAATGCGTAGCTCACGATTTAGTTTGTTCACTACAATTAAATGTATTCCTGGAGATTTCGCCACATGACTTGCCCCTATGCTAAGTTGGCTAATACATCCATCAATTTGCCCTACTGCTTTCCTACTTCAATTGGAAAGCAGAAGATGCATTAGCCAATTGGATGATGTTTAACTATCAGCCAAACACTTTTTCCTCTATTTTCAATAATTTTATACCTTGTAGAAAGAAATGTTCAAAGAAAATGATGTAAGGAATCTATCTTTCTTAATGTCCTCATGGTTTTTCTCCAGGGTTGCACACAGCAGTGTTCTGGAGATTGATCTTCAATTCCTGGAGGCTCCAGGCCAATCCTGGAAGATTGGCAACCCTACTACCTGCTCTTGGGTCTATTGAGATCCGTAAGTGGCCAATTAATGCCTGCATAAGTGCTCCAACCCACCTTCTGCGGCGGGGAAGGTTCATGTCAAGCAGGTAGACTGCCACCTTCAGCTGCACGGGCTTATGTCAGGCAAGACTAGGGTACATCCTTTGGGGTCACCAGTGACCATCAGGGGCACAGTGGTCCCCAAAGATAATACCACCCTATTAACTCTCCTCACTTGGCCTCTCAAACGTGCCCCCATCCCCAACCCCCAAAATCCCCTCACATTCTCTGCTGGGGCATTCCAGCCAGGTCCTCTGGATACCCAAGACTTTCCTTCAGTCCGGCCTGCATCAGCTCCTCTACCTCAGGGATTCGAATAGTCCCAGCAGCAGCCACCACGCGAACCTGGCACTGCTGGGACTATAAAGCTGCCGATCATCGGATTGGTCGGCAGCTCACTGAGGCGGGACTTCCTCCACAAACGAAGGTGAAAGTCTCGCCCTTAGCCAATTTACACCCCCCGAATGTTAAATGGCAGCGGCACAGCCAGTAGCAGCAGCAATGCATTCCCCACTGTGTCTTTGGTGCCTAGGCAGGAAACTTTGACATCTGAAAAATCATGCCCAGGGTGACTGGTGAATGCTTGGGAGTGACTTTGGACCACTAACAATTTTCCTCTCTTCATGTCTGAGTCTATTGTAGATTCATCTCTGTAATTAGTCAATAACTCCTAAATCTTTGAATCTTGAGACTACCAGGATGGTATCAGGTGAAGTAGCTGAACCTTGAACGTTTTTCATTTAAGAATTTATTTGTTCTGAATTTTGTCAGTAATGGTGAAGTCGCATTGGTTTTTTTTCCTTTTTAAAAAAAATTTGGAGGACCCAATTATTTTTTTCCAATTAAGGGGCAATTTTAGCGTTGCCAATCCACCTACCCTGCACATCTTTGGGTTGTGGGGGTGAAACCCACGCAGACACAGGGAGAATGTGCAAACTCCACACGGACAGTGACCCAGAGCCGGGATTGAACCTGGGACTTCGGCGCCGTGAGGCAGCAGTGCTACCCACTACGCCACCATGCTGCCCTAAGTCGCACTGGTTGGGCCAAAGGCATGAAGCAGCAATCTTTCAGCGGGTGGCAGGACCCAGAGGGTATATTACTGGCAGTGGTCAAGAGACCTCCAGGAGCTGCCAGCCCAATCAGAGAGTGACAAATCCAGCCAGTGAAGAGGCTGAAGCTTCATAGAGAGGGTATCTCAATTGTGGGGCATCCTCAAAGAGAGGCTAGGTAGATTGGGGATCACCAATGTTAGGCATGTAGGCCCTGGCTGTTGATGTAGGAGTGAATCACGCAGAACCAGAAGCGCCACGGCCATGAGGGAAGCTTTTGCCACCAAGAGGCCCCTCTGTGGGCCTCAGCATGCCTATAATGGTGGACCCTTGGACATCGCTGGAATGCCACTAGATTTCACCAGCCGTCTCCCCAATTACTGTCAGCGGACCCTCCTGAGGCAGACAAAATATCTTTGTCAGATTGGTACTTATTTTTATTTAAAAAAATAAATAAATTTAGAGTTCCCAATTATTTTTTTTCCAATTAAGGGCCAATTTAGCGTGGCCAATCCACCTATCCTGCACATCTTTTGGGTTGTAGGGGTGAAAGCCACGCAGACATGGGGAGAATGTGCAAACTCCACAATCCAGGGCCAGGATTCGAACCCGGGTCCTCAGTGCTGTAGGCAGCAATGCTAACCACTGTGCCACCATGCTGCCCTGGATTGGCACTTATGACCAATAAACTGCTAACGCAGTAATTAAACCACCTGAAAATGTGGCTGCCAATTTACACACAGGAAAATCCCACAAACAGCAAGATCAAAATGACACATTATCTGATCTAGTGATGTTGGTTGAAGGCTGAATATTGGCCAGAGAGAACTCCCTGTGAAAACTATTGGAAGATCTCTTACATCTACTCAAGACACCAGACGGGTTCTCGGTTTGTCATCTCCTCTGAAAGAGGCACCTCTGACAGTGCAGCACTCCTCCTTACAGCACTGGAGAATCAGCCAAGATTTTGTGCTTGTGTTAGTTTTTAAAGGATAGGCTTGCAGACCACAAAGGTACAAACAAACGAGAGCTTTATTAGAAAGGTGTTTACACGACAGGCTGTGAGGATAGACCACCCTTTGCCTGCCCATCCGATATTGTGATCAATACATCATGGGCAGCATGGTAGAATAGTGGCTGGCACTGTGGCTTCACAGTGCCAGGGTCCCAGGTTCGATTCCCTGCTGGGTCGCTGTCTGTGCGGAGTCTGCACGTTCTCACCGTGTCTGCATGGGTTTCCTCAGGGTGCTCCGGTTTCCTCCCACAGTCCAAAGACTTGCAGGTTAGGTGGATTGGCCATGATAAATAGCCCTTAATGTCCAAAAAGGCTAGGAGGGGTTATTGGGTTAAGGGGATAGTGAGGGCTTAAGTGGGTCGGTGCAGACTCAATGGGCTGAATGGCCTCCTTCTGCACTGTATGCTCTAGGTTCTACATCATGTGAACAGACTCTTAAAGTGACTCTTTTCCGAACTAAGAACAAACATAAATGCACAGCACTTTCCTTCCCTTTTACACTAGAGGTTCCTGCAATGAAACACTATCAGCGGGATTCGCCCCTCTGGGGACGAATACTTTCTCACATTTCTGAAAAACATGGCGTTTATTCCTGTTTCTCATTTTGAAAACCCTGACTTTGCTGTTACCTCTCAACAACTTCTCTCGTCTTTGGCGACTTCAGCTAATCAAAATGATGGGCATGGCTGACATTTTACCATGAGTAATGCTGGAGAACTTTAGGTTGTCCAGTGTGTAGTATTCTCTGTATGTCATCAAGAATTGGTTTAATCATTTAGACAATGATCCTTGCCCACAAGTTACCTTCAATGAATGATTCATTGTCTGAACACATCTTTCATCTGGCCCATTTGTGACAGGATGATAAGGAGCTGATTGGATGTGTTGGATTCCATTCTCCTTTAGATAATTTGTAAATTCTTGCTAAATGGACTGTGGCCCATTGTCGCTAACAAATTGTACAGGGGAAACAAATCGCACAAAATTCTCACCCAATCTTTCTGTCGCTCTCTCTCAGGACGTCGTCTTTACAATGGCGGCTTCAGGCCATTTCGAATGCGTGTCTACCAAAATTAAAAACATTCATCATTCGAATGGTCTGGCATAATCTATATGAACTCTTTTCCATGGTCCTTCTGGCCATTCCCATGGGGTGGCACGTTGACATAGTGGTTAGCACTACTGCCTCGCACTCCAGGGACCCAGGTTCAATTCCAACCTCGGGTGACTGCCTGTGTGGAGTTTGCACTTTCTCCCCATGTCTGAGAGGGTTTCTCCAGGTGTTCCGGTTTCCTCCCACAGTCCAACGATGTGCAAGTTAGGTGGATCAGCCATGATCAATTGCCCCATAGTGTCCAAAACGTTAGGTTTCGAACATTTGCACAAGCCGAACACATGTCTGCCTTCTCCTAAATTTTGTGATCAAGCCTTGGCCACCAAAAATAGCTTCTGGCTATCTCCCTCATCCTTATTATCCCACAACGAACTTGGTTTAAGACACGTTTCCCTAACAATAACAGAATAATGACCCTCATTTCCCAGAGGGGACAACCAGCCTGCATGGTTAGTTTGTGTCTTCGGGTAACACGTATCTTCAACTTTGGGTTTGCTCCCGCGATCTTGTCATGAATTATCATGTCCATAACTGCGGTTACAGGAGTGGTATCAACTTCTTTGAAATAGAAAATATTACTGCATGAACTATTCATTGATGACTCATTAGGTAAATGTAATCTAGAGAGTCCATCAGCAGTCCCATGAAGATTTAATCGGCAATATTTTATCGTGTATATATGTGCTGACAACAGGAATATCCATATCTGCATCTGGCTCGCTGCTCAAGATGGAATACTGGTGCGTGAACAAAGGTATCATTATCAGTGATCGATGATCCATCAGTAAAGTAGATTTCCTTCCAGAGGCAGCATGGTGGCGCCAAGGTCCCAGGTTCGATCCCGGCTCTGGGTCACTGTCTGTGTGGAGTTTGCACATTCTCCCTGTGTCTGCGTGGGTTTCACCCCCACAACCCAAAGATGTGTAGGGTAGGTGAATTGGCCACGCTAAATTGCCCCTTAATTGGAAAAAAATGAATTGGGTGCTCTAAAAATTTTTTTAAAGTAGACTTCCTTCCGTACAGGTATTAGTACAAATGCTTGATTCCGAAAATGATGCCTAGAGCTTCCTTCTCTATTTATGCATAGTTAATTTCTGCTTTGTTCAAGGATCTTGATGCAAAGGCCATTGGTTCCTCTTCACTATTGGGCATTAGGTGAGAAACCACTGTTCCCACTCCATAAAGTGATGCGTCGCAAGCCATTTGCAAGGGTAATTGAGGGCCAAAGTGTGTCAGGACTCCTGACTTCAGTAGTTCCCCTTTAGCTTGCACAACGGCCTGATTCACTCATTTCCATTTCCTGTTTGACACAATAAGTTGCGTAAAGCCTTGAGAATAGTTGCTAGATTTAAGACAAACCTTCCATATTAGTTTAATTAGCCCAAAACGATCAAAGTTGATTTACGTTTTGAGGCGCAGGTGCCTCAGTTAAGGCCTTTACTTTTGAAGGCAACTTGTGCAGTCCCTTTGCACCTATGACATGCCCCAGGTAATCAATAGAAGATTTGATGAATTCATATTTTTCCATCCATGCTCATAATTTCATAATCTTCCAGTTCCTGGAGTGTATCATCTAAATTTTAAAGATGCTGGTCCCTCATTCTTTCCAGTCACTATGATTGGCAAAGTAGCACTGGACTAATTCTAGTCCGCTTAGAATTTGATCCCTAGTATGTTGGAACAATGCAGGCAAGGACGTGATGCCAAATGAGAGCCTTTTATGCCTGAATAGCCTTTTGTGTGTGATGATTGTCAAATACTGTTGTGAATTTGGATCCACATATAAGGTTAACTTTACTGAAATGCTGGCCTTCAGTAAATAAATAATCAATTCAAGGCAGAGGGTACTGCTCTGCACACATTACCAGATTGATAGTGACTTTAAAATTGACACATATGCATAGCGAACCATCTTTCTCCCTCACGGGTGCTATCGGCGTTGCCCAACCACTTACATTAACCAGTTTGATGAACCCTGTCTTGACCAGCCCCTCTAAATCTGCCTCATCCTTAGCCTGATGGCGTATGGCACTGACCTAGCCTTTAAGCATCTTGCTTGGCTTTCGTCCTTGATCTTTAGCTTGACTGAGATCTCTTTCATGTTTCCCAGCTCTACATTGAAGAAAATGGCAGGATTCTTTAAAATCTTCAGTCCAGTTTAGCTTGATTCTCTCCTGCTAGGATCTCCCCATTAACGTTGGCAAGTTACCTGCAACAACATTGTCTAGGGACAAGTCTGCATTCTGTTCATTTAGCTGCACATTTACATCGATATGGCCCCTCAATAGAATCACTTCCACAGTATTGGTTTTTAATATTATCTTTGAAGGCCTTAAGGCGATATTTCATAGTTTTTCTTGGTGAACGGTTTCTCGTATGATGTGTCACAGGTACATACACAGTAAGGAGCTCTAAGATTGATCAGACCAGGGTTAATGATCAGTTCGCTCACACGGCAGAGACTGTAAGCAATCCACGGTTCAACATATTAATGTGAATATGGATGAAACAAGGCAATGGGGAAAGAGGGTAGATTAATTTGAGTCCACTTCAACAGTCAGCCAACATAAGGGGATCACTAGCCTCCTTCTATGCTGTCAATGTTATGGTTATGGTTCCACATTCCTATATTCCCAATTGCGGCAGTTGCCGATTTGGCTCCAAATTGCAATGCTCCAGCACATCGACAGCAGCGCCATTGCGTTTTCTGGAATGCACAAACAGTAGACACTGTTTGCATTTCATTAGCAGGCCTGACCCGCTATTCTCCGTGGTCTCTGGTCCGATGGGCCGAGTTCCCGACGGCGTGGTTCACTTGTGCTTTTAAAAATCGTGAAACTGACATGGAGGCTTCTGAGGGAGAGAGTGGGGGTATGGAAAGTGTTCAACATCACCATAGTTTGTTGACAGTTGTGCTGCTGACCGGGGGGCTTCTGCCAGGGCCGGGGGTGTAGCGGTGGGTGGCCAGGAGGTGCGCTGTGGGGACGGGGTCGACGGACACAGAACACCATTGCCGCAGCCTGAAAGGCAGCCATGCAGCTGCGTACATTGCAAACAGTCAACTTTGAACTTACTGCCATGGGTCGTATAGGTGTCCCCCCAGGGCACCCCCTGTGTGCCCTCTGGCCCCAGCTGACTCATGAGCTGTGATGTGTTGGGTGCTCTGGATCCGTGGAACACATACAGGCCACCAACACTTAAAATAGTACAATACTATTTTATTAAACTACAAACTGTTGAACATACTCTTACTGTGGGTTAACACGATGTTAGATTAAACTAAAGACCTGTGCCTCTCCTAACCAGTCTAATCACTCAGCACATGGTGAGGATCCGTGCTGTAAGCTGTAAGCTCTGTACTTTTGAAAGGCTGCATCCCGAATGAGCGGGAAGACTGATGCCCTCTGTCTTTGTAGTGAGTGTGCTCTAACTGGTGATTGGCTGCGGTGTTATACATGTTGATTGGTCCTACTGTATGTCCATCAGTGTGTGTGTCTGCACCGTGATATACTGGTGTATATTATGACAAGCTGTTTGGGTGTGATTCAGCGCAACCAGTGACTGGGATGGTGTGTGTGGGGACTGTAATATGAATATACGGCTGCAGCTTGTCAACCTCCCGAGTGTCCATCGCGGGCCCAATGTATCCCACACCGTTTTTCATCGGGATCGATTGTGCCATGGGTCGTATAGGTGACCCCCCCCAGGGCATCCCCCTGGGTGCCCTCTGGCCGCCACCGACCCATTAGTTTTATGGGCGCACTCCAACACAACCAGTGCCATCTTGTTGGCTGGGATAAATGTGTGTGAGAAGTGTAATGTGTATGTGTGGCTGCAGCTTGTCAGCCTCCCGAGTATCGATCACGGACCCGGTGAATCCCGCACCGTATTTTATTGGAATCGATTGTGTTCCACCCAGCACCAGTGCTAGCCCCTCAACGGTAGTGGAATCGGTCCAGGTGCGGCGCTTGTTTTTCTGTCGCAAAAGTCCACGGCTTCTGCGTTGGGTCAACACTCAGGGCTGGATTCTCCGTTTGCCGACGCTGAAATTACGAAGCGCGATTGGGCGCAGAATATTTTCCGATGCCAAATTCGTGGTAGGTGTTGTTTGACGCCAATTCAGATTCTGCGTTGGCATCAACACTTAGTCTCAGAAATGGAGAATCCTGCCCACAATCTCCAGACATGCTGCATTGACAATGAGGTGACAAAAAGAAGTTCCACATTTGCCATTTTAGGTAGGAGACTGTGGAGAAATGAGGTCTCAAACACACAGCAGAACCTACTGTGCACAAAGCCATTGTAATACTTATCCTTCTACAAAACTGCGAAACATGGACTACTACTCCAGACACATTATGCAGATAAACAGGTTCCACAGAATGGACATCAAGAGGGAGGATAAAGTGCCCAACAGTGAGGAACGTCAAAGGGCAGAAATATCTGGAATTGAAGCGCTCATCATCAGAGCTCAGCTAATATGTAATGACTGATGATATAATCCCTAAAGTGGTCATGTATTCACAACATAATCTTGAACGCTGCCTGTCAGTTTGGCCAAGATTAAGATTCAAGGACTCCTCGAGGGTGAACCTCAGGAAATGTGGTGCATTCACCACAAATTGGGAGAAAAATGCACAAGAAAGAACTGCCTGTGGAGCACTCTCAAGTAGCATGGTTGTTTCCTTTGATCGAAGAATACAGGCAGGAAAGTACAAAAGGCAACATGGGTGAATGACCAGAATCAGACAATTCATACTTGCCCGCACTGAGGAAAGCGATGCAAATCTGCAATCGGACTCCGCAGACACGTTCAAATGCACAATGGATGACTTGACTAACAACACAAGGAAGCAAAGATCATATATTTACCAAGGAAAATGTTTCCAATTGGAACTGGGAGGTTTCACTATGTATTCACACACGTACAAGTGTGAGCTCCTGTTGTAGAACTGGAATAGAAAGAGAACCAGGCCAAAATGAAATGTGATGGACATGAACTTCCATGGGTGTGTCTACCAGAGTTCGATTACACTCCACTCCTACTTTCCAACCTGAATTTCTTTTCAATTCTATTCTGCCCAAACCTCCGACTCAGGTTGGGCGAGATCGGACAATCCAATGCGGTCCCGATCCAAGGTTTGGCAGCTGCTCAGATGGATGTAAAGAGACCACACACTTTCTCACAGCATTACCTGCTGTAAACCAGGTTTAAATTTGACCAGTCAAGTTTAAAGGTCCTTGGTGGGCCAGGTAGAAGGTAAGTGAGTAAATTTGTGGGCAGTTGGGTTCAATTGGAAGCAGCGAGTATTCTGGACAGGAGGGTGGGTCAGGATTGTGTTGTACCTTGTGGGTAGTGCCTTGGTGGTGGGAATGGTCAGGTTGGGCCTTGGGGAGGGGGTTGTGTCAGGTGGGCCGGGCCTCCCATGGGTTGGTTGGTTGGGTTGGTGGGGGGTGGATCTGTATAATAGTTACCCAGAAGTTAGAAGTGGTTTTAATCCTTCTGACATTTTTGAGGCAACTAATATGTTACACAGTCAGAGCCATCCAAAGTTTGTGATATAAGTTACATTTTCAGATTGTCCCTAGTGCAGAGCAATTGCGCAAGGGAAGTTTGTACTTCCCAGGCAATTGCCTTGTGAACCTTGCCTGGGGACCTCCGGACGGGAGGGGGAGGTGTAGTTGCATTTCTAATACAAAAATATTAAATGCAACAAGTTACTTTTCTATACCACATTTAACAGAGTAAAATCTCCCAAGGGGTTTCACAGGAGTGTCATTAGACAGAAAGTGACATTGAGCTAAATAAGGAGACATTTGGACAAATGCTTGGTCTGTTAGGTTTTAAATAACATTTTAAAGGAGAAGAGAGGTGGAGAGCGGTGCAAAGGCATGGCGGGGTGTATTCCAGAGCTTGGGACCCAGATTTATGAATGCACGGCTGCCAATGTTGACCCGAAGGAATTGGCACGTTGAGACGGGGTTATGCAAGCACAGAGAACTCTGAGCGATGTGGGGCTGGACATAGTTACATAGAGGTAGGGACGGGCGGGGCTTTGGGGGGAGGGGGAGTGGAATTTGAAAACAAGGATAATGTAAAACAATGGGCTAGATTTTCAACTTGCTGCTGGCCATGAAAATGATACCCTGGATTGGCCACCCATTATAGAATCTGTCTGAATTTCTGACACTAATGGATTTGGTGACTAAACCCTCAATATCAGTTTCAACCTCCCCGGGGGGGGCAGCAAGTCAAAAACTTAACCAATAAGACAATGACCACCAATCGGAATTATCCTTTCCCTTCAAGAAAGATACTGGGCCAGGTGATGGCCTGGGACGGCAACAACAACAACTTATCTTTAGAAAGCACCATAGTAGTAAAATATCTCAAGGTACTTCACGGAAGCATTATAAAATCATGTTTGACACCGAGCCTCATAAAGAGGGATTAGGACAGGTGACCAAAGGCTTTAAGGAGTGTCTGAAGAGAGGAACACGAGGTGGAGAGAGAATGAGGAGCATAACCCTGAGCTTTGACCTCAGGAACTGAAGGCTTGGACACCAATGGTGGAACAATTGTGGAGGTGAGAGTCAGAATTAGAGGAGTTTAGGTATCTCAGAAGGTTCTGGCAGAGATTACAGAAATAGGTAACGGCAGGGCCATGGAGGGATCTTAAAATATGGATGTGGATGATGCCCAAATGGCAAATTTAATACAGCATGGGGTTTGCGCCCCGCCACTCACTTGCAGTCAGGGCACTCCAACACATTGTTCCCATTTTAACATTGGAATTGGGCCTGCAAAGTGGTCGACTGACTGTTAAAGCAGTGTTGGAAAATTAGATGTTATAGCCAGTTAGCTCATCAAGGCACACTCAATAGCGAGAAATCAGAAAATTTACCTTTTTTGTGTGCAAGGATTTCTTTTTTTTCTCTTGCACCTGCCCTGTCCCCACCCCCACTCCTGCTCTCACCCACCCACTTCCTTCTTTATTTCTCCCTTGAGCTTATCTTTATATTTCTGCCAACAGACAATCACAGGCTGAAAGCTGCAAGGTGACAGGTATGGAGAGAAAGCTTTCAAGGGATTGTGTTCGACTAACCTTTGTTTCTTCATTGATTAATGGTTTGAGACAAAATGGTGAAGCATTAAGTGCAGGTGGGGTGTCACAATGTCTGAATGAAGAAATCATTTGTGAGCTGGTGGAATTGACAGAAGCCAGCAACACAGCTCCAGATATAAAATAATTGCACAACTGGTATTTATAGAACAGCTAATTAGGCTATTTGTGGAAGTATCCTTGATACTTCTAATCAGCGTTTAGAGTGTCCAGCCAGCACACATCCTGAGGGCTATACAAGTTGCAGGAACAACAACGTATATTTATATAGCACCTTTCACACCATAAAAATATCCCAAGGTTCTTCACAGGAGCACTACCTAACAAAGTTAGACCCATGTTGGATGACCATTGGCTGGGTCAAAGAGGTTTAACAAAATGCCTTAAAGGAAATTCCAAAGCTTACAGCCTAAGATACTGAAGCGCGTGCTCCCAACAAGTGATTAAAATTGAGGTCAAACAAGAAGACAGAGGGCAGAAATCTTCAGCCCTTCTCCAGTCTTGCTGAAGTCCATTCCCGACGCAGGTTCACTGATGGCACTATGGGTGAGGAACATGAATCGCCCTCAGCTTTGCTGAGACTGGAAGATCCTGCCAGCAGTCAATGGTGAGCCGCCTGCACTGGGGGAAAATTCGCCTGGGGCTGAAAGAGTCCACTCAGAGTTGGAGGAGAATAGATATTTTGAGGCTTTTCGGACTATACACGATTACAGAGACAGGGAGGGATGAGGTTAGGGAGATATTTGAAAAGAAGAATGAGTTTTAAAATTGACACATTGCCAGTCAATGTAGACCAGTGAGCACAGGGGATGTTACAACATAGTTCACAAGGTGACATCTTTAGAGGTGTCTGACAGATCAGAGCACACAGAGGATTAAAGGGTTTCATGAAGCATTGTTTATGGAACATCGAGTAATTTGCAGGTTGATCAGAGGAATTTTAAACCAAGAAACAATCTAAAACGCTGTTAAAGTGAAAGTGTGTTTACTCAGCCTGCCCCCTTTAGGCCCAGGTAGGGCGCTCTTTCAGAGAATCAGTGCAGACTTGGTGGGCCGAATGGCCTCCTTCCATGGCAAATCTCAACTTCTGGATGTCACTTTGTTCCAGTCTTGTTCCAGTGTGTTTTCCCACTGGCCTCACTGAAAATCAGACATGGGAGGTCATATTATGATCAGGCATTCCTCTGCACCCCATTAGGAGGATGCAAATCAGTTTCACATGAGCTACCAGTGGCTTCCCTGATCTAACCTGGCAGGCATCAGCAAAAGATCCCACAGGAAATTTATACTGGCGTAAAGCCGATATTTGGACCTCTTGTTGCAGTCCCCTCCTCCTCCCTGAAAGCAGGGCCATGGGAGAATTCCACCCGAGGAGCCCAGGTCCAGGTAAGCACGGATGGTCTCATGGTAGGTGCTGGATGGGAGGCCCAGGTGAATGGTGGGGGTGGGGGGCTGTTGAGGCACAGGGAATGGTTGGGTTTGGTTTGGAAAGGTCAGCGGAGGATTTTGCATTGGGGAGGGGAGAATGGGTGCCTGCCCAAATTGGGAAAATGGGTCACAAAGGGAGGCATCATCCTCCTTTCCAGCTCAAGGCCTGCTCAGGGCACCCCCGTCACTGACTTCCCCCAACCAGCCTCAAATTGCGACTGAGTCGGAAACAGTCCTTAAACTTCAACTGGGATAAAGCTGTGTGTGTTGCCTTTGGCACCTGACCTTCAGACAGGTCATAGGCAGGTACATTGGTACCCAGGGAATCTTAAAGGCATTCCCACACCACCTGCCAACCTGCCAGAAGGAGCCTTTAAATTCTGCCCCATATATTTTTCTTTCTCTTTTGATTGACATGTCATTGGTATGTTAAAGTGCTACGATAAACAATAAAGCTGAAAGTAAATTCATCTTCTTTACAGCTCTTTCATTTTGAGTAAAGTCAATGTGATGGGGAGAAAAGACAGTGGTAGTGGGAACAAAATTGGCATCTTTAACTGGTCTGGCCTTCAGGTGACTTCCAACCCAATGTGGTTGGCTGTTAATTGCCCTCCGAAATGGCAAAGCAAGCCACTCACTTAAAGGGAAATAAGGAATGGGCAACAAATACTGATCTTCCCAGTGATAAAGGAAGAAAAATAAGCATCAGCATTTATTTTTGTGCTTAAGTCTCTAAAATGGAATCTTCTGCCATGGAGGCGTGAGCATTGCTAACTTAGGTCAAAATCCTGTCATTCGCTCCTTAACAGCACTGTGGCAGTACCTACATTTTGGGGACTTTAGCGGTTCAAGAAAGCAGCCCACCACAACCGTCTCAAGGGCAACTAAGGATGGATAATAAATGCCAGTCTAGCCAATGATACCCACACCCCGTAAATTAATTTTTAAAAAGTAATTGTTGATTCCCAATGCAACAGGGGATTATGAAAATAGTAAAAATAAGGAAGCAAGAAATCGAATAGCTGTTATTTAATAGGGTACTAAGAAATCTCCCACAGCATTTCCAATGTGTATCCCTTAAGGGTATTGAATGTAATAGTTATGTGTTCCTGAATTGAATGGTGGGGTTAGTTACTGGTCAGATTGCAGATACGAACTCTGACTTTGCTTGACTGACAGATCAATTAAAGTTTATGAAACTGGTATGTTCAAGGAGAGGGAAAAGAGAAAAACCACAGGATTTTCAGATTAATTCACCTCCCAAACTGAGTGTCAGTCGTGGCTCCATTGAATACTCTCACCCGTGAGTCAGAGGGTTCTGGATTCAAGTCCAGCTCTCGGACGTGAAGACGTAATCCAGGTCGACACTCTTGTGCCAGTATTGAGGGAGTGCTGCACCATGGAGGTGCTGTCTTCAATGAGATGTCAAATCTTTTGAAAGGATGCAGCCTTTCAGAAGCACAAGAGCTTATAGTTTACAGCACAGATTCTCATCACGTGCTGAGTGATTCAACTGGTTAGGACAGGCACAGGTCTTTAGTTAATGTAACATCATGTTAACCCACAGTAATAGTATGTTCAACAGTTTATAGTTTAATAAAATAGTGTTGTGCTATTTTAAGTGTTGGTGGCCTGTATGTGTTTATAGAACATAGAACAGTACAGCACAGAACAGGCCCTTCGGCCCTCAATGTTGTGCCGAGCCATGATCACCCTACTCAAACCCACGTATCCACCCTATACCCGTAACCCAACAACCCCCCCCCCCCCAACCTTACTTTTATTAGGACAATACCGTCAATTTAGCATGGCCAATCCACCGAACCTGCACATCTTTGGACTGTGGGAGGAAACCGGAGCACCCGGAGGAAACCCACGCACACACAGGGAGGACGTGCAGACTCCACACAGACAGTGACCCAGCCGGGAATCGAACCTGGGACCCTGGAGCTGTGAAGCATTTATGCTAACCACCATGCTACCCTGCTGCCTGTTTCACGGATCCAGAGCACCCAACACATCATGGTACCAGTAGTTGAGGGATGTTAGAACTTCTTAGACCTACCTGCAAGTGATCTGCCTTCCACCAGTCTACAGCCATCCTGCAACATGGACAGTGTCCGCCCGCCACTGTCGCTCCGCATCACCGGCAACCTGGGGTCCAACTGGAAGATCTTCAAACAACGCTTCCAGCTATACCTTGAGCCACAGACCTGGACGCTGCATCAGACGCCAGGAAGATTGCTCTCTTCCTCTCCACAGCCGGGGTCCACGCCATCCACATCTTCAATTCTCTCACCTTCGTCGATGGTGAAGATAAATCTAAATTCAAGACGGTCCTCCTCAAGTTTGACAGTCACTGCAACGTCGAGGTGAATGAAAGCTTCGAGCACAATATCTTCCAGCAGTGCTTAAGGACGAACCTTTCCAGTCCTTTATCACCCACCTCCGTATCCTTGCGCAGTCCTGCAACTACGGGTCCACCTCCGACTCCATGATACACGACCAGATCATTTTCAGTGTTCAGTCGGAACCCCTTCGCCAGCATCTTCTTAAGGTCAAGCAGCTCACCCTAGCGATTGCCATTGAGACCTGTGTGCTCCACGAACATGCCACCAGTCGGTATTCCCACATCCAGGCGGCAAGCTCCCCACGAGGCACAACGGGTCCAGTTCATCAAACCGCTCCAGGGCCTCAGCCTCGATGAGGGCGGCTATTTCGCACGCTTTTCACGGGCTCCCGCGCTTGGGCGCACCGAATGAGGGGACGGCGATGTCGACAAACGTAATGCGCAGGCGTGCACCAGGCCGGATCCCACCAGGCATGCGCGGTGGCGCAACAAACGCACTGACGCAACGGCGTGTGGCAACTGTGGCTCCGCCCATTTAAAGCGGCAGTGTCCTGCCAAATCCCGACGATATTTGCAGTGTGGCAAACTTGGCCACTATGCTGCTTTATGCAGATCAACTCAGCCTGCTAGCTATCGTCGCTCCAGCCAGCCTCACAGGGATGTCCGGGCCATTCAACCCACAGTCAACGAGCCTGATCCAGACCTGTCCCCCGATTTTGACAGCGATGACCCGAAGGCACCTTTTCAAGTCAAAGAACGTGATGTCTCCAAAGCACAGCACCAAGCCCATTCCGATACACAGCATCGATCCAGATGATGAGTGGTGTGCCACCCTTACGGTCAACCGGTCCCAAATACGATTCCGCCTGGACACCGGTGCCTCCGCCAATCTCATTGCGCGGTCTGACCTCCAAAGCCTTCGTGCCAAACCAGCCATCCTGCCATCAGCCTGCCAATTACTTAGAACATAGAACATATAACAGTACAGCACAGAACAGGCCCTTCGGCCCTCAATGTTGTGCCGAGCCATGATCACCCTACTCAAACCCACGTATCCACCCTATACCCGTAACCCAACAACACCCCCCTTAACCTTACTTTCATTAGGACAGTACGGGCAATTTAGCATGGCCAATCCACCTAACCCGCACATCTTTGGACTGTGGGAGGAAACCGGAGCACCCGGAGGAAACCCACGCACACACGGGGAGGACGTGCAGACTCCGCACAGACAGTGACCCAGCCGGGAATCGAACCTGGGACCCTGGAGCTGTGAAGCATTTATGCTAACCACCATGCTACCCTGCTGCCCCACTTGATTACAATGGAAATGCCATTGCTGCCAGCGGCTCATGCCAACTGGAAATGACGCATCGTGCACGCAGAGCTATCTTGTCGTTTGAAATCGTAGGTTCCTCGATAGCCTCCTTGCTTGGCGCGCAGGCATACAAGCTGTTGAACCTAGTGCAGGGGGTTCACTCTCTCTCTCTCCTATTGATGCGTCTGCCTATCCAGACACCGACTTCAGGGCGCAACTCAACGCCATTATCCAACAGTACCACGACGTCTTCGAGGCTTGGGCACACTCTTGTATACCTACAAGATACTACTAAACCCAAACGCCACGCCTATGGGACACGCACCTCGCCGGGTCCCAGTGCCCCTTAAGGACCGCCACAAGCAACAGCTCCAACACCTCCAGGACCAAGGACTGATCTCCAGGGTCACGGAACCAACCGACTGGGTCAGTTCCATGGTGTGTGTAAAGAAGCCGTCCGGCAAATTGAGAATTTGTATCGATCCCAAGGATCTTAATTGCAATATCATGAGGGAGCACTACCCTATTCCCAAGCGTGAAGAACTCACATGTGAAATCGCTCACGCCAAGCTCTTTACAAAGCTCGACGCCTCAAAAGGCTTCTGGCAAATCCAGCTAGATGAATCTAGCAGAAAGCTATGCACGTTCAATACCCCCTTTGGAAGATATTGCTACAACAGAATGCCATTTGGGCTCATCTTGGCGTCCGAGGTGTTTCATAAGATCATGGAACAAATGATGGAGGGAATTGAAGGTGTTCGCATCTATGTCGATTGCATAATAATATGGTCCACCACCCCGCAGGAGAACATCAATCGTCTCAAGTACATTTCCAGACACATACACGAACATGGCCTCCGCCTCAATAGAGCTAAATGCTCTTTCGGTCAACCAGAATTCGTCGCCAACCTCAGAGACTGAATTTATGAACTTTACAAATTTATGGACTCTCTGAGTTGTTTCCCTGCCTTGTTTGATCATTTTCTTGGTTTGTATATAGTATTGTTCTCGTTCATTTTGTTCCATACTAGTTCTCTTCACCGGGCACTTTCTCTTGTATATAGCTTAGTTTTCATGTACAAAGTCCTGTAAATATATCTTCGCACCATACATATAGTTAGGAACATTGTCCACACACTCACACTATTTACTGACACATACATACAATTTTTTTTTTAAAGGGGAGGATGTCGTAATATACACCAGTATATCATGGTGCAGACACACACACTGATGGACATACAATAGGACCAATCAACATGCATAACACCACAGCCAATCACCAGTTAGAGGACACTCACTATAAAGACAGAGGGCATCACTTTTCCCGCTCATTCGGGATGCAGCCTCTCAGAAGCACAAGAGCTTATAGTTTACAGCACAGATTCTCACCACGTGCTGAGTGATTCAACTGGTTAGGACAGGCACAGGTCTTTAGTTAATCTAACATCGTGTTGACCCACAGTAAGAGTATGTTCAACAGTTTATAATTTAATAAAATAGTGTTGTACTATTTTAAGTGTTGGTGGCCTGTATGTGTTTCACGGATCCAGAGCACCCAACACATCATTATTTACAGCCTATTATCTCACAGCTAAGATAGTGGCAGCCGGTCAATCCGGAATTGTGAGTCACTCTCAGTGATGATGACCAGGAAACTATCATTGCCTCTTGTAAAAACCCGTATCATTCACTCATGTCCTTTAGGGAAGGAAATCATCCGTGCTTCCCTGGCCTGCCTACACGTGATTCTATATCCACAGTAATGTGGTTGCCTCTTAACTGTCTCCTTAAATGGCCTAGCAAGTCACATGGTTCAAGAGAAATTAGGGATGGGCAACAAATGCTGGTGTTGCCAGCAATGAAATAATAAATCAATACAAAATGCCCCAACTAGGAGCAGTTTGTGCTGTATTACTGACATTCTGCCTCTGGAGGCTGCCAGTGGAAGGCTTGGGACCCCTTGCCCAAAGAGGGAACCAGCAGCAGGAGAGGAAGCACCCCTGGACCAAATGCATCTGCCCAAGGAGTCTCCCCTCAACTCTGAAGGGTCAAATCATTTCACACCTCACAAATTCTATTTGAGATTGACACCCCTCATAATGCCGCCCTGCTAAGGTGCCCTTGAAATCCCTTGCTTTTCCCAGCAACATCCACCTTTCCTAGTGGGACTACCAAGGTTCCAGAGCCGCCAGTCCTCTGATTAGGTTGGTAGCATCAGGAGCCCTCCCGTCTTCCTTAATAGGGCAGTGAGGATATAGGTGGCCAATTAGGAAGCTACCGCCCAAGAGGATTGTTGAGACCGTCTCATTGCCGGCAAGTCTGGGCGAACCCCGATTTGATCCCGAGAGTCAGGTCCTAAAACCTGCAGGAAAATCCAGCTCATTAGTGCAAGAACCAAGACAGGCACTGACCACAAAATGTGTAGAACTGATTCAAAAACTAAATTAGATTGATGTCAGAGATAAAGTGTATCTCAGTTGAATATAGAGACCCTTGGGACAGAGCGTTGATTTTAATCATTATCACTGATTTAAAACTCATGTTCAATTAAAAGCGTTATATTAAAACACAAACAGAAAATTATTTACTGATTTCATGGTTCAATAAAAAGAAATCATCGCTTTGACCTGTCCACAAAGTAGCACAGTGTCTGATGTGCTCACAGACACCTGTCCCAGAACATAAAAAAGGCGTGAGACAGTTATTTTTCAATGCTTATTATTTCAAAGAATGTTAACATTGTTAATTATAAGCATTCCATATTTTCTTTCCATTTCCAATTCTAACCAGTCTGTTTTTTAAATTCATTCCTGGGTTGTGGGCATTTCTGGAAAAGTCCAGAGTTTATCGTCTATCCCTAATTGCCCTTGAGAAGGTGGTGCTGACCTATTTTCTTGAACCACTGCAGTCCCTGAAGTATAGTTACACCCGCAATGCTGTTAGGAAATGAGTGTCACGATTTGATCGAGAGAAAATGAACAAATACTGATACAGTTCCAAGCCAAGGTGGTGTGTGACTTGGAGGGGAACTTGTAGGTGACAGCGTTCCCATGCCCTTGTCCTTTTAAGTGGTAGAGGTTGCAGGTTTGGGCGATACTGGTGAAGGAAACTTGATCAGTCATTGCAGTACACCTTGTAGATGGTACATACTGCTGCCCACCATATGCTGGTGGGTGGAAGGTGTGAATGTTTAAGGTGATGGTTGGGCTGAGTATTCCATCACACTCCAAACTTGTGACTTGCGGGTGGTGGACTGGCTTTGGTGAGTCAGGAGGTGAGCTATTCATTACAGAGCTCCCAGCCTTTGAGCTACTGTAGCCATAGTATTTGTATTGCTGGTCCAATTTAGTTTCTGGTCAATGGCAACTTTTAGAACATTCAAGTGAGGGATCTAGTAATGCTAATGCCCTTGAACACCAAGAGGAGATAGTTAGATCCTGTCTTGTTGGAGATAATCATTGCCTTGTGGAACACAAATGTTATCCATCCAAATCTGAATGCTGTCTTTGCCTTGTTGCATTCCGGAACGGACTGCTTCATTATCTGCGGACTTGTGAGTCACTCTGATCACTGTGTAATCATCAACAAACATCCCCATTTTTGACTTTATAATGGAGGGAACGTCATTTAGAAAATCCTAAGACACTGCCCTGTGGAAGTCCTCGGAGCTGTCTAAAGGTTGAGGTGATTGGACTCCAACAATCAGAGTTTCCTTTTATTTATGAACCTGTTCTATGTTTTTGTGCCTTTTGAAAGTGTGTGTATGCACTCGCCAACCCCGGTAGCCCCACCAGAAGAGATTGTTTAGCTTAACTGTTCTCCTTGATGCAGTCGTACAAAGCAGATTTCCATGTTTTAAAAGATTTTGGTTTTGCGTTTTTTTTCTACTCAGGCTGGTCACTTTACAAACCGGGTACAGTACTTCCAGGGAGAGAGAAAAGGCACACTGCTCCAACAATACAGCATTGTCCTTTTCACTTCTTCCTTTTTCCTGTTTGACAGGGGTTCACTTGAGATAGCTCACAGGTTGTAAATTCCACAGAGGCCGAATTAGTTCATGGCTGCTGCAGTTATTATTTCAGAACAATTAGTTGAATTTTGGTGCCTCACCTTAGGAGCATTTGCAAAGCCTCAGTGTGGTATGAAAAGTCAGGGGATGGGGACCCGGATACTCCAAGCCCACGGCAGGTCGGAGAATCGCCGGGGGGGGGGGGCGAACGGAGAATCGGCTCCAATCACACCGGCGCGGTCTGGCTGCAGGGGCCGTCCTGGTGGGAGGGGTGGTGGGGAGCCGGCTCCGGGGGAGGGGGCCTCCACGGTGGCCAGGCCCGCGATCGGGGTCAACCGATCGGCTGGCGGGCTAATTCCGGGGAGGGCCTATGTTCCTCCACGCCAGGCCCCTTTAGGGTTCTGCCATGTTGCCCGGGGGCTGGCGTGGAGACGGCAACCCACGCGCTTGCGTACACCCACGCCGGCCATGGCGAGCATGCGCGGACCCGCGCTGGCCGTGCGGGGGCCCGTATCGGCAGCTAGAGCTGCTTTAAGCGCTCCAATGCCGTGCTGGCCCTCTGTGGGTTGAGGGATCGCTGCTCCTAGCAGCCACATGATGCCGTTGTAAAACGCTCCACCCACATTTGTCTGTACAGGGTTCCATTTCAAATTCAGCCAGTGGAAAAAAATCAGGACTAGAATTCTCCAGTCATTCGCTGGCTGTGGGATTCATGAGGGGGTTAGACAGAGTAGACAGGGAGAAACTGTTCCTACTCATAAAAGTATTGTTGAGAATGTGAGGGCACAGATTTAAAGTAATTAGTAAAAGAAGCAAAACTTATATGGAGAGAAACTATTTTATGCGGGTGGTTAGGTTTTGGAATGCACTGCCTGCGAGTATGGTGGAGATTGAGTCATTCAAAAGAGAACTAGACTGTTAACTGAAAGGGGAAAATGTGCAGGGTTACAAGGAGAAGGCAGAGGAATGGCACTAGTTGCTCATTCGGAGAGCCAGTTAAGACTTGATGGGCCAAATGTCCTCCTTCTGTGCTGTAACACTTTTACCACTCTGCGATCTTATTGAAACATTAAGATCCTGAGGAGACAATACAGGGTGGATGCTAAAAGGATGTTTGCTCTTGTGGGGGTGATTGGAACTATGGTCCACAGTTTTTGATTAAGGGGTCTGTCTCCTTTATACAACAGAGATGAGTAGAATTTTTCTCTCTCAGATGTTTGTGAGTCTGTGAAACTGCTTTCCCCACAGAACAGTGGAGGCAGGGTCAGGAGTGTTTTTAAGGCTTATTTAGATAGATTTGCTTGTCAATCAAGAATCTAAGGGTGTAGGGGAGTCAAAATGAGGGTTGAGACCAGGATCAGATTGCCATGATCTTACGGAATAGCAGAGCAAGCTCAAAGGGCTGAATGTCCTACATAACTCATATATTTGTATATTTGGTTTCTAATTTAAGGGCCTCACCTTACCATCGCTGCAACTTAATCCATATGGGCTGGTGGCAGATAGAAGGGGGTTTGACGTTCCTATTTAACAGGTCTCCTTTGCCCATCAAACCATTAAACATCTTACATCCACACACATGATTTACCCTTCTCCCATGAGTCTCTCAAACTCCACCCCAATCCATCTAACCCTCCCCTGAGGGCCTGCTAGTTTGACACCCTGTGAGACCCCATAATGTACTGGAAGTTGTTGGTTTAGCACAGTGGGCTAAACAGCTGACTTTTAATGCAGAACAAGGCCAGCAGCGCGGGTTCAATTCCCGTACCGGCCTCCCCGAACAGGCACCGGAATGTGGCAACTAGGGGCTTTTCACAGTAACTTTATTGAAGTCTACTTGTGACAATAAGCTATTATTATTAATTACAATCCAACATCGCATATCACTGTTCCATAGTGCTGGAGTTTGTTAGCCTCTGATTGGTTAGAAGCTCCAAGGTGAGGGTTCTTGTTCCTGAGGGGGGGAATCCAGCCTCCAGTAAGGCTGCGGGCGACTGGTGCACCCTTCAATGGCACCCCTCCCCCCACATGCAACCTTTCTGATGAGAGGGCGGGGACCATGAACCTCATATAATTCAGCCCCTAGAGTGAGTTGCGTGGGATTCCTCAGTTAACTTGGGAATATCCCCAGGAACAATTCTTCGGGACATCTCCACAATCCCATTATGATGTACTGAAAGGGTGAGAATGGGTGGGTTTGAGAAGCAGCCTTCATCCCCTGAATGGGATTTGTTGGGAATATTGAAAGCTACAAATTCAGGTTCGGAACATGGAAGCAGGAGGAGGCCACTCAGTCCCTTAATCCTGCTTTATCATTCAGTTAGATCAGGACAGATTTCAGCTCATCTCCATTTCACAACCATAGCCCCACACACCTTGATTTCACTTCAATTGAATCTGCCCAACCAGAAAAATCTTGCTACCATTTCACGTTCTTCCCACCACACTCCCAACACCAAGAGACCTGAATTTCTACCCAATTAGGTCAGAGGGCCCATTTTCAAGGGCTGGGGCTCGGTTTTTCCAGGGATGTCCCGCCTGCAGTTGGGATTTTCTGATGCCATCGAAAGTCAACAAACTTTTGTCTGACTCTCCAAATTTTCCATTCCTGACCATGACGTGCCCAGAAAACCCCAGCCTCGGTGTCCATCTCCGTTTTTCATATAAAAGTGTGTTTTATGAACAAGTTTCACAGTCATGCGGGTTATGGGGCAAAGGTGATAATTAGCTGGATAAAGGCTGATAGTACTCTTCTAAAAGACACAGCTATGGATTTAGCAGAACATGCTTCACTCTGAAATATTTATTTGCTTATACTTTGCAATATTCATTACAGCTTGCATTCTTCTTGGATTCAGCACTCAAGGGGTTAAGCGCTACAGCTCACATTTTCACATGCGCTCGTGTAACTTCATCCAAACAAGTGGAGGCACATCTGACCCATACAGGTTATGATGGAAATAATCCTTGAGCCTTTTTAAGTAAAACAGAGTTACTCCATCTCTAAACATTTGTACCAATGTCACAAAGCCCACTGGATTTTTAGTTACTGCAGACAGAACACAATAATAGACATGGTTAATCTCGGAGTGTAAAGAGGGGCTAACGAGCAATGAATTTGCTAAGTCTTTTGATTCCTCATTCCTGGCTCGAACATCCAGTAGTTAAACAGGATATTGCTGAACACAGTTTACAAAAGGACAACTCTCTCATTACAGGCTCAGGACTCAATTCCATGCTTGAGCCCATAATCTCTTCTGGCACATCAGTGCCATAGTGAAGGAACACTGCATTGTTAAAGGTATCTGTCTTTCAGATCAAGATGTTAAACCAAGGCCCCATGTGCCTGAAAGGATGAACATACTCTTCACAAATAGTTCTCCTTGGTGTTCTGGCCAACAGTTATCCCAGATTGGCTGATCACCTATTTCATGTGCTGTTAATGGGAACTCATGCGCAAAATGGCTGCAGTGTTTGCCAATTAACGCAACAACAGGGATAAAACTTCTAAAATGAAAACAATCCATTGATTGTGAAGGACATGGTAATGATCAGCAAGAAACCGTTAGAGACATTGTGGTAAATATGAGTAGAGCCTTTTTCCTGGCTCAGTGGGTAGCACTTCCACCTCTGAGTCGGGAAGGTTCAAACCCCACTCCAGAGACTTGAATAAATAATCTCGGATGATGCTTCTGGCGCAGCAGAGAGATTGTGCTGCATTGTTGGATGTTTTGTCTTTCCGATGGGGTGCTAAACCAAGGTCTGCTCTCTCAGGTGGTTATAGAAGACCCCGCCAAAATTTGGAGAAGAGCAAGGGAATTCTCAATGGTGTCCTGGCCAATATTTATATCCATCAAGCAGCCTTGGAAAGAGATGGTCATTAGCTTATTTCTGTTTGCAGGATCCACTGTATGCAATTTGGCTGCCACATTTCCTATATTATAGCTATGGCTACACTTCAAAAATACTTAATTGGTTACAATGCACTTTGAGATATCCTGAGGTTGTGAAAGAGGTTATATAAGTACATTTTTTTCTCTTCCTTCTACAATGGCAAACCAGTGGACTAATCATCATTACAAGAAACTCATTCACTGGAAGTATTACAGGAATTAAATTGGAGCTGATCCCTGTTGTTAATTTGTTCAGTCTGTTATAATTGCAGCCAACCCAAAGAGGGTGGGTTTATTAAATCAGTTATATGGCAACTGCAAAATATAAAATGACCACCAATATCAAAGTATCTAATTCAATACACATCATATTTAATTGCTTCTGTTTTAATATCACCATGATTCTAAATTATTACAATCATATGTTGACTGACATATGCAGCTGTTGCAAAACAGAATTAATTTCACAACTGCAATCTTATCTGATCTAAATGCAAATGCACAAACCTCTTAGGCTGTAATTTTTATTCAACGTAATTAGTGAGTTGTTAATGAAGGCAAATTGTGCTGCAGTTACTTTGAATTCTCTAGATATCCAAAGGAACATGACTATGCTCAGCACAGTTGTCCTCTCACCTTTTGAGTCAAAAGATGTGCTGGATTGAACAACAAAACTTGCATTTATTTTGATATAATATAACAGCGCAAAAAATCATCTGGTCCAATATGCCTGGGTTGGTTCTAAGAAAGAGCTACCTAATTAATCCCAATTTCTTAATCCATAGTCATACATATTTGAGCATTTTGTCATGCAAGGCATTCCAGATCACAACAACTCATTGCATTAAAGAATTTCCCTCATCTCTCCCTCTGCTTCTCTGGTTACTGACCCTCCTGTCGAATGGAAACATTTCCCCCCTTTACTACTCCATCAAATCCCACCTTAATTTTGAACACTTCTCATAAATATCCCCATAATCTTCTCTGCTCCAAAGATACCAATCGCATCTTCTCCAGTTTCTCTACATCACTAAATTCTGTTTGAATTCTTGTAAATCTCTTCCACAGGAATGACTTTAGCATTACAAAAACAAAACCACAAAAGCAGAACAGTCAAGATAGACAGAAAACGTCTGGACCTATATTCATAAAAATGCAGACGATTCATCTCCCCAGCAAGTTGTAGTTTCTTTCTTTTGTTTTGTTTGGTGCAAATGGAAGACGTGTGGGATTTTTACAGCAGCTTCTCCAGCATCAAACAATCCCCTATTTCAGAGCAGTTTTCTGAACGATCTCTTTGCACTCGGTCTTTTTCTCTTAATCTTGCTCCTTTGTGATCGTTCCAGGCTGGCGTTAAGATTTTAACTCAGAACCATTCCCTCCATCCTTGCTACGCAGTCTGTGAAAGGCTTTCATCCACATCAGCCCCAAGAATTGAGCTCCAGTTTTATTGTGCTGGAAGAAGAGCTGGGTCTTCCTGAGGTGTCATCAGAACAGAATGGACTTCAACCCATATTGCGAAATATCAGGGGGGGGCAAAAGGAGGGTTGATAAGGAGATATTCAGAGGAAGGAAGATAGAGTCATTATAGGTACACAAGGGGACATTCATTGAGTTCCTGCCAGCTCCGTTTAAAGCAATCCATTCCCATTCTCCCACTCTATCCTCAAAGCGCTACCGACCCAATTTCCTTCTGAAATCACTTGTCCCTGCTGCCACCATTCTCACAGGCTGCAAGTCGCAGGTCATTACCACAGATGGAATTCCACCATTCTCAAAGGCTGCGAGTTCCAGGTGTAGCCACCTGGGGTGGCCACGTCCCGATTCCAAAATGGACACTCGCAAAGAGTGCAGGGAAAAATGGACAGCACTAGAAAAACAAGCAGGTGCAAGGTTTCCTGTGGATTAGAACCTGCAGAACCCAGACAGAACTGAAACTACAAGCCGTTAGCATAGTAATGAGCTATCTCTGGGGACAAAAAGAAACATTGAAACAATCGGTACCAGGACAGACTTCCCGGCGCCAGTGGAAGTTAAAACAAAGGCAGGCCAACGGTTACCTAGAGCCCGCCCAACGATTAGGGAACGACCCCGTTATTGGAGAGAATTAATACAAATGATTGGGACATGGTCCAATTAATTGGGACCAAGTCCACGGTCCGCCCAGAAGGGCGCGAAACCCCTGGGGGCTATAAAACAGAGTCCCCAAGGTCAGTTCGCTCTCTTACTCTTACTCTTACTCCTCTCCCTCTTCACCTTGGCATTTGGCTCTCAGCGACGAGAGGCCGCCAAGCGCCAGCCAAGTAAGTCTAAGGTCAACGCACGCTACGAGATAGGTGTTCCTAGCTACTATTCTATACCAGTTCGAAGCCAGCAGTATCAGAACCGGACAACGGCATTTGTACCTCTGACTGAGTGGGCCACTCGAAGCTAAGTATAGGCTTTTAGTAGTTGTTGTAGTTTAGCGAGTAGAGTTTATGCATGAGTAATAATTGACTGTGTGTAAATAAATGTGCATTGATTTCAAACTTACTAACTGGTGTATCGAGTCATTGATCAGTATTTGGCTTTGAACCCTGTGGTGGTATCAGAAAGATACCTGCCGACTCTTGAGCAAAGGTAATTAAAACAGAGCAAATTAAGGGAAAGTATAACGAGCAACACAGGTCATTACCACAGATGGAATTCCACCATTCGCACAGGCTGCGAGTTCCTGGGCATTACCACAGATGGAATTCCACCATTCTTACAGGCTGCGAGTTCCTGGGCATTACCACAGATGGAATTCCATCATTCTCACAGGCTGCGTGTTCCTGGGCATTACCACAGATGGAATTCCACCATTCTTACAGGCTGCGAGTTCCAGGCCATTACCACAGATGGAATTCCACCATTCTCACAGGCTGCAAGTTCCTGGGCATTACCACAGATGGAATTCTCCGTCCGTTCATGCCGACGACATTTTATGGTCCTGCTGCAGCAAATGAAGTTTTCGCTGAGCGCCAAATTCTCCGTTCTCTCTGGCAGCGGGGCAAACTCAGATTGGAGAATCCCAGCCCACTTGTTGCATGAAAATAGGTTTTCCTGGTGCCCTCCCTACATCTCTTGCCCAATGCCTTGAATCTATGTCCCTTGCCCCTTTGTGCATTCAGCTATTGGGAACATCTTTTCTTTATCTACTTTATCTAATGTTGTCATCATTTTGTAAACCTGTATTCTTTTCTGCACGGAGAACAATCCCAGTTTCTCCAATCTGACCTTGTAGCTAAAATCCCTCAGCCAAGGAACAGTTCTGGTAAATCTCTGCACCCTCTCAAGGGCCCTCACATCCTTCCTAAAGGCTAGTGACCAGGATTAGGCACAATACTCTAATTATGGCCGAACCAGAGCTGTATAAAAGTTCAGCATAACTTCCCTCTTCTTGTACTCAATACCTCTATTTATAAAGATCACTATCCCATTTACTTTTTTTCAATATTTTCTGCTTCCTAAAAATCTGGGCAATCTTTAAACTGTGCTATTAAATCTATGTTGCTTCTCCCTTTCCCTTTTGCCAAAGTGTATCACCTCACACTTCTCTGCATTAAATTTAATCTGGTACTTCTCCGGCTATTCTGCTCGCCTATCTATGTCCTGTTGCAATCGATTGGTAGCATCCTCACTGCCGGCCATGCCTCCAAGTTCAGTACTATTGGCAGATTTTGAAAGTGGCCCCATCACTTGCCCTTGGGAAATACCATTGTCTACCACCCTCAAGTCTGAAAAACAACCATTTGCCACCATTTACTGTTTTCTGTCCTTAAGCCATTTTGTTTATGGTCAAGCTAATGCTAACTACAATTCCATGTGTCTCACTTTTGTTAACAGCCTGTACCAGTGTGGTAAAAATACTTTCTTAAGATCCATGTAGACAACATCCATTGCATTCCCTTTATCGGCCTTACCTGTTACTTCATATAAAAATTAAACTTGGATAATCAAACACAACCTGCCTTTTGCAAATCTAAACTTAATTAATTCAAACCTCTCTCAAGTACCAGCCCTGATTATTGTTTCTGAACCTATACCCTTGGCCTACACTGAAGTTAAAGTGACTAGTAAATATTTACTCAAGAAAGGGTGTAAGAACTTTTGGCATTCCTTAAACCTTTAGAACCATCCAGGAAAGAATTACTGTAAGCCCCTCTTTATCAACCTGAAATGCAAGTCATGCCACGCAAGTTTGAACCCCACCCATTAACTCTACCATTTCCATTTGTATTGATATTTTGTCAGCATTCTCCTCCTCAATTAGCACTAATACAGAGTCCTCATTAAGCATTCTAGCCTTGTCGTGCATCTCTAAGAATGTATCACCCTGGAAGGAGTTTAGAGAGGGAATGGGGTTGCTGAAGAGAAAGAATACTTGCAACACTGCCGAATGTAGCAAAACGAAAACAAAATGTCTTTCAAAAATCATGATCCATCAAGGACACAATATATTAGCATTTTAGCTACTTATCAAGCCTGTCCTTTTCACATCAGTGCTCAGCTAGACTTCCCTGTGGGGAAATTGGATCACTGGGGTCACAAAAGGCTAATTATTGTCTTTGGAAGCTCCTCTACATTGGCAGCTGCTTTCCTCATTATCTCAACAGTTCCTCCAGGTTATCTCAGGATCAAGACAATCAGCAGGAAACATGGATTTCTTTCGCTTTTTGTACTATTTTTAACACTGTTCAGCTGTGACTTGGTTGAGCACTCTTATTTTATTCATTCACAGGATGTCAGTGTCATTGGCAAGCGTTTGTTGCCTGTAGAAGTTGTCCTTGAGGGGTTGATGGTGAGCCACTTTCTTGACCCACTGAAGCCCATCTGGTGAAGGTACCATGGCGCTGTGAGGGAGGGGTTTCCAGGATTTTGACCCCGCAACAGTGAATGAACAGTGATATATCTCCAAGTCAGGATGGTGTGTAACTTGTTGGGGAAAGTACAGGAGGAGGTGTTCCCATATGGCTGTACTCCGGAATGTGGTAAAAGTCATGGGTTTGGAAGGTTCTGTTGAAGGAGCCCTGGCAAGTTGCTGCGGTGAACATTGTCCATTTTGTAGATGGTAATCAACTGCACATGGTATGACTATCAGCCAATGAATTAAAGATGTTTATTTTCAACACAGTTATAGCCAATCCACATGCGAATGTTCTGCATGTTGGAGGTGCCGTCTTTCCAATCGGACATTAAAACATGAATCCTATCTTCCCTCTCAGGTATAGATTAATGAAGAGTTGCAAGGGAGTACTTCCTGGTTTTCTGGCCAATATATGTCCCTCAATCAACATCAGTATAAACAAATGATCAAATTATTTATTCCATTGCTGTTTGTGGGATCTTGCTCGGAACAAACTAGCTGTCACATTTCCTCCTACTACTTCAAAACCACTTCATTGATTGTGAGTGACTTTGGAATGTCATACTGTTGTAAAGGTTGTGATATGAATTGGATTGGATTGGATTTGTATCATTGTTACGTGTACCGAGGTACAGTGAAAATTATTGTTCTGCGTACAGTCCAGGCAGATCGTTCCACACATGAAAAATAACAAATATATAATGTACATACATACTTAACGGTTGCACAGAGTGCAGTACGAATGCAATTATTTTGAGTGACACCCACAACCCACAAATACGTAAACAACTTATATTTGAACATCAGATTTATCATAATAAAACACCTCAAGGTGCTTCACAGGAGATTTATAGGACAAAATTGTGGTGATATGCATCACTGTAAATACACAAGAGGTTAATGTAAGTGCACGTAGACTAGCTAGACACTAGAGGGAGCACCAGAGACATAACACACAGACATTTAACCAATAGGTCAGTAAGATAGGACTCGACCAGTGGGCATTCACGATACACACAGAGGTGACACTACCACAGGGGGGCATTACACCAACCCATATATGAAGGACACAGCACACATGATCTTCCTCTTTCCAGTGGAGACACTCAGTGAGTACAGACATAGGGTTGATTGAACATCACACCCACCACGTGGATTGTAGCAGACTGGTTTGTCAGTCTGAGTAGCTATAGAAGGATTAACAGTAGAGTCGAATCCAAGTAGGAGAATTGTTAATAGTTTAATAAACGTGTTGAAGCTATCTCCACGTCTGAACCTTCCTTTGTCAGAGTGCACATCAAGGAAGCAGCTTATGCTACGTCAAGAGCATAACAAGACATGGTACCAGTGAGTGACTGTTTCAATCCATATAGTTACAACTCAGCAAACAGTGACTACCAGCAACAACACCCAAGCAAGATGATAAAGATTCCGGTTCCACAACGGCTCAGGTGCCACGGCAATCTCAGTGCAAACTGGCAAGCATTCAGGCAAAGGTTTGAGATCTTCCTGGTAGCAGCCAACCTACAAGACGTGGCTGAAGCTGAAAAGACAGAGCTTCTGCTCACCATCACCGGTACCAGAGCAGAGGAAATCTTCAAAACATTCAAGTTCTCCAAAGGGCAGAACAGGAGCGACTTCCAGGCAGTCCTGGACAAATTTGAACAATACTGCGAGGAAAACACAAACAAACCAACAGAAAACGGTAAGAGAGGTGGCAGTACTCACCACGAGGCTGAGGTCCCGGAGCAGAGAACGACAATTTTGATCAGCGGCCATCTTGTTAAAGGTGCAGCACATGCGCAGTTGAGAAAAAGGCCCCAAATAAAGGAACAGCGATCTGAGCATGCTCAATCACTTCCTGCGACCTACGTCACACGCTTCGTGACACCAGAGGCCCCAGACCACGCCCACTTAAAGGAGAAATGTCCCAAAACATACAAAAAAAATAAAGCCGTAAAATCCAATTCTTTCACCTGGAACGACAGCACAATGCCTGAAATTCGACCAGTAGCTGAAAGTAATCTCCGCAGAACCCTGCAACAAGCAGTTAGCACCGCCAAAGAGATGATAGTCCTTGAAGACTATGACTCCGACCTTGATTTCTTCTTTGGACATTGCTAGCCCAATGCCAGCTCCGACACAAAAAGTGATGATATGGTCCTAGAAGACTATGACTCAGATGAAGGCTTCATCATTGGAGATGGCGACCCCAGTACCAAATCCGAACTGCTACAAGATGTGTTCTACAGTGAAGAATCCGACACAGACGCGGATGTGTTCTTCGGATTTGAGGATTTTCAGCCCAGCATATATGACATCCCGACTCGTGAGTGCAGGATTATGCTGCGGCCTGACACCAAGAGACAGAGAGCGGTACAAGCACCACGAAGAGCCCCCGACTCCATACAGAGAGTGGTCCACGCACCACAAAGGGTCCCAGCCTCCACACAGAAAGCGATTCAAGACTCCACACCGCAGTCCTTGCATGAACAAGAAGTGACTCAAGTGACACAAGCCTCCACAGCGAGCTCGTGGACTGTCTCCATGACAGAAGCAACGCAAGACTCCGAAGTGCAGTCCTTGCATGAACAAGACCATGAGGGTCTAGCAACCTCCTTCAACCAGTAGGTCAGTAAGATAGGACACGACCGATGGGCATTCACGATACATACAGAGGTGACACTACCACAGGGGGGCATTACACCAACTCATATATAAAGGACATAGCACACATGATCTTCCTCTTTCCAGTGGAGGCACTCAGTGAGTACAGACACAGGGCTGATTGAACATCACACCCACCACGTAGATTGTGGCAGACTGGATCGTCAGTCTGAGTAGCTATAGAAGGATTAACAGTAGAGTCGAATCCAAGTAGGAGAATTGTTAATAGTTTAATAAACTTGTTGAAGCTATCTCCACGTCTGAACCTTCCTTTGTCAGAGTGCACATCAAAAAAGCAGCTTATGCTACGTCATGAGCATAACAAGACAAAAATATGACACCAAGCCATTTAAGTAGATATTAGGTCAGATGACCAAAAGCTTGGCCAAAGAGGTAAGTTCTTAAAAAAGGAACAAAAGTGAAGTAGTGAGATGTAGGGGGGGAATTTCAAAGCTGAGGATTCAGGCAGCTTGAACTGACAGTCACCAAAGGTGGAACAATTAAAATCAGGCTGCACAAGAGACCAGAATTAAATAAGCACAGAGATCTTGGTGAGTTGTCAATTTACACATCAAAACTAATCAAGAAAATAAATAACATTTGAATTTCTCTGAGATCTAACCGACCTTTGATATCCTTCCGGTGCCTCAACCCTTCCTTCTTTTGCATTTTATGTCAATTAGCTCTGGGTTCACTGACCTCCATCTCTACTCTTCTGATTTCTGTGGGGGAAGGAGCAGCCCTTTGGCAACTTTCTCATAAACCAACAATCTGGGTCGCTGCGCCATGGCCTTACAGGGCAGAGCCTGCCGTATACTTAGCATCTTAATCATATGACTTGGTTAAGACTCCACTATAAATTGTTACATTCTTCTCTTTGACGCTCATGTATTAATCTGTGAAAGGGTATTACCGGAGTCTTCTTAAGCTTTATTTACAAGGTTGCTTCATTAGCTGCATGGTTTGAGCTAGTCTACAGTGCACTCTGGCCAGAATTCTCCATTGCGAATCCGCCTCGCTACCGCTGTTAGCGAGGATGGAGAATTTGGCGTTCAGTCAAATCTCCTATTCACTGCAGCGGGACTGGAGAAGCCCACTGCTGTGAATGGATGGAGAATCCTGCTCTCTTTCTAACTAGGAAAACTCCCCCCATCCCCCTTAGAGAGAGATTCCCCGCACAAAGTGTTGATTGCTTGTTTAGACCATGTGATCCTTACTCAGTAAGGTTGGTCTTAAACTGACAATCATCACATGACAAGGATTGGTGAAACAATAACGTGGGTTCTCTATTTGAAGATAAGGCCCTATACACACAACATTAACTAAGAGGCTAAATATAGTACCTCTGGCCTTGATTACTGCTACTTGTAAACTGAATACAACTCACGGGAAATGACATCACATCAAGTTGACGTAATAATGATTGGCAGCAGTTTAAGATATGCGCCCTTAAAGGTACAAGTACCTCATGTCACAAATGTTAGGGTTAGGACTATGTCTTTACAAGGAAAAGACTGTCACACATTTGACATCTCAACCATTTGACCTGGTCATGATCTCGGCTCCATTACATGTGAAATCAGAGATGCAATGTCACTCCCTGGCATGCTTGATTCACACAACAAAGGGTTGCCAAACTCACTGTCCATCAAGCTGCACAAGCCTACATGCAAGAATTTATGCGCAACTTGGTACATTGTCATGTGTTAAGTGGAGGAACAGAATGATCCACCATTGGAGACCTTCCTCTCCTCATGTCTGGGTCTATTCTAAGCTCGTTGTCGAGATTAATGTTGTGATTAAAGAACAATTCTGTTATCATTGCGTCATGCAACCGCAGCATGTAAGTAAGTTTAGAAGAATAAGAGGTGATCTCTTTGACACATATAAGATTCTGAAGGGTAGACACTCAAAGGTTGTTTCCTCTGGCTGGGGAATCTAGAACATGGAGTCGCAGTCTCATAGGGGTCTTGAATTCTCAGGATTGGATATTTATCCAGCTTGGCAACCTGATTAACTATTCACTTATAATCGCTGCAAATGTGGATGAAATGAAAATGAAAATCACTTATTGTCACAAGTAGGCTTCAAATGAAGTTACTGTGAAAAGCCCCTAATCACCACATTCCGGCGCCTGTTCGGGGAGGCTGGTATGGCTCGGATGGTCCTGTCAGGTTTCAATGCGGGGATGACAGGTGCTACCCATTCCGAGAACTGAACTGGCAGGACAATGCCTAGTTTGTCCACCTGTTTAATTCAGTATCCACTTTCTCTTGTAAGGCATATGGTACTTGTCTTTCCCTAAAAAATCAGGGAGTCGCTTCTGGATCCATATAACTCTGAGCTTGTTACCCTTTGATTTTGCCTAATTCATCACAGAGGTGCTCTCCTATTTTCTTGTTAGTTTGGGCCGTCTCCCTTCCCACACTTGAAAGATTTTGGCCCAGTTCAACTTGATGTCTTTAAGCCAACTGTGGTTGAGATGTCTTGGTCCTCCAGCCATCATTATTATTATTGGGAGCTGGGTAGTCTGTTGTCCGTAACCTTTTATTTTTACTGCTTCTCCCAGGTAGGTCTTCAACTTGGTAGAAGTTCAATGGTTGGACTCCCTCTCTTAGGTACTGAAAAGTATGTTCGCCCATCACAGTGACTGATGCCATTGTATCCATTTCCATCTTAAGAGGCTTTCCATTTACCCAGAGTATTACGGGAATAGGATTAATCTTGTCTGTTTTTAGATTAAACAAAGAGTGAATATCGGATCATTGTGCTAGGCTCTAACACATTATATAATTACAACATCTTGGTTGATCGATTACACGGCGAACTTGATTCAGCTCTGCACTGCTTTATCAAATGTCCTCTTTTGTGTCAATAAAAACACTCAGCCTCCTTAAACTGACATGATTCAGGAGTGTGATTGCCTCCACATCGATAACGTTCCACTTTAAGAATTATTGACTGATTGACTATTCCCTACCTTTTAGTTTTGTTAGTGGCTGAAATCATTTCCCATTTCGCGGCTGCTTCGGAGGATTTGACACCATGGCTGGCTGCATGTTCCTGCCAAAACTGGTGAACATTGCCATTTTGTGTTCTGTAGCTCTTGGACGATGTTTTCAGAGCTTTCCACTGCCATCACCATCTCCACTGCTTTTTCAAAATTTATACTGACCTCTGCAAGCAATCTATGCTGCATAACATTGTTGTTAATGCCACAAACTAACCTATCATGTAGCATGTCATTTAGGGTGGCTCAAAAATCCCAACACTCCAATAATTGCTTCAGTTTAGCAATGTAAGTCGCGATCGACTCGCCTGGGGCCCTCGCCCTCGAATTAAGTGTGGATCATTGGAGTATGACTGGTGGTTAAGGTTGCAATTGAGCCATCACTAAATCCATGAGCTCACTAAATGATTTGGAGTCGGGGGCATCCAGGGCTGGAGGATTGCGAATGATGTTTTCGGTCTGAGTTTCACAAATACTTAGGAGAATTGCTTTGCATTTTGCTTGCTCCTCTCTTATGTTTGCTTGGAAATAATATCGAAGGTGCTCAACGCATTGTGTCCAGCCCTCCATGGAGCAATCAAATGGATCTATTCACCCAAAAAGAGAAATTCTGGTGAGTACATGTTTTCTCAGACCTCAATAAAACATGGTAATTACAGGTGTTCACCCAGAGGTGGTGTCAGAATCATTTATTCTCGTCGCCAGATGTAAAGAAGAACTTTCACAGACTTCATTAGTGAGCACAAAAAATATTTATTAATAAGAGTTATACAGCAGCTAAATGGCTGTAGCTAGCTCCCAAAATATCTTTGCTTCGGAGCCTTGCTCACCCTGGGGTGATTCCACTCCCCGAGTCCCAATTGGCCACCCAGGCTAGGTGACCCTTCCTCTGCTGTGTTTTCCTGTTTCCCTGTTCGGGGAGGCTGGTACGGGAATTCAACCTGCGCTGCTGGCCTGCCTGGGTCTGCTTTAAGAGCCAGCTATTTAGCCCACTGTGCTAAACCAGCCGCTGACATGTGGTATTGTCTACTCTTGCTCTTATTTCTTACTTTTTTATGTTGTCAAGTTTTATTTTTATTAGAAATTAAACCCTGAAACAGATGCGAAGGTGCCAGGTGCAGAGGCCGGCTGGGTTCTGTACTTCAGCAGTCAGTTTAGATACATTAAAAAATGCAAAAGACATCCCTCCAGCCCCACCTCTGATCCTCCCTACGTGCTTCCTATGCCCAATTCATGCCAACCTATGCTACCCCGAACCCTCTACCCACCCCATAGCCCCTCATAACTCCATGCCAATTAGTGCTGATTCATGCCAATCTATTTCCCCCATACACCGCCCTTACTCCCTCCATGCCAACTCACCTAATATCCTTGGACACTCCCTGGACAGTTTTTTTTAACTTCCTTCGACAGATTTGACAACTTTGATATTTCCTTGACCACTTGATAGTTCCTAGACTACTTGATAGTTCGTTGACAGCTGGACAGCTGGATAAAAGGTGCATAATCATGTTTAATTCTAAAACTCCCATAGGGTGTCTTAGCTCTCTTAAAGGGGGCCTTATTTCCCCAAGGGTACCTATCCTCACCAAATGGATACACTGACCATCCAAAGAATCCACCATGTTCAGGCCTTCACTTTGTGCATTCCAGGATTCCTGTAGTAAGGCTTCAAAAGTCAGAAGTCAGTGAAGGCTACAGGTAATTTAAATGGCCAGCTGCCTCTGTGATTTGGGCATGCGTGAACTCTAACCTGACTCCAGTCCCGTCTTGCAAGGATGGCACATGCTGGGTTCAGTGGCGGGACTTAGAAAATCCATTGCTTTCTGGGATTTTTGCCTCTCCTCTGAAAACCTGAGCATGAGGGAATCAAGGATATGGGGATAGGGCAGAGAAGTGGAGTTGAGGTAGTACTTTAGATATGATCTCATTTAATGGTGGCGCTGGCCTGAGCAACCTTGGGCGGGATTCTGCCCTACCCGGCGGGATGGAGTGGCGTGAACCACTCCGGCGTCAGGCCACCCCAAAGGTGCGGAAGTCTCCGCCCCTTTAGGGGCCAAGCCCTAACCTTGGGGGGGTTAGGCACGCCCTGGAGTGGTTAGTGCCCCGTCGGCCGGTGGGAACGGCCTTTGGCGCCACGCCAGCCGGGACTTCGCGGCCGGTGGAAGTCCGCACATGCGCCAGAGCGTCAGCAGCTGCTGACGTCATCCCCGTGCATACGCAGGTGAGGGGGTCACTTCCACGTCCGCCATCATGAAGACTATGGCGAACACGGAAGGAAAAGAGTGCCCCCATGGTACAGGCCCGCCTGCCGATTGGTGGGCCCCGATCGCGGGCCAGGCCACCGTGGGGGCACCCCCCCAGGGCCAGATCACCCTGCCTGGTCCTGCCGGTAAGGTAGGTGGTTTGATTCACACCAGCGGGACTGGCATGATAGTGGCGGGACTTCGGCCCATCGTGGGCCAGAGAATCGCCGGGGAGGGGGCCCGCCGACAGGTGTGGCGCGATTCCCGCCCCCGCCGAATCTCTGGTGCCGGAGACTTCGGGAGACGGTGGGGGCGGGATTGACGCCGGCCCACGGTGATTCTCCGACCCGGCGGGGGGTCGGAGAATCCCACCCCTGGTAGCCGTTCCTATTCCTAATGTTTTTAAAGCATGGCTTGAGTTATATAGAAGTAACTTCACACTGTTAAGTAAATGGTGATTTATAGTTCAATCATTATTCACATGGATGCAAGTTACCAAAGTGGTTGAGCGATGCACTTGCTAGTTTTGTGTTGTTGGATAGTCTATAAAATAACAGGAAAAATAGCTTAGCAATACAGATGTCAGTATTAATATCTTTATGTTGTGAAAATCTATCATGTGTGATAGAGGCTGACACATTGCTGAGATTGTGTTATTAGGATTTCAGAGGACATGCTAAGAAAGTAAGTTTCAGTTCAATACTATTGAAGATCTCAGGCTTCGTGTAAAGGATGAAGCAAAGCTTGGAGACGATGGGCGGAATTCTTCGACCATTCACTGATGGCGGGATCTCTGGTCCTGCCAACAGCGCACCCCTGCATGCGCATTTCCTGGTGGCATTGCGTGGCTTCAATGGAATTCTCATTGTCTGCGGCAGGAGCAGAGAATCCAGCCACCAACGACCGAGAACCATGGATGGGATTCTCCCATTCAGTGGCAGAGGGTCCACGATGGCGTGAACGGGCCACTGGGAATACCGATTCTGGCCCCTACAGGAGGCCAGCATGGCGCTGGAGTGGTTCACGCCGCTCCAGCCTCCTATCCCAGCGCGAACAGTGCGCCGTGGGACCCGCGCATGTGCAGTGGTGCCAGCACCAACCCGCGCATGCGCGGTGGCCTCCTTCAACGTGCCGGCCCCGACGCAGCGTGGCGCGCGAGTTCAAGGGCCGGCGCATAAGGAAATAGGCCCGGGGAGCGAGAAGTCGGCCCACCGATCTGTGGGCCCCGATCACGGGCCAGGCTCCATCAGACGAAGAGTGCTTGTCAGGGCATTGGCCGCGATTCTCCGCAACCACGATGGGTGGGAGAATAGCGGGAGGTCCGCTCCCGCACCTCCCGCTATTCTCCCACCCCCCCCCCCCCCAAAATGGCATGTCCGGTTTTCCGACACGCCGCTAGGAGAAAAGCGGGCCGTATTCTCCGACCCGGATGGGCCGAGCGGCCTGCCGTTCCCGACCTGTTCACGACAGCGGCAACCACACCTGGTCACTGCCATCATGAACATGGCGCGCCAGGTAAGTGTGGGGCCTAGAGGGGACGGATCGGGGGTCGAGCACCATGGCCGTGCTCGGGAGGGGACGGGCCCGTGATCGGTGCCCACCGATAGTCGGGCCGGCGTCTCAAGGGGACGCACTCTTTCCCCTCAGCCGCCCGGCAAGATCAAGCCGCCACGTCTTGAGGGGCGGCTGAGGGGAAAGACGGCAACCGCGCATGCGCGGGTTTGAGCTGTCCAACCCGCACATGCGCAGCTGACGTCATTAGGCACAGCCGCGGCGTCATTCTTGGCGCGCCGGGCCTTGAAGCCAGGGACAAGATCCGGCCGCCGAGTTTCCCGGTACGACCCGCCTATCCCCCCGGGTAGGAGAGAATAGGGGGCCGGGAGAGGCTTCCGACGCCATCGTGAACCTCTCCAGGTTTCACAACGGCGTCGGGCCTTGCGGAGAATTCCACCCATGGTGTTCCCAGGTTTTTGGTTTGGAGAGGAGAGGCCAGACTCTTCAGCGCTGAGTGAATTTTAAGAATCGCCTTTGGAGGAAGTCAGTTCGATTCGCTAACTGGCAACCAGTGGGTTCGCCAGGGAGCGTGTTCTGCCTGGCCACAGTCAGCGATTGGTTCCTGCTGGGTGCATTTTTCAGAGAGAATCTGCCAGAAGTGTCTAGAACCTTTAAGGAAGAGGAGCTGCGTTTCTCCCTCTCTCTGTGTGCCAGTTGCCTGCTGTCTCCATGAGTCTGCAATGAAGGTCATTAAAAGTTGAAGGAAAAGAAATTACCCAGCCGAAGGCCTGACCTTGAGACAGAAACTAACTGAAAGACATCCATCTGAATCAAAAATTCTTTATCCTTTTATTTTATTAATATTTTCTTTCCCTTTCAACAACCTTTTTCCCTCTGTGTTTTTTGTCAACGTGAGTGTATAGAGAATGGGGGGAGTTAGAATGCGGGAGGTCAGGGATCAGCGAGTAAATAGCCAATTGTTTATTTAGATTATAATTACTGTACGCAATAAAAGGTTACTTGTGTTAAAATTACAAACCTGGTGACTGTCATA
This sequence comes from Scyliorhinus canicula, assembly GCF_902713615.1. Classification (NCBI taxonomy): domain Eukaryota; kingdom Metazoa; phylum Chordata; class Chondrichthyes; order Carcharhiniformes; family Scyliorhinidae; genus Scyliorhinus; species Scyliorhinus canicula. The sequence goes on along the minus strand of NC_052154.1, from coordinate 150,183,058 downwards.
ATATACACATAGGTATATGATGGTGCACAGACAGGCAGTGATTAACACACAGGATGACCAGTGAACACACAGAACGCAGCAGCCAATCACCAGACAGGACACAATCACTATAAAGCCAGAGGGCACTAGTTTTCCCGCTCTCTTGGGATCCAGCCTCTAAGACAGTCAGAGCTCGTGAGCAGCAACTAGAACATACACCATGTGGTAGTAAAATATTCTGTCCAAATTAGCCTCAGGTCTCCAGTCAAGTCAGCATAGTGTCAACCCACAGTTAAAGTATGTATGATAGTTAAGAGTTCAATAAAATCGAGTTGCATTTCTTCAAGTGTTGGAAGCCTGTCCCTCTCACTACTGCAGTAAATACAATCCTCGCAGACCCAGCTTGCCCAACACATCAGTGACTGTAGTTTATTGGACTCAGCCAAGGAATTCAGGGGCTGGATTCTCTGGTCCCGGGGGGTGGGGGGACGGAGGACACCCAAGAATCCACTTGATTGTTTTATCATCTGCACACATGGTAACGAGGCCAAAATTCAACGGAATACAGTCTTCAGTTTGAATTTGCTGGCACGTCATTTTTATGCGAAATACCCTAGGCTCAATTCAGCGGCCTTGACACGCCCGACTTGATGATGCACGAGGCCGCTGAATCTCACAGCGGCCTCTCGTGAGATACGCAATGCACGAAATGCTTCACAATATTTAACAAGATCTCACGAGACATCACGATCTGGACCTTTTGCTGGCCGAGATGCAGTATAACGTATTTAAATGAGGCACCAAATTCTCCGTCCTCGCTCGCGGCGGTAGCAGGGCGGACTCGCAACAGAGAATCCAGAGTATGCAGTCACCAACAAAAGGGCATAGACTTAAAACAAATAGCAAAAGAAGCAGAAGGGAGATTGGATATTTTTTTATCATGCATTACATTGTGATCTGGAATTCACCGTTTGAAAGGGTAGAGGGATATGCAATAGTAACTTGCAAAGGAACATTAAATATTTGAAAAGGAAAAGTGTGCAGGGCAATGGAGGAAAGAGTGGTGTGCGGGTGGGACTAAATTAATATCTCTTTGCTGCATGATTCTATGTAAACCAAACAATAAGAGTCACTGAGTACTGCCTGTGCTTCATACTCACTTTGATTTTGTACGTAACCTGGGGAACTGTTGTTACTGTCGTAGAATCATAGAATCCCTACAGTGCAGAAGAAGGTCATTCAGCCCATCGAGTCTGCACCGATCCTTGGAAAGAGTACCCTACCTAGGCCCACGCCCCCACCCTATCCCAGTAACCCAGTAACCCCACCTAACCTTTTTAGACACTAAGGGGCAAATTAGCATGGTTAATGTACTTAACCTGCACATCTTTGGATTGTGGAAGAAAACCGGAACATCCGGAGGAAACCCACGCAGACCCGAGGAGAAAGTGCAAACTCCAGACAGTCACCAAAAGCCAGAATTGAACCCAGGTCCCTGGCACTGTGAGGCAGCAGTGTGAACCACTGTGCCGCCGTGCCACCCTGTTTAGCGAGTACCTACTTTAGCTAGTACCTCACACTCAAAGAGCAAGTCAGAGACTGGGAATTCTGAGGTGAGTAATGCACATCGTAACTTCTCAAAGCCTGACCAGTTACAAGTCAGCAGTTTGATGTAATGCTCTCTTGCCTGAATGAGCACGATTCCAACAAGCCCAGCATCATCAAAACAGCCCATTTGATCAGCACCCCATCCACCACCTTAACGTTCATTCCCTCCATCACTGAAGCACAGTTTGTACCATCTGCTGGATACACTGCAGCAACTCAGTCAGGCTTCTTTGACAGCACCTTCCAAACCCAGGACTTCGACCACCTCGATGGACAAGGGCAGCAGATTTGAAAAATCTTTTCCTTTCGAATGATTATCTTTTCCTTTTATTGATAATAACTCTTTTTATTTAAATAAAACGGTAATAGGATCAATCTTGCCTGTTTTTAGATTAAACAAAGAGTGAATATCGGATCATTGTGCTAGGCTCTGACACATTGTATACTTGCAACATCTTGGTTGATCGATTACACGGTGAACTTGATTCAGCTCTGCACTGCTTTATCAAATGTCCTCTTTTGTGTCAATAAAAACACTCAGCCTCCTTGAACTGAGATGATTCAGGAGTGTGATTGCCTCCACATTAATAACGTTCCACTTTAAGAATTCCACTTTAAGAGTTCCACTTTAAGATTTATTGTCGATTTTATTATCGAATTATTTGCCCTTGCGAATGGAAATCTGTTTCGAGTGATGTTCCGCAGGGCTCAGTGTTGGGACCACTGCTGTTTGTTTTATATATGAACGATTTGGGCTTGAACGTGGGGATCCCCATTGGGAAATTTGAAGATGACGCAGAAATTGACCGTGCAGAAGATAGCAGTGAGCTCCAAAATTACATAGATGGGTTGATAAATTGGGCAGGAAAGTGGGAGACTTTCTGATCAGGCTTTCAACTCTGATAAGTGTCTGATAGTGCAATTGGGGAGGTCAAACAGTAAAAGGGAAATACAATAAATGGGAATATATTGAAAGAGGAAGATGAAGTGAGAGATCTTGGAGTGCAAGTGCACAGGTTCCTAAAAATAGCAATTCAGCTAGATAAGGTTGTAAAGAAGGCAGATGGAATGCTCTCCTTCATTGGCAGAGGTATAGAATACAAAAGTAAGGATATAAACATGGAACTGTATAAGACAGTGGTGACGCCACAACTGGAGTATTATGTGCACATTACAAGAAGGATGTAATTGCTCTGGAGAGAGCGCAGAGAAGAATTACTAGAATGTTGCCAGGGCTGGAGAATTGTTGCTACGAGGAAAGATTGGAGAGGTTGGGGTTGTTTTCATTGGATCAGAGAAGCCTGAAGGGGGTGACATGATTGAGATGTAAAAAGTTGTGAGTGGTAGAGATAGATCAGACAGGGGTAACCTGTTTCCCTTGGCAGAGAGTACAGAAACCAGGGGTCATAGATTCAAGCTTAATGGCAGAAGGATTAGAGGGGACATGAGGAAAAGTTTTTATGCAGAAGGTGGTGGGTGTCATGAATTCACTAACTGAGTTGGTGGTGGAGGTGCAGACCCTAAACTGTTTTTAAAAGTGCCTGGATCTACACCTTAAATGCTGTATGTTTCAGGGCTATGGGCCATGTGCAGGAAGATTGGATTAGAAAGGGCACCTTCCTTTGGGTCGGCATGGACACGATGGACTGAATGATCTCCTTCTGTGCTGTACCATTTCTATAGTTCTATGGTCCCCAGAACATTTCTATAGAAACCATCTGGAAAGGGGGATACTCGGGTTGCAGAGGGTGGCATCCATTTTGTTAGGAATTATATCATGGGCTATGGAGCAATGGTAGGTGAATGGAATAAGTACAGCTCTAATTGAACGGTGGAACACTTTTGAGCTGTTAGCTAACCTCCTGTTGTTCCTATGAATTTGTAAAAGGCTATTGTATTGGTGGAGATGCTAAATATTTGATAAAAGGTGCTAATATTTTGGTGAAACATTGAATCCAAGAAAATCTCCATGCCCACTGCAACATACTGGGCTAATCTGTGAGTTGATTTATCATTACGGTAATTATAAGGTTTTAAGATCATAAGGAATAGGCAGAAGAGTGGGACATGTGGCCCATCAAACCTGTTCCACCATTCAAGAAGATCATGGCTGATCTGACTGTTGCCTTAACCTACTTCCTTTGCCTGTCCCCCAATTGCTTGACCCCCTTGTCAATCAATAATCTGTCTAACTCGGCCTTGAATATATTCAATGACCCAGCCTCCATTGCTCTCTGTGAAAAATAATTCCAAAGCCGAACAAATTATACAGGAGTAAATCTAGTTGCAGTAGACGAACAGTAAACACTGGTGCTGCAACATGACATGATCAGAAGAAGCAATGTTAAATTCTTTACAGTTTTAGGGTCCCTTAAAAAGAATCAAAGTCAATAAGACGTGCCTTCTGACGCTGTTTTCTAGCATTACACTAAAAAGTTGAAATTCTGTGATGCATTCGCCTGGTGCAATCTGTGTTAGACATTTAAACTAACAGTACAGTGACATGATATCACACACTTTCATCTTATGAGGACAGGACCAAGACCGAGGTCCTTAGGCCCAACCATCTTCAGCTGCTTCATCAATGACCTCCCCTCCATCATAAGGTCAGAAGTGGGGATGTTTGTGGATGACTGCACAATGTTCAGCATCATTCAAAATTCCTCAGATAAAGAAGCAGACCATGTCCAAATTCAGCAAGACCTGGACAATATCCAGGCTTGGGCTGACAAGTGGCAAGTTACATTTGCGCCACACAAGTGCCAGGCAACGACGATCGCCTACAAGAGAGGATCTAACCACCGTCCCTTAACATTCAATGGCATGACCATCACTGAATCCCCCACAATCAACATCCTGGGGGTGACCACTGATCAGTAACTGAACTGGACTAGCCACATTAATACTGTGGCTACTAGGGCAGGTCAAAGGCTAGAAATCCTACGGTGAGTAACTCACCTCCTGACCCCCAAAGCCTGTCCACCATCTACAAGGCACAAGACAGGGGTGTAATGGATTATTCTCCACTTGCCTGGGTGAGTGAAGCTCCAACAACACTCAATAAGCTCGACACCAAGGGCAGCATGGTGGCGCAATGAGTAGCACTGCTACCCCATGATGCCAAGATCCCAGGTTCGAACCCGGCTCTGGGTCACTGTCCATGTGGTGTTTGCACATTCTCCCCGTGTTTGCCTGGGTTTCACCCCCAAAACCCAAAGATGTGCAGGGTAGGTGGATTGGCCATGCTAAATTGCCCCTTAATTGGAAAAAATTAATTGGGTACTCTAAATTTATATTTTAAAAAATGAAGCTCAACACCATCCATGACAAAGCAGCCCACTTGATTGCTCTCCCTTCCACAAATCATTCAAATCCTCCACCACTGACGAACAGTGGCAGCTGTGTGCTCCATCTACAAGATACACTACAGTAACTCACCAAAGTTCCTTCGACAACACCTTCCAAACCCACAACCACTACCATCTAGAAGGACAAGAGCGGCAGATACCTGGGAATCCCACCACCTGGAGGTTCCCCATCAGGACACTCACCACCCTGACTTGGAAATATATCGCCATTCCTTCACTGTCGTTGGGGCAACATCCTGGAACTCCCTCCCTAACAGCTCAGTGGGTGTACCTACACCCACCTAAAGGATTGCAGCAGTTCAAGAAGGTAACTCACAACCACCTTCTGAAAGGCAACCAAGGATGGGCAATAAATACTGGCCTAACCAGCGATGCCTACATCCCGTAAATGAATTTTAAAAAAGACTGGCAAAAAGTTGAATTCCAAGCCGCCTCAATACATTCTTAATTTGCACCATGATTGACAGAATGTGGGCACTAAAACAATACTACGGGATTAACAGCACTCGTGTATGTCCAAAATTCCTTCCCTGCACTCTGTTGGTTGAGGCACTGACCCATTTATAACAAGGAGAGAATCCATGGTGGGTAACATTTTCATCTGATTTGTGCACTTTCTTTTGAGGTATCTGTCAACTTGAGTTTGACCCACTTGGACTGAAATAAAGCTTCAAACTTCTCTTTTGGGAAATAGAACTTAGCTGAAAATTCAATGTGCAAGTATAAAACAAAAAGTGCCTGCACTGCATCAATCCTACATTGGGTACAATGCGTAGAGGTTGATTTATATAGGTTTAAATTCTCACATCCCAGCCACCCAAGAGTCTAGCAGGAGCCAAAAGGTCGGAAACGCTTCGGCGTAAAATCGCATGTCAATTCTCCCAATGACAAATCGGTCTTCCCCTGGTGGGTGGCGTCAACATCATTTGCTTTTATGAGTGTTTATTAAAACAGCTGGCCACTGGCATCCAGTCGGTGGGGAGGGAGGGGGGGGCAGTGGTGGTCTGGGAGCAGTGTGGAAGGAAGGCTATGCGGAGGGGGGGGTAGGGGATGTGGAGCTGGAAGGGCGAGGCCTCACACCGGCAGGCAGAGAGTCAAGGAGGCAGGTGACCGAGATGAAATGAAATGAAATGAAAATCGCTTATTGTCACGAGTCGGCTTCAATGAAGTTACTGTGAAAAGCCCACAATGGTGGACAATGGTGAACAATGGAAGGCAGAAGAAAGACCGAAGGCATAGAAGCTGGATTCTTCCCAGGGTGCATTGAATGCTCAAATACAAGGGGGGGTCAAAGATATACCACATCATTTGCTGGAAACGGGTGGATAACCACTCCAGATGTGGTGGGTAGAGGTCTAAGTGGGCATGGGTACCTCACAGGCGATGGTGTGAGAGGAGGCTAGTTGAATTGAGGAACGTATCTGAGGCTATGGCCTGGATTCTCCGATTCTGGGGCGATGTCACCACACCAGCGTGGGAAAGGTGGTGTTTTACGCCAGAACAACTGGCGCAAAACGGCCACCGATTTCCTGTTTTGCTGGGGGCTAGCATGCCAGCAGCGTGCAGCACCCACCTGTAGCTGCCGGCTCCGTGGCTGTGCATGTGCACAGCGGCGGGCTGCACGCGGACCCGACCCGCGAAATAGTCCACCCTTTGGACGACTCGCGCACCCCGGACCTCCCCACCATGGTGCCCCCAGCCCCGAATAATGTCCCCCCACTGCCCACGGATCGGTCTTCCCCCCAACTGTGGCGGCACTGGACTGAGTCCGCAGCCGCTATGCCGAGTTCCTGACGGGTGAGACCACACCGACCCATGCCGTCAGGAACTCGGCCGGTCGGGGGTGGAGCATCGGGGAGCGGGCCTCAGGCAATGTCCTGAGGCCATCGATACGTAGCGCGATGTACTCCTAGATTATGCTGCTTTGGAGGGGCCGGCGCATCGCGAAAGTGGCACTGGGCCCAATTTGGTTGGGAACTTAGATTCAACGGCCATTCACAAAATGCGATTTCAGCGACCGGAGAATCCAGCCCTAAGTGCTGACGCCAACAGAGAATCCGTGGACTTTTCCGACAGAAAAACCAGCGCTGCACCTGGACCGATTCCGCTACCGTTGAGGGGCTAGCACCGGTGCCACATGAAACACAATCAATTCCAATGAAAAAAGGTGCGGGATTCGCCGGGTCCATGGATCGTCAGTCGGGAGGCTGACAAGCAGCAGCTGCACATTCACATTACACTCCTGACACCCACTTATCCTCACCAAAAACATGGCACTGGTTGTGCTGGAGAACTCCCATACAGTAGATGGGTCAGCTGGGGCCAGGGGGCACCCGGGGGGGGGGGGGGGGGGGGGGGGTGCACTGCGGGGGGACCTGTCCAACCCATGCCACTAGGCTCAAAGTGGGCTTCTGGCAGTGTGCGCAGCTGCATGGCTGCCTTGCAGGCTGCGGCAATAGTGTTCTGTGCCTGGCCAACCCCCACTACTCCCCCCCAGCCCTGGAAAAAGCCCCCCAGCCAGCGGCACAACTGTCAGCAAACTATAACACCTTCCGTACCCCCTCTCTCTCCCTCAGCAGCCGCCACGCTGGTTTCATGATTTTTAAAAGCACGAGTGATCTACGCTGGAGCATTGCGATTTGGCGTCAAATCGTCTCCTACATTGATTTCGGCATCAAAACCGATTCTCTGCCCAATTGCCTTTCTCGATTTCGGCGTCGGCGAATCCCACCAAGGATTCTTCGTGATGCTACCAGCCTTTTGCCTCTGGGGTGCTGACATTCTGCATGGTCTGGTGAAAGCAGGTGGGCTGGAGAGAGTGATATGAGTGTGCTGGACTGGTATTTAAATATGGCACCAGGACCGTCGAAGCTGCCAACTGCAACCAGACAGATGAATTGGCGGCCAGGCTGCTGGGAAAGATAGAGGGGAAACCTTCCTGTGCATAAATAATAAGGTTCCATGCCCAGAATCTGGTGTGGGATCCTGCTAGTCTGGCCAGCAGGAGAGGCACCACTGGAGCTGCCCGCCACCGCACTTAGTTCCAAAAATGGAGAATTCTGCCCCATATTTTCTGTACTAAGGTGAGATGGTAACTCTTCTGGAAATGGAGTTCACCTCACACCTTCTTTCGCCAACAATACCAAGGCCAGAATTTTGCGTTGATCAAGTGGCACGAGCCTGACCCAGAAATGTGGGTAGTCACGCGAGAAGACATCGGATGCGTGTGCCAACGGTAGCACGTTCATGGGCAGCATTATGGTCGGCAGGCACGCAAAGAAGTCTGAAACACACGTGCCAACAATTAAGCAGGCAATTAAACGCATTAAGAAGGCAATGGCAGCAATTTTATGTGACCAGTTCATTTTTTCCGATTGGTAGATGGACCAATTGGTAAAAAACACATTCCAGGACAGCATCAAGCGTTCTGGGTGTTTTGAAATAAAAGAAGACTTTTGAGCACGGAGGTTCTGTGAGGTTTAGTGGGAAAGGAAGGGACAGTTAGGATAGAGAAGGTCCATGATGCACAATCAATGGACACGAAACGTAGATGAAGTCCGAACGATGGGCTTTAATACACAAGAAGTGTACCCGGCAGCAGACGTACAGAAGAAAGGCCGACTGCCGGGAAGCACGGGTTCTTATATCCCGCCTCGTAGGCTGAGCTACCTACTTCTCAGCCAATTGGCTGAGAGGCACATGACTTACCAGGGCCAATGGGCAGCGAATCCTCTGCACCAATGGCAGCTCACACTTCCAGGTACCGTAATACCCCGAGTCGTACTACCGCAGTCCAGCAAGAATCGGAATTATTTAAACCATGAGTGGAAATGCCCATCATTGTGAAACTACGCCCATTTGACCAAGGAGTTGAGTCATGGAGTTCGTAGATCGAACGGCTCTGGTCCTTTACTGCGAACAAGATCACAGCTGAGGGCAAGCAGAAGGTGATACTTCTGGCAGTTTATGGCCCCAAAGGTATAATTTGATTTGAACCTCACGTCCCAGAGGCACCTGACTTGAAGACCTTTGACCAGATATTGAAATTGATAAAGAACATACAACCCAAGGCCTTTGATTGTATTCCAAGGTTAACTCTCCAGTAAGGGATCATGAAGAGTTTCTCTCAGCCTTCACCAGCTTGCTGAGCACTGCGAGTTTGAGACTTCGCTTAGCAACTTGTTGTGCAACTGGCTGGTTTGTGGGACCCATAGCTTTAATGACTCGAAGACGATTCTGCCGGAGACCACAATTACGTTGGAAAACCTGATCAAGATAGCTCAGGTGATGAAATGCACTGAAAAAGGCACCATTGAGCTTTAATGGTGGTTAACCATACATGGGGCGGTGCGGCTGCAAGGTCTGTTGCAGGATCAACGGGCATAGTTCAAAGCCAGACATGGTCCTCGGAGAGGATCGGAAGCAAAGGAGTATGAAAGAATTGGGGCGTCAAAAGGAATCTGAGGTAGACTGTTCGTGCAGAAGGGATAATTCCCAAGAGACCTGTGATGCTTGGGAGTTTGTGTGCTTCAGTTGCAACTGAAGGGGCCAAATTCAAGCACGCTGCTGCGTGAGGCAAAGTGCGCCAATGAAAAAAGATCAGCAGCAGTCCACAGCACCACTGAACGTAGGAGAGAAGAGCTCGGAGGAAGATAATTGAATATGGTGGCTCTGGTTGCAATTGTCTTAAGAGTAACTAGTAGACCCCTTTAAAATGGAAGTAGATACCGTGACTTCAGTGACCTTACTGGATGAGCAGACCCACCAAAATCTGCGTACAGGAACACAAACTTTAAGCTTCATGAGTACTACAGCCAAACTTTCGATGTACATCGGGGAGATTTTCAAGATCCTCAGAACAGCCAAGGCCCCAATGGCCTGCAGAGGGCAGGAAGCCCACCTGCCTTTGGTTGTCATGGAAGGACATAGACCTAGTCTGTTAGAAAGAGACTGGTTTCAGACGGTTAGGCTCAACTGATTGGAAATCTTCTAAATATCTGAGAGCGTCCTCCAAGGAGGTATAAATATGTCTTCCACAAAGAATTGTGCTAGATTAAGCGCTTAAAAGGCAAGAAATATGTCAACCTGAAATTGACACCTAAGTTCTTAGAGCCAGACCAGTGCCTTGTGCTTTGGAACAGAAAGTTGAAGCAGCGCTTAAGAGCTGTGCATAATCAAGCCTGTTCAGTTTTCAGAGTGGTAGGTGGCAATAGGCCCTATCCTTAAACCTAACCGGTTGATAAGGATTTGTGGGGATTGCAAACTGACAATAAATCAAGCTTCACAAGTCGATCGGTATCCAGTTCCCCGATTTGAAGACCTCTATGCCAAGCTGATGGGGTGGGGGGGGGCTCACCTATTCAAAATTGGACCTCAGTCACACCTACCTGGGACCAGAGTTGGATGAGGAGTCTCAGAGGTTTGCTACAATCAATACGGATAAAGGCTCTTCCTGTATACCAGAATGCCGTTCACCATGTCTTCAGCCTGTGCTATCTTCCAGCACACTATTCCCAAGGTGATGGTTTACCTTGATGATGTGCTAGTCAATGGCACTACACCAGAAGAACACATGACCAGCTTAGAGGAAATATTAAAGAGATTTTGGGATGCAGGGGTCCACCTAAAATGTAAAAAATGTACTTTTCAGGCCTCAGACGTGACGTACTGAGGATGTTGCGCTGATGTGACAGGGCTGCACCCCTTGGTAGAAAAGGTCATGGCCACATAAGATGCCCCTGCACCAAAAATGTCAGCAAGCTTCAGTCCTTCCTTGGTATGGCCAACAATTACTATGAAAGGTTTAATTCAAATCTAGCCATAACATTGGCACAATTGCATCAACTCTTATGGAACAATCAGTGGTGGCAATGGGGGAAGCCTCAAGAGGAAGTCTTCTGAGTTGTGAAGCACTTATTACAGTCGTCAAACTTCTTGGTGCATTTTGATCGAGGGAAACCAATCATGCTGACACGTGATGCATTTCATTACAGGGGCTATTTTATCCCACAAAATAGTTGTTGCCTCAAGGACCTTTTCTGAAGCAGAATGAAACTATGCCCAAATTGAGAAGGAGGGCTTAGTGGTTATAATCGGTGTGAAGAAATTCCACCAGTGTGTGCACAGTTGACAGTTTGACATAGTGACCGACCACAAGTCATTCCTGGGCTTGTTAAGGAAGATAGGTCCATACTGCCCACAGTCTCGTGAGGGTGCAGCATTGGGTTCTACTGTTGGTGGCTTACAACTATACTTTTTAGCACTGGCCAGGGACGCACATTGTGAATGAGGGTGCATTAATTCACCTGCTCCTACTCAAGAGCATTCTGCCACCACGATACCCTAGGAGATCATTCTAGCCCTAAACTCCCTAGATACCCTGACAGTGTAGCCCTAAACTCCCTAGATATCCTGATGGACCAAATAAGGGCAGTAGGTTTTTTTAGTTAGAGCATCATGATCGGGACAGGCTTGGAGGGCTGAAGAGCCTGTTCCTGTGCTGTACTTTTCTTTATTCTTTGTTCTTAGTGTCCATGGGCGCATCTGCAGTTAGACCTAAAAAGACCATATCCTATCAAAGGTCAAACGAACGATAGAGTCCAGCTGGCAATAAGAGAAGTCTGAACAGCTGAAGCCCTATTTTACTCATCACGACTAGTTGACATGTGACGATTTCATGAATCTGTGGGAATTCCAGGTGGTTGTTCCACCTCAGGGGCCCCTCCTTCAAGAGTTACACAGCATCCACTGAGTGCAGACAGATGAAGATGTTGGTTCGCAGTTACATCTGGTGCCAGGCATAGACAAAGCCATTGAAGAACTAGTACAACAGTACCACGCTTGCCAATTGCATCAATCTTTGCTGCCTTCTGCCACTCATGACCCTTGGAAATGGTCAGGTCGCCTGTGGATCAGGGTCCACATTGGTTATGCAGGCCCGTCCCTGGACAAGATGTTTTTTTGCTGGTAGATGCTCACTTGAAATGGCTATCAGTTCAAGAAATGGGTACCACAAACTCGGCGGCCAGGGTAGGTTACATGCACCGAGTGTTTGCCATCCATGCCAAGTCAACTGCTTTGGACAATGGCACCCACTTCACCGACAATGATTTCCAGGGTTTTGTGAGAGCAAATGTCATATGACACACGAGGACAGCCCTCTACCACCCAGGTCGAAAAGTCTGGTTGAATGAGCCATTCAAACTTTCAAGAATGCCACGAAAAACCAAACCGATAAACTACTTCACTAGAGGATGACTAATTTTTTGTTGTTGCACAGCTCAATCCCTCACACTAGCTGAGCTGCTCATGGGCTGTTGTTTGAGAACATGATTGGGTCTTGTATTTCAAAATTTGGCAGGGAGAATGGAGGCAAATCTGGCCTCCCAGAAGAGTCAGCGATCAAAGCAGAGAGGTGACAGGTCGTTCCGGGTGGGACACCTGGTTTTGGTCTGGAATTTCGCTGCTGGTTCGCCTTGGTTAGAAGGACAGGTTGTGGTCCAGTCACAGGTGTCTTATGTGGTCGAGATTAATGGAAAAACCATCAAAAAGCACGTTGACCAATTGAGGAGTCGAGAGGTAGCGACCCCTGACATGAAGTCGACAAGTCCAGCGAGCATAGTGAATAATCCTGTAATGCGGTCCAGCTAAGGGATGCCAGCCATTCTCATTTCTGTTCAACCTGCTGCATCTGCCGAGGCGAGTGAGGTCAGCTCATCTGTTATTGAACTGGGCCTTCCTAAGGTGGCATCGCCTGTGGACCATGCACAAGCCCAAACGCATCTCGAGCTTATGGCTGGGATCTGGAGCTCTGGGATGACCCGGAGGTCTCCGGACTGACTGACGTTTTGATGGACTCTCTTTCCTTCGTTGTCCCTATTAACCATTGTGACTTTTATACTTAGTTTTGGGGTCGTGTGCGAAGGGACCTAACAGGGGGAGGGAAGTGGTAGCGTGGTCCCTGCAACGAGGCGGGTTCCACAGGCCCGGGGCGAATTGTGTGGGAGCAAGCAAGGCCCTGGAGCATTACCCCAAGCAGCGTGGACCAGGGAGCTGAAGAGTAAAGACCTGGGGCAGGATTCTCCAGTCGGTGACGCTGACATCGCGTTTGCCGATTAGCCAGGCAATACCCGTTGCTGACGGAATCGGGGTGGGGGGATTCCACCTTCGCGATGCTCCACCCCCTCCAAAGCAGTGTACTCGCATAGTATGCCGTGTGCCACATCGAAACCCCCCCCACCCCCCCGATGCTCTGCCCCCAATCGGCCAAACTCCCGACGCCATCGGCCGCGTATGCTATCATCCGCCGGGAACTCGGTGTGGCGGCTGCGGACTCAGTCCAGCACCACCACAGTCGGGGGAGGGCTGATCCACAGGCAGGGGGGCGACTTTGTTAGGGGCTGGGGGCACTGTTGGACGTTGGTCCAGGGCTTGCGAGCCGTCCAAAGGGGCGTGCTGCAGGCATCATGTTGCACGTCGCCGCGGCTGCAGGCTGCCGCCGTGTGCATGTGCGGCCATGGACCTGGTAATTCTCTGAGCCTTATCAGCAGCTAGTGCCAGGTGCTCTATGCCACCGGCATTATAGCCCCCAGCAAAACGGAGGATCGGTGGCCCTTTTGCGGTGAATATTCGGTTGTAAAATGGCATCTTTCCCATGCCGGCGTGAGGACATAGCCTCAAAATCAGAGACTCCAGCCCCTGTTGTTTAATGTTCAGTGCCTGTTATCTAATCTAACCTTTGCCTTTCATCAATAAACCCCTTTGTTTATTCCTGGAGGCTTCCAGTGTATGAGTCGAGCCACTACACGGCCATACCTCCAACCCCAGGTGAGTCACATGAAATCTGAGGCATTAAAATGGGGTCACACTGGGAAAAAGTTTTGGAAGCACTGGATTAAGTTACTTCACTAGTGAGAGTGAGTAGGCTTTAGGATGATGTCTTCACACAAAGGGGAGTGAAAATCTGGAACTTCCTGTTGAGACCAGATGTTATTTGGGTATTTCTAAACTAAAATTGATAGATTTTTGTTAGGTAAGGGTAATGAGGATTATGGAACTAAGTGAAGTTAAGATGCAGTTCAGCTAAGATCTCATTGTAAGAAGTCTTACAACACCAGGTTAAAGTCCAACATGTTTGTTTCAAACACTAGCTTTCGGAGCACTGCTCCCACCTGAGGAAGGAGCAGTGCTCTGAAAGCTAGTGTTTGAAACAAACCTGTTGGACTTTAACCTGGTGTTGTAAGACTTTTTACTGTGCTCACCCCAGGCCAACGCTGACATCTCCACATCAAGATCTCATTGAGTAGGGGAACAGGCTCAAGGAGCTGATTGACCTCCAGCTCCTATTCCTACATTCATTGTTTGCATGAGAAGCTGAAAGCCGACCAGCCAACTGCTTGGCTAAGATCATCTCCTTGGCAACCGGCAGAAGTAAACTTCCACTCATTAAAAGATTATAAGGCAATTCCATCTTATGATTCACAGGTCCAGATTACAGGACACAGCAATTTTAAAAACCTATTTGCTGAGGGCCAAAATAAACCACAGGGATGAGGAAAGCAAAGAGCAAACCGGAAATAAAGAGGAGTTGCCTTGTCTCCTGCACTCCAAGGGATCATTAATTCCTGTTTCATGTGTGCTTATTGCCCAGTGATAGGCCACACTCAATGCTCAACAAAGACTTGGTGCAGCCATCCATTCCTATGACAGGGAGCAATAACAGCAGATCATTCCCATTGGATTTTGTAAACACAGGGCAGCGCATTGAGAAATGGTGCCTTCAGTGTGATGTATGGAAGCAGTATAGCAGGTTCCATTACTGACACGGAGACCTGTCAGAAGTGATGGATGGCCAAGTAAATGGCAGGCACCGGGAGCAGCCAATTCACTAAATTGATGAAGGGAATAAAGGAAATCCCTGCAGGTCTGGGGATTTGGGAAGGGGCAGGGGAATTGGCTTTTATCTGCTTTTACCCTTGAATCACAAGATTTATTTTGGCTGATCTGTCAAAATCCCTCATTATAGTTCTAGTCTGACCGCAGAAATCAGCTGATCTAAGGACGAGTTATCCCGTCAGCAAATATGTGCACCCTTAACGATGCACGTCAAATAGATTCAAATGGTAGTGTGGCCCATCAGTTCATCTATACAGAGCTGCCCCCAGTCATAACAGACCGTCAGTTACACATCAGAATAGACGTAACATGAACTGGACGTGCGAGCGGGTGTAATAAAAGAAAAACTTGTATTTCAGCAGCACCATGTGTAAGCTCACAATGTCTGAAAGCACTTTACAGCCAATTGACTACTTTTTCAAAGATTAGTCCCTTATGATATAGGAAGCAATATTTGAGCTCCCCCAAATGTGGGTTGTTAAGTGTGTTTGAGTCTGAGATAGACAGATTTTTAATCACAATGGGAATCAAGGGCTATTGGGATAAGGCAGGAATGTGGATGTGAGGATTATCGTATCAGATCAGTCATGATCTCATTTAATGGCAGAGCAGACTCGATGGACCAAATGGCCGACGTATGCTCCTATGTCTTTTAATGGCCAAGTAAATTGGTTATGCTGATTGAGGTGTAAATGTCGACCAACACAGCATGGAGAACTCCCTTGCTCTTGTAAATAGTTTCAATTGACTCTTTTAGAGCAGATAGAACCTTGATTTTGCCCTCTCGCCCGAAATACAGCACCTCCGACAGTGCGGCACACCCTCAGTTCTGTGCTGAAGAGACAAAGTAGAGTGTGCACTCAAGTCCATAGAATCCAGAGAACCCCTACAGTGTAGAAGGTGGCTGTTCAGCCCATCGAGACTGCACCGACCCTCTGAAAGAGCATCCTGCCTTGCCCCACTCCTCTGTACTATCCCAGTAACCTCACCAAACCTGCACATCATTGGATTGTGGGAGGTAACCGTAGCAACTGGAGGAAACACACGCAGACACAGAGAGAATATGCAACCTCCACACAAACTGCCACCCAAGGTTGGAACTGAACCTTGGTCCTTGACGTTGTGAGGCAGCAGTGCCAACCACTGTGCCACCTTGTGCCACCCTGAAGTCTCTGATGTGGAACTTGAAACCATGACTTTCTGGATCGAAGGCGACAGTGATAACACTAGGCCACAGCTGACACCAGTGGAGCAGTGACTGAGATCCCGTGCGAGATTCTCCGACCTCACGCCGGGTCCTACCCGGCGGGACCTCAGCGTTCATGTTGCGGGGGGCAGCCTGGTGGGGTGGAGGGGGAACCTGACCTCGGGGGGGGGGGGGGGGGGCCTCCACGGTGGCCTGGCCCACGATCAGGGCTTACCGATCGATGGGCGGTCTTATCCCGGTGGGGCCTTATGCTCCTCCGCGCCGGGCCCCTGTAGGTCTCCGCCATGTTGCGTCAGGGCCGGCATGGAGAAGGCAACCCACGCGCATGCACGAACTCGCGCCGGCCGTGGCTCGCATGCGCAGACCCGTGGCGCCCATCCTGACGCCTGTATCAGCAGCTGGAGCAGCGTGAGGCACTCCAGTGCAGACCCCCTGTGCAGTGCAGGGTCACTGATCTTAGGGGCCTGTTGACGCCGTCGTAAAACGCTCCGGCATTTACGACGGTGTCAACACTCTGCCCCAGGATCGGAGAATCCCGCCCCCATTTTCTATTTGACATATTGAGATTACATTATGCAGTACATTATGTTCTCCCATTGTGGAGAACAATGATCTTCCCTAATCACATCTGCAGGCCACGTTTACATAGAATTTACAGCACATCTGGGGCGAGATTCTCTGACCCTCCCACCGAGTCGGAGAATCGCCCGGGGCCGGCGTCAATCCCGCCCCCGCTGTATCCCGAATTCAACGCCCCCCCGAGATTCGGCGGGGGCGGGAATCGCACCGCGCCGGTCGGCGGACCACCCGCGGCGATTATCCGCCCATGATGGGCCGAAGTCCAGCCGCTGACTAGCCTCTCGCGCCGGCGTGGATTAAACCACCTCTCTTACCGGCGGGATTGGCGGCGCGGGCGGGCACCGGGGTCCGGGGGGGGGGGGTGCGGGGCGATCTGACCGCGGGGGGGGCCCCCACCGTGGCCTGGCCCACGATTGGGGCCCACCGATCGGCGGGCAGGCCTGTGCCGTGGGGGCACTCTTTTTCTTCCGCCTTCGCCATGGTCTTCACCATGGTGGAGGCGGAAGAGACCCCCTCCCCTGTGCATGCGCCAGTATGACATCAGCAGCCGCTGACGCTCCGACGCATGCGCAGACTTACGCCGGCCGGCGAAGTCCTTTCGGCCCCGGCTGGCATGGCGCCAAAGGCCGTTCACGCCAGCTGGCGGAGCGGTACCCACTCCGGCATGGGCCTAGCCCCTCAATGTGAGGGCTTGACCCCTAAAGGTGCGGAGACGTCCGCATCTTTGGGGCGGCCCGACGCCGGAGTGGTTCACGTAACTCCAACACGCCGGGACCCCCTGCCCCGCCGGGTAGGGGAGAATCCCGGTTCTGTCTTTTATGCTCCACAGGAGCCTCCTCCCACTTTATTTTACTCTATCAGAATACAGTTTCCATATATTCCTTTCAATCTCACACACTTGAGATGTTGAGGTGAATAGCATCTTAGAGGAAGCTAGATATACACTAGAGGGAAAAAGGAATGGAAGGTTATTTTGAAGGGATGAGATAAAGATAAGTAGGATGAGGTTTGTGGAACATGGACAAGTTAGACCGAGTGGCGATTTCCATGCTGCATATTCTTGGTAGTGTCTAGCTTCCCCTTGAAATCTTTTATTGATCATTAAAGTCCAAAAGTCCAAAGATGTGCAGGGTAGGTGGATTGGCCATGCTAAATTGTCCCTTAGTGTCCAAAGATGTGCAGGTCAGTTGGGGTTACGGGGATGGGGTGGGGGAGTGGGCCTGGGTAGGGTGCTCTTTCAGGGGTCAGTGTGGACTTGATGGGCTGAATGGCCTCCTTCTACACTGTAGGGATTCTATGATGATGATTGAAAATCATAGAATGGCGACAGCACTGTAGGAGGCATTGAGTCAGTGCTGGCACTCCGCATGAGCAATTTAACTTGTCCCACTCTCCCACCCTTGCCCTGCATCTTTTTACCCTTTCAGTGCTCACCCAATTCCCTTTTGTCAGCCCCAGTTGAATCTGCCTCCATCACACTCTCAAGCGAAGAGTGCAGACCTAAACACTCTCAGCAGGAAAATGTTTTTCCTTTTTCCACTTTTAGTTCTTTTGCTTATCATTTTAAATCTGTATCCTCTGGTTCTCAACTCTTGCCTCAATATAAACAGTTTACCTCCATCTACTCAGTCTAGACAACTCAAAATTTGTCAAATTTCTTCTCACCCTTCCCTTCTGTAAGGAGAATAACACCAGGGGTTTTTCAATCTATCCATGTGTGTGTTGCTGTTGGACATTTTTGCATGCTAAAAGATCCCTGCATTCATCTACATGACAGCAATTGCATTTCAAGGTAATTAATTGAATGTCAAATCCCTTTGGAAGATTTCTAAGATGTGGTAAGTGCTGCATTTCCATGCAAGTTCTTCCCTTCAATGACAGAGTCCTATCATGCCTCACTATCAGTTGGGTTACAGGTATAGGGTGGATTTGTGGGTTTGAGTAGGGTGATCATTGCTCGGCACAACATTGAGGGCCGAAGGGTCTGTTCTGTGCTGTAGTGTTCTATGTTCTATGCAGTCTTTTCTCACTCTCTGATTTGAGGGTGACATATATCTTCCTCTGCACACTTGTGACGTTTGACAATTACAGGCTTGCCAATCTTCCTCGCAAAATTAGGCAGTTTGGAAGCACACCATTTGGATAGTCTATCAATGCCACAATTATAACCTCACCCTGGATTTTCAAAAAGATAACTTACCTGTCCGGTCTTCAATCATACTGCCATGTACACCCACCCCAAGGCAAATCATAGGATGACATCCAGCCTGTCCCAGTACAAATTCACAAGCTCATTATAAATGTCAAAAGTTGGAGACGGTTGAAGAAAAAAATGCACTGAAGCACAAAATATCCACAGCAGACTACAGCGCATTGATTTTAATTAGTTCCGAAAGTGCATACTTTGTATTCATTATGATTGGTTTCTTTGGGAGGATGATGGGAAAAATCGTGCCAAACATAATGAGCACAAGAGCAAACAACCTGTCAAGTAGTGTGACTGGAAAGGGACCAGAGTCGCTGAAACACTGGACATATTTTATAAAGTTAGTCTTGCAAAACTAAGGTCCTGTTGTTTGTACTGGTACGTTTGAACGCGAATGAAATGGTAAAATTCTCATCCATACTCATGGAACGTTGCTATCTGCAGACTTCCTCGGTGCAACATTATACATGTATGGAGAAAACACTGAGCTGACATGCAAAGATTGGGTGTTGAATGGCATGCCCTTCAGGAAAGTTCCACATCATGGAGTGGAGACAGCAGAGAAGCTGGGCATGTTCTCCTTCAAGCAGAGAGGATCAATGGGAGATATGAGAGGAAAGGTATGGAGAAGTTGTTTCCCGGTGCAGGAGAGCTGGTAACCAGAAGACTCAGATTTAAGGTAACTGCCAAAATCTCAGAGGGAACATGAAGAGAATTTTGTTTTAACACAGTGAGCGGTTGTGATCTGGAACAGACATTGGCTGAAAGGATTATGGAAGCAAATTCAATGGTAACTTGGCACTGGACCACATTGCAATCTTAGGAATGTCTTCCGAGAGTTTAGAACAATGAAAGGTGATCCCATTGTATCATGCAACATTCTTCAAGAGCTTGAGAGGGTAAATGCTGGAAGAGTGTTTCCCCTGACTGGTGAATCTGAACCTGAGGCACAGGCTCAGAATAAAGAGTCTGTCATTTAGGACTGAGATGAGAAAACATTTCTGGACTCAAAGGGGTGGAAACCTTGGGAATTCTCTACCCCAGGGTATTATGGATGCTCACCCATTCAGTATATTCAAAACTGAGATCAATAGGGGCAGCACAAGTGGCTAGCACTGTGGCTTCACTGCGCCAGGGTCCCAGGATCGATACGCCGCTGTGTCACTGTCTGTGCGGAGTCTGCACGTTCTCCCCGTGTGTGCGTGGGTTTCCTCCGGGTGCTCCGGTTTCCTCCCACAATCCAATGACGTGGAGGTTAGGTGGATTGGCCATGCTAAATTTCCCTTTGTGTCCAAAAAGGTGAGGAGGGGTTATTAGGTTATGGGGATAGGGTGAAAGTGAGGGCTTAAGTGGGTTGGTGCAGACTCGATGGGCCGAATGGCCTCCTTCTGCATTGTATGTTCTATGTTCGACAATAGTTTTTTGGATACGAAGGGATTGGGATAATGTGGGAAGGTGGTATTATTATGATCCCAGACCAGACCACAATAGTAGCCAGGATACTGGACAGAAACCCCAATATTTTATTTAAATTTTGTTAGACTGTGAGGAAAGGATACCTCGCTCCAGGAGTGAGTTCACAGAGAAATAGGGGATATGGTATATTAAAACAAACTGTATTACTAACACAGTGTTAAAATATCTTTAACATCACACCAGAAAATAGTTTATAATTATTTCTTAAAACAATGCTAATGGGTACAGTGGTACAATAACCCTTAACTGCTATCTTCTTCGCACTCAAACAACAAAACCATCATAGCACTCAATCCACTTCGAAATACAAGTCTCCCAGGCAATGAGGGGGGCCCCCAGGTGGTCAGTTTCTGGGCAGTGTGGAACCAGGCACTGCTGATGCCACCCAGGCATCCTGGCAGTGCCACCTGGGTGCCAGCCTGACACTGCCAGGGTGCCCAGGTGGAACTACCAGGCTGGCAATGCCAAGGTCACATCTTTCCCGTGATGAGGATCAGGCCCAGGGGTCCCTTGTCCTTATGAGGTAGGATGAGGAGGCTCAAGGACCGAATCGATAAACTGGGGTGGCGGGAGGGTCCGGGAGTTATGTTGGGAAGTCGAGCGTGCTGAGCTCCTTAGTGTAGGAAATTAAGGTAAGTGTGGCCTTGACGGAGACTTACTCGCCGAGGCCCAAAAAAAAGAATAGTGTCCGTTTAATAATGGGGTCGTTCTTGGTGCTGCTAGCGATGGCAAACAACCCGCTAAACACACATGACACAAGACTCTTTTTTGCCCATTAAATCCCGCCCGTTACTTCTCAGCTTGTTTCAGCTCACCTTCCAATCTAAATCTCAAACTAAACTGCTTCACTGAAAAATGCCTCATACTTTAGTTCCTCCCATTAATTACATCATTTTACCAAGCTGAAATCTAATTTAACTCCACAGGCAGTGCCATTAATCCAAACAAAACTCCATTAGTCCAAGCTTTTATGATGCCTTAATTGCATCTCTGGCTTCCAAAAATTTCAAACCAGGGTCCTTTAAAAACACTATTGCAGCAGTCATGCACACACCAACCAAGGCTTTTAAACCTTATTGCATCAAATACATTTAACGCAATACATCTGAAATTCCTATATTCATCACAGTGTTGAGGTAGAAGATTAGCCTCGATCACATTGAATCATGCAATAGGTTTGATTGGCCTTTTCATATTTATTTTATTCTTGTGCAGTATAAAATAACAATAGCAAAGAGATGGCACAGACATGATGCACCAAATGGCTTCCTGCTGTGCATTAGGGTAGATTTCAACTGATAAATTGCACTCCCATTACAGAACCAGACCAATCTTTGACCAGAATGGCCCGGCCCCGACCGTTGGCGGGGATCCTCTGGTCGCGGTAAAGTCACTGGACCTTTTGGCTGGCTCACTGCATCTCTAACCCGGGGCCAGAAAATTCTGCCCTTTATTTCTGTTGCAATGATAATTGAGTGATTTCTATAATAGGCTGTTGATCTGCGGTGCCAGATTTACAGCTGGTCAACTGGCTGAAAATCTACTCCCGGATGTCTCTAATCAAAAGCAGAGGTAGATTTCACCATCGCTTTTGCTCAAGTGAGGATAAAAATGACTATTGGCTGTCTCCTATCTTTACTTGAACTGCCAGGGTCAAGTTCCTCTTTTCCAATCATGTATTCTTGGAATGCAATGAAAATATGTAATATGATAAATTAATCATTTAGAACTACCCATGTTAAATGTTTGAACAATCACTGCACTTCTGCATTGCCATGAGTTCTCCTCAAGTTCTCATAGAGATGGCTTTTCATTTTATACGTCCATATCAGCTGTTTTGGAAGTCACTGCCGATCTCAGCATGTTCAAACGTGCACACACAGGCAGGTACATACATATTCCAAGAGTTCATCACGTGGCCTATGACTTTGCATTGTCCCATTCTCACAACTCCACCATTGACATGGCCATCTTTCTCCCGCCCCACCCTTTGCCAAGCAAATAGCCTCTTCTTGACTCAAGTGGATGATTCTTGTCTATCCAACTCCTTTTATTCCCAACTCCAGTGTTTTGATATCAACTAAGGCAAATTGTTCAGCTGAAATGAAAAAAATACTTTTTCAAATGCTCTTATGATTTTTCTCCCTTCTGTTGCTTACAACAGTGTTCTGGAGATTAATCTGCCATTCCTTGAGGAATAACTAGCCTTCTATTAAATGTAGCTATACTATTTACTTCAATTAAGCTCTGTGGTAACAAGTTCCAATTTCTTACCATTCTTTGGGTAAGGAAAATTCTCCTGAACTCCATATTGGATTTTTTGGGTGACTATTATATACTGTTGGCCTCTTGATTTGCTCTTCCCCATAAATGGAAACATTCTTTCTGTATGTAGTCTATCAAAACTTTTCATTGTTTTGTAAATTTTCAATAGATCATTCCTCAGACATCTCTTCTCAAGAGTAAAGGTACCCAGCTGGTCATCTTCTTCTGATAGGCCTACCCGCATATACTCCTTGTATCATCCTTATAAATCCTTTTGCATCCTTTCCAGTGACTCTATATTTCTCTAACACGGAGACCAGAATTAAATGTAGTCTTCCAGACATCACCCAACCAAAATTTAGCATAACTACTAGCCGAGTGATTGGTTTGTGTTTTGATGCACTTGCTGAATTGTGACGCTACTTTTAGCGATTTGTGCATTTTTACTCACAGACCTCTTTGTTCCTCTCCCGATTTAGATTTTTATTTTTGAAGTAATGTGCAACCTCCACATTTTTCTTGCCAAAATATAATACCTCGAACTGAACCATGTTAAAATTCATTTGCCAAATATTTGCCCAGCTTCAGGCTATTGGAAATATTTAACTGAGTGGATTGATCAGAGGTTCTTAGTTTATGAACCTATTTGATATTATGCTTTTTCTCAAGTCTGTAACACTTTCATATTAATGGTTATTGTTTTAACACTGAGATTATTTTTAAAGTACTAAAAACAAAATTAAAGTAACAACTCCTACAAATTATTCAATGTTAAAAGTAGGATTACACCACATGAAAACATCTGGTGTGGAAGCTGCACCTCTTATGAAATGGCACATTACAGAACTATTATGCTAATTGCATGTTAATTACTATGCTAATATGTTCATTAGCAAATTTTAGCATGTAAATTAGTAAAATAATTATTTATTCTACCCATTACACAGCCGAGTGTGATTTGCTAGCATATGTTTAATGGCCTATCTAAATGGTTAAATAAACATTTTTCTCTGGCCTGTCCTTATAGTCAGCCTCAAATCAATGTGGGAATCATAACTGACTGAAATGAAATAATACAAGTTGAATGACAACTCACGAAAACAGTAAATGGGATTGGAAGTCAACGGAATTTCAAGTAGGTTTCAGACATCAAGATTTATCAGCGCAGCAGATGCCAGCTGACAGCATTTTATTGGACAAAAATTGCAATATTGCACATTTAGTGATTAAAAATGAAGCATGCCAACAGGAATAGAAAACACCATGCAAATTATTATGCAAATAATTCCAAAACACAGTTCAGCCAACAGCAATTAAAGAGTGGTTATAATTCACAACACATATATTGAAATAAAATTGATCTGAAATATGTTGAAAAAAGGGATGGTTATTGTCTACTTAATTTCTCACAAGTTGGCACATCCTAAAGCAGGCAGAATGAATCTCTGGGACAGGCTTGATGCGTAATGGAATGGTTTGATGGATCACTGGCACAGACTTGATGGATCGTTGGGACAGACTTGATGGATCCATTGGGACAGACTTGATGGATCCATTGGGACAGACTTGATGGATCCATTGGGACAGGCTTGATGGATCATTGGGACAGACTTGAGGGTTTGTTGAGACAGACTTGATGGATCATTGGTACAGACTTGAAGGATCATTGGAACAGACTTAATCCATCACTGGGGCAGACTTGACGGATCACTGGGGCAGACTTGATGGATCACTGGGACAGACTTAATCCATCACTGGGGCAGACTTGATGGATCATTCGGACAGATTTTATTGGAATATTGGGACAGATTGGATGGATAATTGGGATAAGTTTGATGAATCATTGGGAAAGGCTTGACAGATAATAGACTAGGCATGATCTATAATGGGACAGGCTTAGTGAGTAATGAGTCTAAGTTGATGGATAATTAGATGGGCCTTGCAATGATACCCACATCTCATTAATGATTTCTTAAAAAATCCAGTTTTGGTCAAAACATTTTTCCTTAATTTCCTATTGGACTGCTTGGTAGAACATAGAACATTACAGCGCAATACAGGCCCTTCGGCCCTCGATGTTGCGCCGACCTGTGAAACCCCTCTAAAACCCATCTATACTATTCCCTTCTTGTCCATATAATCACCATATGGTGATTATATTTTATTTAGAACCTGCAATTCTGGTGTTTCATTACTTGAGGCATCTTCTCTGCACCTACCTCACTGAATCTCTTCATTACTTTGAAGACCTCTGTCAAATCATCCCTTAACCTTCTCAGCCTTCTTAGCAATAACCCTGTGGTGGATGAATCCCCGGAGCGTGTACAAGGTGGACCCAATTTGGAAACATGTTATCCTCGATTGTGCAATAAGAGGTGTTCAATTAATAATCCTGTTGAGAAATGTCCTTTGGGACAAGTGACCATAATGTGATGGAATTCTTTATTATGATGGAAAGTGAAGTAGTCCAATCCAAATCTATGGACCTAAATCTTGCCAAAGGAAACTATGAAGGTATGAAGGATGAGTTGGCTCTGATAAATTGGAGAACTTCATTAAAAGGCACGACAGTGGACAGGCAGTGGCTAATATTTTAAGGAATGATCGCATGCATTAAGTTATATGTTCCTTTGAAATGTAGAAACATAACAAGAAAAGCAGCCAAACCATGGCCAACAAAAGAGATTAAGGGCAGTATTTGATCCAAAGAGAAATCATATAAAGTTACTTGCAAAAGTACAAAGACAGAGGATTGGGAGCAGTTTACAATTCAGCAAAGGAGGACCAAGAGATTGATTAAGCGGGGGGATAATTGAGTATGTAAGTAAGCTTCCAAGGAATATAATAGCAAGCTGTAAAAGTGTCTACATTTTTTTTAATGATAAAGATTACTGAAGACAAACATAGATCTCTTACAGTCCGAAATAGGAGAATTTATAATGGAGAACAAGGAAATGGCAGAGCTGTTAAACAACTGCTTTTGTTCTGTCTTCATGGAAGAGAACACAAATAACTTCCCAGAAATGCCAGGGAACCAAGTGTCCAGCTAGAAGGAGGAATTGATGGAAATTACTAAAATAAGTAGTGTTGGAGAAATTAATGATCTTGAAAGCAAATAAATCCCCAGCCTGATAATACACATCCCAGGGTACTAAAGGAGGTGACCACGGAAATCGTGGTCATAATTCTACGGCCCTCCACTGGGCTTGCGCCTAACCTGAATGTGTGTAAAATTGCACGAGATGACACTGGCCGTGCATTCAGATGTAACCGCGAACACATGAAATACTGAGGTAGGAGGGCACAAGGTGGAGTTGGAACTATGCTCGCCAATAATTAAAGGGTCAATTAATAATAATAATCTTTATTGTCACATGCAGGCTGACATTGCAATGAAGTTACTGTGAAAAGCCCCTAGTCGCCACATTCCGGCGCCTGTTCGAGTACACATAATAAGATTTCAGAATGTCCAAATTACCTAACAGCACATCTTTCGGGACTAGTGGGAGGAAACCGGACACCCGGAGGAAACCCACGCAGACAGGGAGACGTGCAGACTCCGCACAGACAGTGATCCAGCTGGGAATTGAACCTGGGGCCCTGGAGCTGTGAAGCCACAGTGCTAACCACTGTGCTACCGTGCTGCCCACAATTAAAAGGCCTTTAACACAAACTCTTGACAAAGAGTCATCCACAATCGAAATGTTAGCTCCCTTCTCTCTCCACAGATGCTGTCAGACCTGCTGAGATTGTCCAGCGTTTCCTGTTTCTGTTTCTGATTCCAGCATCCGCAGTAATTTGCTTTTATCACAGATTTCACGCTGCCTGTACAATCTTGCAGTCGTCGCATGGGCAAAAGGGCAGGCGGGCATTCGGATTTTAGCAATTTGTCATTCAAAGGTGGGATAAGAGGCCAAAGAGCACACGCACTTTCATTTTATTTGTGATTTTGCTGCCATTATATTTCTGAGTTTTGTCAGATTTTCTCTTTATTGCGCTAGCTTTCTAAGCTCGTTCACTTACAAATCTAGTACTGGCGCAGGAGGGCAGTGCCCGGTGCAGTATCCTAAAACCAGGGACAGAAAGAGAATGTTGCACCACCTGACAAAGAAGGTCTAGACCAAGGTGGCTGCCGAGGTCAGTGAGCATGGCGCTATGCGCCACATCTGGCTGCAGCAGTGCCAAAGGTTTAATGATCTTCTGTGGCCGGCAAAGTTAAGGGATGGCATGGACCTCTATGGAGAGGTGGCATCAGCTTCCCCTTGCGCTCAGGGGTCTGAGTGTGTATGCAACTGACACTGAAGCCTGCCCTGTCAAGATTGCACTCTCAGCACAATAGGCCACAGAGCATTGGAGGGGTGAGGTGTGTGACAGTGAAATGGCTCGCACCATGTCCAAGAGGTGGGAGGGGTAATCTGAAATGGGCCATAAAGTGGATGGAACCTTAATGAGCCTTTCTATTGTCCCCTGTCAGAAGAAGACAAGTCTAATTAATGTGGAACTCTGCCAAACCACTGGAGGAGTCCAAAATCTGCTGGTAGTGACCATTGGAGCTCCAATGCAGATGGCACCATGCAGCATCGCTCCATTATCTCAACAGGACACCTCGGGTGTACAGTGATGGTGATGATTGAATTCACTGCAATGCTTCTCTGACGATGCTGCAACATCTGAGGTATGCCGAACCATGGAGCTGGATTCTCCTTCCCAGCCAGAGCCTTCCTTCAGCTGCTGAGTCAGCCACATCAGCGGTAGGCAGCCCGAGGGCCTCCTGTCAGGCATCCAGGAGGACACCACTCCTGTATCCGCATCATGCTGTCTCTCGGAACCAGGCACGTGCGCAGACACTCACATGTCGAAGGGCATTAGGTTGTCATCTCCGTGGGTAGGGAACAGTGGTGACAGCACATTACACTGGCGTGAGGAGGTGGCAAAGGCAGAGAGGTCCCAGGGCGCTGACAGTGGCAACACTGCTGGAGACCAAGGCAAATGATGAGCCTCTGGAGATGTCTGTCAGGCAACAGATGCTAGATGTCCAGCGATTTGCTCAGGGGAGATCTGGCGGAGATCTTTGAGGGTCCGCGAGCAATGGCTTCCATCACTGACAATTCCACATAGAACATGAGCACTGCGGTGACCCTGAGCTCCGAGGGCACAGTTTCCTCCATTGAGAGAATGGTGACTCTCGTGGAGAGGCCGTTTCAGGGTCCCCCCAGGTGTCGCACTTGGACCTGCAAGCCAGCACACCGGCTGTAATCTTTGGAGGTCACTGCCAGTGAAGGAATTGGATGAGGCACCTCTTCTCTCTAGATGCCCATCTATCAATGGTGAAGCTGAATGCACCTGATGCTGGGTTCCTCTGAGGATGCTCTGGATGAGAGCAGCAGCTCCTCTGCCTCTCTGCCAGTGGCCGCTGCATCTGATGATGCTGCAACATCTGAGGAATGCCTAACCATGGGGCTGGATTCTCCTTCCCAGCCAGAGCCAACTCAAGTACCGGTGGCCAGAGGAAACCCACCAAGGTCATCATGGCCACCAAAACAGCAACGTCAGCAAACTGCCTCCAATGCCACTGTGACTAATGGAGGGGGCATCAAGACACAGCACCTGCAGACATTAGCTTTAAGACTCCTTAAGGACAACAGGGACGTGTTATGGGTGACATTATTTGCACTCATTACTTTGAGTTTTCTGTGAGGTTTGGCACATTTATATGCTGTTCTTCGGTGAGTTTGCTGCATGCTTTGTACAGATTTTTCAGCTGAGGACTTTGCGTGTTGCAGGATTGCTGGGTTGGTATCTTAAGGAAAGTTTTATTGCGAGTGAGACATTGCCATTGGTGTCGGTTATCCTCCATGCCTTTGATGCCTAGCTGAAGGTTCACTGGATCAATGCTTCCCTTATGTCCCTGCTTCCCTGAAGATTCATGTTGTCTGGCTCGAAGTCCTCACCCTGTGTGATCTTAGCCTCATCCTCTGATCCATCACTGGAGTCATCCTCCCCAGCCTGTGGTCCTGCCTCACTCTCCTCAGCCTCCTCTGGGTCCTACCTCATCAGAACTAGATTATGCAGTGCGCAGCATGTGGCCACTATGAGGGAGACATGCTCCAGTGGGTACTGCAATGGTCCCTAGATCGGTTAAAATTCCATCTTGAGCAGACAGATGGTTATTTCCATCACCATTCCTATGGATGCAGGAGTCCTGTCATATCTCTCCTCTGCCACAATTCAGGGTGATGGAACAGGGTCATCAGCTACCTCTTCAAGGTACAGATAGTCCTTATCACCCAGGAACCATCCATCCAATCACATGGAATCCACAAATAACCTTGGCAATTGGGAGTGCCGCAAGGTGTATGATTTAAAAAAAAATTATTTTAAGGGATGTGGGCATCGCTGGCTGGTCCAGCATTTATTGTCCATTCCTGAGGGCATTTAAGAGTCAACCACATTGCTGTGGGTCTGGAGTCACATTTAGGCCAGACCGTGTAAGGATGACAGATTCTTTCCCGAAAGGACATTAGTGAACCAGATGGGTTTTTAATGACAATTGACAGTGGTGTCATGGTCATCATTGGACTTTTATAGAAGTTTATAGAACAGTACAGCACAGAACAGGCCCTTCGGCCCTCGATGTTGTGCCGAGCAATGATCACCCTACTTAAACCCACGTAACCCGTATACCCGTAACCCAACAATCCCCCCATTAACCTTACACTACGGGCAATTTAGCATGGCCAATCCACCTAACCCGCACATCTTTGGACTGTGGGAGGAAACCGGAGCACCCGGAGGAAACCCACGCACACACGGGGAGGACGTGCAGACTCCACACAGACAGTGACCCAGCCGGGAATTGAACCTGGGACCCTGGAGCTGTGAAGCATTGATGCTAACCACCATGCTACCGTGAGGCCCCTAATTCCAGATTTTGTATTGAATTTGAATTCCACCATCTGCCCTGGCAGGATTCGAACCCAGGTCCCCAGAGCATTACCCTGGGTCTCTGGATTACTCGGCCAGCAATAATACCACTGTGCCATTGCCTCCCCACCACTATAAGACCATAAGACCATAAGACATAGGAGTGGAAGTAAGGCCATTCGGCCCATCGAGTCCACTCCGCCATTCAATCATGGCTGATGGGCATTTCAACTCCACCTCCCAGCATTCTCCCCATAGCCCTTAATTCCTCGCGACATCAAGAATTTATCTATCTCTGCCTTGAAGCCATTTAGCGTCCCGGCCTCCACTGCACTCTGCGGCAATGAATTCCACAGGCCCACCACTCTCTGGCTGAAGAAATGTCTCCGCATTTCTGTTTTGAATTTACCCCCTCTAATTCTAAGGCTGTGCCCACGGGTCCTCGACTCCTCGCCTAACGGAAACAGTTTCTTTGCGTCCATCCTTTCTAAGCCATGTATTATCTTGTAAGTTTCTATTAGATCTCCCCTTAACCTTCTGAACTCCAATGAATACAATCCCAGGAACGCCAGCCGTTCCTCATATGCTAGACCCGCCATTCCAGGGATCATCCGTGTGAATCTCCGCTGGACACGCTCCAGTGCCAGTATGTCCTTCCTGAGATGTGGGGCCCAAAACTGGACACAGTACTCCAAATGGGGCCTAACCAGAGCCTTATAAAGGCTCAGTAGCACATCGCTGCTTTTATATTCCAACCCTCTTGAGATAAATGACAACATAGCATTCGCTTTCTTAATCACGGATTCAACCTGCATGTTTACCTTTAGGGAATCCTCGACTAGCACTCCCAGATCCCTTTGTACTTTGGCATTATGAATTTTCTCACCGTTTAGAAAGTAGTCTATGCTTGGATTCTTTTTTCCAAAGTGCAAGACCTCACATTTTCTCACGTTGAAATGCATCAGCCATTTCCTGCACCACTCTCCCAAACTGTCTAGATCCTTCTGCAGCCTCCCCACTTCCTCAGCACTACCTGCCTGACCACCTAACTTCGTATCATCAGCAAACTTCGCTAGAATGCCCCCAGTCCCTTCATCCAGATCATTAATATATATGGTGAACAGCTGCGGCCCCAACACTGAACCCTGTGGGACACCGCTGGTCACCGGCTGCCATTCCGAAAAAGAACCTTTTATCCCAACTCTCTGCCTTCTGTCAGACAGCCAATCCTCAACCCATGCCAGTAGCTCACCTCGAACACCATGGGCCCTCACCTTACTCAGCAGCCTCCTGTGTGGCACCTTATCAAAGGCCTTTTGGAAATCCAGATAGACCACATCCACTGGGTTTCCCTGGTCTAACCTACTTGTCACCTCCTCAAAGAATTCTAACAGGTTCGTCAGGCACGACCTCCCCTTACTAAATCCATGTTGACTTGTTCTAATCCGACCCTGCTCTTCCAAGAAATTAGAAATCTCATCCTTAACGATCGATTCTAGAATTTTACCAACAACCGAGGTTAGGCTAATTGGCCTATAATTTTCCATCTTTTGTCTTGATCCTTTCTTGAACAAGGGGGTTACAACAGCGATCTTCCAATCGTCCGGGACTTTCCCTGACTCCAGTGATTTTTGAAAGATCTCAACCAACGCTTCCGCTATTTCTTCAGCCACCTCCCTCAGAACTCTAGGATGTAGCCCATCGGGGCCAGGAGATTTGTCAATTTTAAGACCTTTTAGCTTTTTTAGCACCATCTCTTTTGTAATGGCAACCATACTCAACTCAGCCCCCTGACCCTTTATAATTTTTGGGATATTACTAACGTCTTCCACTATGAAGACAGACGCAAAGTACTTATTAAGTTCTCCAGCCATTTCCTCATCTCCCATCACTAGCCTTCCAGAATCAGTTTGAATTGGCCCAATGTCTACTTTGGCCTGACGTTTGTTTCTTATGTATTGAAAGAAACTTTTACTATCATTTCTTATATTACTGGCTAGCCTGCCTTCATATTTGATCCTCTCCTTCCTTATTTGTCTCTTTGTTAACCTCTGTTTGTTTTTGTAGCCTTCCCAATCTTCTGATTTCCCGGTGCTTTTGGCCACTTTATAGGATCTCTCTTTTTCTTTGATACATTTCCTGACCTCCTTTGTCAGCCATGGCTGTCTAATCCCTCCCTGGATAATCTTTCTTTTCTTGGGGATGAACCTCTGTACAGTGTCCTCAATTATGCATACAAACTCCTGCCATTTTTGCTCTATTGTCTTCCCTGCTAGGGTCTGCTTCCAGTTGATTTTCACCAGTTCCTCTCTCATGCCCTCGTAATTACCTTTATTTAACTGTAACACCATTACATCCGATTTTGCCTTCTCTCTTTCAAACTGCAGACTGAACTCAACCATATTATGATCGCTGCTTCCTAAGTGTTCCCTTACTTTAAGATCTTTAATAAAGTCTGGTTCATTACATAGCACTAGGTCCAGAATAGCCTGCTCCCTTGTGGGCTCCATGACAAGCTGTTCCAAAAAGCCATCTTGTAAGCATTCCATGAATTCCTTTTCTTTGGATCCACTGGCTACATTATTTACCCAATCCACCTGCATATTGAAGTCCCCCATGATCACTGTGACCTTGCCTTTCTGACATGCCTTTTCTATTTCCCGGTACATGTTGCGCCCCTGGTCCTGACCACTGTTAGGCGGTCTGTACATAACTCCCATTATGGTTTTTTTGCCTTTGTGGTTCCTCAATTCTACCCACACAGACTCCACATCATCCGACCCTATGTCGTTTAGTGCCATAGATTTAATTTTGTTCTTAACTAACAAGGCAACCCCACCCCCTCGGCCCACCTCCCTGTCTTTTCGATAGGTTGTATATCCTTGGATGTTTAACTGCCAGTCCTGAACCCCCTGCAGCCATGTCTCTGTGATGCCTACCACATCATAATCATTCACGATGATCTGTGCCATTAGTTCATCTACTTTGTTACAAATGCTACGAGCATTCAGGTAAAGTGCCTTAATGTTAACTTTCTTATCAGTACAGATATTGGAAGTCCTAAGATGTCCAAAGTTATCCTTCCTTTTTGTTGCATTCCTAGTCTGCCTCAAGCTTAAATCCACCTGCCTACATGTTATCCTCCTGCGTATCTTGCCATTTAACTCCCTGCTCCCTGTCGCTTTCACTTTCCCTTCCCCCCAACTCAGAAGTTTAAAGTCCTACTGACCACCCTATTTATCCTCTTCGCTAGAACACTGGTTCCAGATCGGTTCAGGTGGAGACCGTCCCAACGGTACAGATCCCCCCGGTTCCAAAACTGATGCCAATGTCCCATGAAGTGGAATCCCTCTTTCCCACACCAATCCCTTAGCCACGTGTTTACTTCCCTAATTTTCCTATCCCTATGCCAATTGGCACGTGGCTCGGGCAGTAATCCAGAGATTATGACCCTTGAGGACCTGTACTTCAATTTTCTTCCTAGTGCTTGATAGTCCCCGAACAGGTCCTCCACCCTAGCTTTACCTATGTTGTTAGTCCCAACGTGGACCACAACAACTGGATCCTCCCCCTCCCGCTCCAGTATCCTTTCAATCCGGGCAGAGATGTCCCGCACCCTGGCACCGGGCAGGCAACACACCATGCGAGACTCCCGATCCGGCTTGCATAGGATACTATCTGTCCCCCTAATTATAGAATCCCCTATAACAACTACTTGTCTTTTTACTCCCCCCTCTTGAATGGCCTTCTGCACCATGGTACCGTGGTCAGTTGGCTCATCCTGTCCAGAGCCCCTTTCCTCATCCATACAGGGAGCAAGAGTCTCATACCTGTTGGACAAGGTCAAGGGCTGAGGCTCCTGCACTCCTGAACTCAGGTTCCCTCTGCCTGCCTCACTTACAGTCACACTCTGATGTCCCTGATCAGTTACTGAATGTGAATTACTTAATCTCCCAGGTGTGACTGCCTCCTGAAACAAAGTGTCCAGGTAACTCTCCCCCTCCCGGATGTGCCGCAGTGTTTGAAGCTCAGACTCCAGATCATCAATTCTGAGCCGGAGATCTTCCAGCAACCAACACTTGCTGCAGATGTGGTCATTGCCATTCACAAGGGGAACAGCCAGCTCCCACATGCCGGCCCCGACCCAACATGGCGCATGAGTACAGGGGCCGGCACGGAATAAAGGAGGCCGGGAGACAGTGAGGCCGGCCCGCTGATCAGTGGGTCCTGTACTCATGCCACTGCCTTGTGAATCATGTGAGCTCGCTGGATAATGGGCACAGACTCCGGTTCCCCTCTGGTTCCCCGACTCCGCGCCGGGTCAGAGAATCGCCGGTGGGCCGCGCAAATTGCGCCATGCTGTCCTGATGTCAGGAGAATCGGCGCCATCGGGGCCGGCGTGGTGCCAGTTGGGGGCCGCTCTACGGGCACCCCCGCGATTCTACAGCTCGAATGGGCCGAGCGGCCGTAAAAAAAACGAGTCCCACCGGCGCCGTTCTAACCTGAACTGAGGCGGTGGGACCTCAGCGTTGACGGGTCGGGTGGCGGCCAGTGGGGGAGGGACAGGGGGGGGTCTGACCCCGGGGAGTGGGGGCCTCCGATGTGGCCTGGCCCACGATCGGGACCCACTGATCAGCGGGCCGGCCTCACTGTCTCCCGGCCTCCTTTATTCCGTGCCGGCCCCTGTACTCATGCGCCATGTTGGGTCGGGGCCGGCACGGACAAGGAAGACACGGAACATGCACGGAAATTGCGCCGGTGGGACTGCGCATGCGCGGGTTCGAGCCAGACCCACGCATCCCCCGGCGCCTATTCCACGGCCGGATCAGCAGCTGGAGTGGCGTGAACTGCTCCAGCGCCCTGCTGGCCCCCTGTATGGGCCAGAATTGCTGATCCTGGGGCCGTGTTGACGCCGTCGGGAAACGTGTCAACACTTAGCCTCAGGATCAGAGAATCCCGCCCCCTGTGTCCTGTGGTCACAGATGATCTGCAAGTAGTACTCCTTTCTGTTGATAAAAGCTCCCGATCCCCTGCTGGCACCCTGGTGGCAATATGTGTGCAGTCTATACACCCTGGATGTGAGGAAACCCAACCATTGCAGTGACCCTAATGCTCTCTCAATCTGACTGCCCTCGTCCGCCCGGTGGTTAACGAAAGTGTGGGCATGTTTGAAGATGGCATCAGTCACTAGCTTGAAGCAACTGTGTGCAGCTGTTTGAGAAACACTCCACAGATCCCCCACTGATCCCTGAAATGAACCCAAAATGTAGAATTTGAGGGCTACTGTGACCTTCAGCACCACTATCATAGTGTCCGCCCATATAGTTGGAGGCAATTTGAGGACCTTTTTCCAGTGCTGATATATCCCTATTGTTAGATAAAGATGATGTGGAGATGCCGGCGTTGGACTGGGGTGAGCACAGTAAGAAGTCTTACAACACCAGGTTAAAGTCCAACAGGTTTGTTTCAAACACGAGCTTTCGGAGCACGGCTCCTTCTTCAGGTGAATGGAAAGGCTTGTTCCAGAAATGTTTATATAGACACAGTCAGAGATGCCCCGGAATGCGAGCACCTGCAGGCAATCAAATCATCAAAGATGCAGAGAGAGAGGTAACTCCAGGTTAAAGAGGTGTGAATTGTCCCAAGCCAGTTCAGTCGGTAGGCCTCTGCAAGTCCAGGCTTGTTGGTGGGGGCCGAATGTAATGCGACATGAATCCCAGATCCCGGTTGAGTCCGCATTCATGCGTGCGGAACTTAGCTATAAGTTTTTGCTCAGCAATTTTGCGTTGTCGCGTCTCCTGAAGGCCTCCTTGTAGAATGCTGACCCGGAGATCAGAGGCTGAATGTCCTTGACTGCTGAAGTGTTCCCCAACTGGAAGGGAACAGTCCTGCCTGTTGATAGTCGCACGATGCCCGTTTATTCGTTGTCGCAGTGTCTGCATGGTCTCGCCAATGTACCACGCTTCGGGACATCCTTTCCTGCAGCGTATGAGGTAGACTACATTGGTCGAGTCGCACGAGTATGCGCCGCGTACCTGGTGGGTGGTGTTTCCACGTGTAATGGTGGTGTCCATGTCGATGATCTGGCATGTCTTGCAGAGATTACCCTGGCAGGGTTTTGTGGTGTTGTGGTTGCTGTTCTGAAGGCTGGGTAATTTGCTGCAAACAATGGTTTGTTTGAGGTTGCGCGGTTGTTTGAAGGCCAGTAGTGGGGGTGTGGGGATGACCTTGGCAAGATGTCCATCCTCGCTGATGATGTGTTGGAGGCTGCGAAGAAGATGTCGTAGTTTCTCCGCCCCAGGAAAGTACTGGACGACGAAGGGTACTCTGTCAGTGGTGTCCCGTGTTTGTCTTCTGAGGAGGTCGGTGCGGTTTTTTGCTGTGGCGCGGTGGAACTGTCGATCAATGAGTCGAGCGCCATATCCCGTTCGTACGAGGGCATCTTTCAGCATCTTGCCAAGGTCATCCCCACACCCCCACTACTGGCCTTCAAACAACCGCGCAACCTCAAACAAACCATTGTTTGCAGCAAATTACCCAGCCTTCAGAACAGCAACCACAACACCACAAAACCCTGCCAGGGTAATCTCTGCAAGACATGCCAAATCATCGACATGGACACCACCATTACACGTGGAAACACCACCCACCAGGTACGCGGCGCATACTCGTGCGACTCGACCAATGTAGTCTACCTCATACGCTGCAGGAAAGGATGTCCCGAAGCGTGGTACATTGGCGAGACCATGCAGACACTGCGACAACGAATAAACGGGCATCGTGCGACTATCAACAGGCAGGACTGTTCCCTTCCAGTTGGGGAACACTTCAGCAGTCAAGGACATTCAGCCTCTGATCTCCGGGTCAGCATTCTACAAGGAGGCCTTCAGGAGACGCGACAACGCAAAATTGCTGAGCAAAAACTTATAGCTAAGTTCCGCACGCATGAATGCGGACTCAACCGGGATCTGGGATTCATGTCGCATTACATTCGGCCCCCACCAACAAGCCTGGACTTGCAGAGGCCTACCGACTGAACTGGCTTGGGACAATTCACACCTCTTTAACCTGGAGTTACCTCTCTCTCTGCATCTTTGATGATTTGATTGCCTGCAGGTGCTCGCATTCCGGGGCATCTCTGACTGTGTCTATATAAACATTTCTGGAACAAGCCTTTCCATTCACCTGAAGAAGGAGCCGTGCTCCGAAAGCTCGTGTTTGAAACAAACCTGTTGGACTTTAACCTGGTGTTGTAAGACTTCTTACTTAGATAAAGATGACAGAGCTATTCTCAATATTCCAAGTTTGGTTCTATTCAAAGTTAGCATCACCCCAAAGATTTTCAACCCTATCCCTCTTGAACTTTAAGGGCAATCCTCACTTTTAATTATCGTCCAGCCTTGTTTGACTCATCATGTCTATTTAAATATTCCCTTAATCTTTGCCGCTTTAAAAGGAACACCCCAGCTTCTCTAGTCCAGTGTTCTTCAAACTGGGGGGTGCGACCTGCGGGCGGGTCGCGGGTGGGTCGCGGGAGGGTCGCGGAGCCGTCCTTCGCGGGGCTCCCGATCGTGCAAATCCCCGCGCAGCAGCCGGCTTTTAATAACGCCGGCTGCAAGCGGCCTTTAAAATGGCTGTGAACCTGTTAAAAAAAATTCAGCCGCATTGCGCATGAACGCACGATCATCAGCACGCATGCGCAAAACTATGTGCATGCGCGCCGGTGATCGGGCGCACATGCGCAGTCCGGCTGCTATTTTTTAAAAACGGTCGCAGTTTTTTGTTTTCCAAGTTCAGGGGTTTTTTTATTCATTTTATTCATTTATTTTATTCATTTAATTTTTATTTTTTTCATTTATTTTAATAATTTTCTTTATTTTTTTTACAAGTTCGGGGGGGGGGGGCTTTTGTTTGATAAAATTTTACAGGAAAAAAATGCAGAACTTTGGATAGTTGGAGACTCCATACTTTCCGACATCGAAGGCTTCACCTTCATCAAACAGGTTCCATTGGAGGAGCGTGTACGAGGGCCAAAGGTACCCAAAACCATTTCCTCCATTTTTATCAGTAGCAAACAAGGTAAGAGAAAATGGTGGGTCGCTCAGGTCGGCCGCCGTGGGTCGCGAAGGTCGGCCGGCGTGTGTCGCGAAGGTCGGCCGGGTTGGGTCCCGTATGTTGGCTGGCTGGTAAAAATGGGTCCCCAGAAAAAAAGTTTGCAGAACACTGCTCTAGTCTCTCCTCACAACTAAAGTTCCTCACCCTTGCTCTGTTCCAGTCAATCTCCTCTCCAATCTCTCCAAGGCCTTGACACCCTCAATAAAGTTCATTGAAGTCCAGCGTTTGGCAGCACTCTTTTGTGACTCTGTTAACTTGCATTGCTATTTTCAATAGTTTGTGATTCTGTACCCCAAGATCCCTTTCTCTCCTCAATCCCATTCAGACTCTTACAAATGTGTGAATTATTATTCACGAGAAGGGCAGATCTGTGCTAATTTGTAGCTGAGGTCAGGACTGTGGGATATCACAGTGAGATGTTCTACAGATCCTGTTGCAATATTTATCTGCACAGTTGGTACAATGGTCTAATTAAGCGTTATTTCAGCTGCATGCAACAGCTTTGAAATGGCACTGAAATAAAATCAAGTGGAGGAAATAACGTGTTTGTTTCAGTGCAAGATGCTCCCCGATGCTGATCCTTTCGGGACCCAGTTCAGCTTTTATGTCGGACACTTCCTTGACAGTCCAATCGCTTTGTCAGATGTCATCACTGCTGCCGAGATCCAGAAGCTAACATTGGATGTTGGGCAAGGCAAATATGAGTTATAGATGGGGAAGGAATTTCCATCAGGATTCATGATATGTCAAACAAGGCTGGACGATAATTAATAGTGAGGATTGCACTCAAGGGCTTCTCAAAGCTTACAGCATAGAAAAAGACCATTTGGCCCATTGTGCTTGTGACAGCTCTTTGAAAATGTCATTGAATTAAATCCACTCCACTTTCCCCTGGCCCTGTGTATTATTTCCCATCAAGTATTTATCCAAGTCCATTTTAAGATTTACCGTTGAATCTGTTTCAAACATCCTTTCTGGTAATGCATTCCAGATCATCATAATTCACTACCTAAAAATGTTTCTTCAGCCAATGAACCTTAAAGCTGTGACCTCTGGTTATTGACCGTCCTGCTAACAGAAACAGTTTCCCCTTATCTACTCAATCAAAACCCTTGATGATTTGAGCACGCCTATTTAAATCTTCCCTTAACCTTTGCTGCTTTAAAAGGACACCCCCAGCTTCTCTAGTCTCTCCACGTAACTAAAGTTCCTCACCCTTGTTCTATTGCAGTCAATCTCCTCTCCAATCTCTCCAAGGCCTTGACACCCTCAATACAGTTCAATGCCCAGAACTGAAACATTACTCCAGCCAAAGCCTAACTGGTGATTTATAAAGGTTTACCATAATATTGTTGCTTTTGTTCTTTGTTTTCTTTTGCTCTGAAACCTTTTTGCAATTGCCTTAAAGCTGGTTCAGGTTCTCAAGAAGGGAATAATAATAATAGCTTATTGTCACAAGTAGGCTTCAATGAAGTTACTGTGAAAAGCCCCTAGTCACCACATTCCAGCACCTGTTCAGGGAGGCTGGTACGGGAATTGAACCTGCGCTGCAGGCATTGTTCTGCATTACAAGCCAGCTGTTTAGCCCACTGTGCTAAACAAGCCCCAGTAGGACTCCCTTTAGGAAACCTAGAAGCAACAATTCAGTCCAATGGGCCAAGTTCAAATCAAATGACCCCAACAATAAAAATAAATCTGAGTAAAGAAGAAGCCACATTTGAAACTGAGCGGGACCAGAATGCGTCTGGGGCCCACAGTTTCCTCAATGACAGTGGGGGAAATAAGTTTAAAATTATAGCTGTACCATTCAGCAGTACTGCTCATCACACAAAGGGCTGAAGCAAATCGGAATTCTCCCACTCCAAAATGCTGTTGGGTTTGAGGTCAACTGTAAATGAGATTGATACTTCTCTTGTCTAACAAGAATCTAAGAGTTACGAAACCAAGGCAAGCAGATGGAGTTCAGATACAGATCAACAAAGATCTAATTGAATGGTTGAACAGGTCAGAGGGGCCGAATGGCCTCCTCCCTTAACAACATTGGCTAACAGATGTACATTTCCCAGGTTAATAATCCGGATGAATGCCGCTGCAAATATTTTACCTGAAATATGCCATAAAGGCAATGATTCCTCTCAACCTCTGAAATGGTGCATCAAATGGGGCAAAATTCTTCATTTGGGAGACCAAGGGCGTGATTCTCCGTCCCGCAGCACCCGTTTGCTGGTGTGGTGCGCCCATGCTAGCAGCGGGATTCACCGTCCCGGCAGTCGGCCAATGGGGTTTCCCATTGTGGGCACCCCCACACCATCGGGCAATCTGCAGGTTTGAGTGTGCTGCCAGCGAAATGGAAGATCCCGCCGATGGAGAATCCAGCCCTATGTTCTCCCACTGGAGCTGGATTGCACCTAATTTGTGCTCCTGCAGGGAAAGCCAGTGAGGAAGTGATTCCCAATCATTAGCCAGGCAAATTTATGGATGGCAAGGATAGCGAGGGATTCCCTCGGGAATCCCGCTATCAGGTCGCCATTTTGAGTGGGTGGCCCAATAGCGATGTCCCACATCCAGCCAATCCCGCCTCCTGAGTCGCAATTCGGTCCCCTCCCTCGCAGCACAATTCAGCCCCCGCCCACGGATTTTCTGGGTTCCCTCCAGTGCAGGGATGACCTGACCTGCAACCCCCCCCCCACAGAAACCCCCTAAATAAAGAGACCCTCCCACCAAGACCCTTAGATAAGTAGACTCCCCAAAGAAATCCCCTAAATAAAGAGACCCTCCACAGAGACCCCCTAAATAAGGACACCTCGGAAAGAGACTCCCACAGAGAACCCCGAAATAAAGTGTTAAGTGCTGTCAATTTCCAGATGACTACTTCAAAATCAGTCAAGCGTGAAGGGAGATGATTGGAAAGCACTTAATTCTGCTTGAAGTGGTCCAGGAGCTGTCAATCAAAGCTTGATCTTTATAAACATTGCAGTTTATAGTCAGAGCACTTCAGCCATACTTAACCATGAAGGGAGATGAATGGAGCAATGCTAACAGCTATGTGGGCATGTGGAGAAGCTGTCAATCACAGCTTACTGAAAACAACATCAAAGAAAAGTGAATGAATGGTTTGCAAAGATCTGTGAGGGTTTAAACACAGCTGTCTGGTTTTCTCTTGCCAGTAACTGA
The DNA here is from genome assembly GCF_902713615.1 of Scyliorhinus canicula. Lineage (NCBI taxonomy): Eukaryota > Metazoa > Chordata > Chondrichthyes > Carcharhiniformes > Scyliorhinidae > Scyliorhinus > Scyliorhinus canicula. The sequence continues at coordinate 150,142,263 of NC_052154.1, read as the reverse complement.
CAGGTGTTGCTTCTTTTGCCTGAGCCAGAAGGTGTATTCTCCAGGTGAGTTTTAAAGCAGCATTTTGTTCACTGCATCTGTCTGGACTGCTCTCTAGCTTCTAGACAGGGGCCTCTCTTCTCCAAGGCTTTCCGATAGGGGTCTCTTTTCTGGGGGAGGGTTGGGTCTGTGGGAGAGTCTCTTTATTTAGGGGATCTCTGTGGGGGGTTTCCTTACTTAGGGGGTCTCTGTGGGGGGCATCTTTATTTAGGGACTCTCTGGGAGACTCCTTACTTTGTTTTTTTTGTGGGATTTCTCTTTATTTATGGGGTGTCTGGGGTTCCTTATTTAGTGCGGGAGGTGGTGGGTTGGGAGGTCTGGTGGGAGTGGGGTTGGTAGGTCTTGTATTGTGTGTGTGTGTGTGTGGGGGGGGGGGGGGAGGGGGGCCCTCTGATGGACTTTTGAGAGTTACCCCCTTAGCCCACCAGGAGGTCCGCCGCATCAGGACCAAGCCTGTCAAGACCTGCAGTGATCCTCGCCCACGTGATTCCCAGCCCAGAGGACTGAAGAATCATGCAGGTCCAGAGAATATGGTGCCCGGCCCGCTAAGTGGATGCAAATGGGTCTTAACAACCTTGATCCCAATGCCAGTGGGGAGTCGGACCATCTGAAATGCTGATCCAATTTTCTTCACAACCACTGGATTCTTCTCCTCATCGGGAACTCCGCTACTGGTGGCATGAGGCGGAGAATTTTGCCCATTCATATAGTTTAAGAACATGAAAACGTAAGAAATAAAAGCAGGACCATTCAGTCCTTCAAACCTGTCCTGCCATTCACAAGAATTCAGTAACTCCAATCCACTTTCCGAACTATGCCCAATCCCTTCATTCCCATATTATTCAAAAATGACCAACGTCTGTCTTTAATATACTCAGTAACTAAGCATTCCCACCTTTCCAGAGTAAATTATTCCAAAGATTCACAACCCTCTTGAGTGATGAAATGTCTCTTCATCTCATTCTCACTCTTTATTCTGAGACTGTTATCTCCCCTAGTTCTAGACTCTAGAGTCACAGAGGAAATATTCTCCCAGCATTTACTGTATCAAGTCACTTATGATTTTTAGGTTTCAATCAAATCACTACTCTCTTTTGTAAATTCTAGGATATGTAGGCCTTAATTATCTACTCCATTCCCCTCAAAAGAAAATTCCCTCTTTCTAGGATTCAGTCCAGTGAACCTTTGTTGCAACCATCTAAGGGCCTATATAATTGTAGTATGAATTACTTACTCTTATACCTCAGTCTCTTTGTAATAAATGTTAACATGCCATTTTACTTTAGTTGCTTGCTGTACCACCATGTCAGCTATCTGTGATTTATGCACTATTATTTCCAGTATTCCCCTACTACTGATGCCAGGTTAACTGACCTTCCCTGTTGTCTCCCTTCCTCCCTTCGTAAATAGCGGGATTATGTTGGCCACATTCCAATCCATGGGGAATGTGCTAGAATCCTGTGAACTCTGGAAGATTGAAAGCAATACATCCACTATCTCTGTAGCTACTAATTTCAAAACCCTAGGATGCAGGTCATCAGGTTCAAGGGAATTGACCCATTAATTTCTCCACTACTTCTTTTTCACCTGTTGTGTTAGCATGGCTCCTTTAAGGAGGTGTGCTTTGCAGTCTATGTGACTGGCTGGGGACCAATCGCGCAGATCGTGTGCGATCCCCAATCAATAGAGAAAGCACGGGGCCCTGTGAGCAGGGGCCCAGGCAGTGTGGACCTGGAGATGGAGGATCAAGACCTATTCATCATTACTCTGTGCCTGTATATAGCTGTCTTTGCCTTCTGTTGTTACCGTAAGTCTCCAATGTATTATCTCAAGCCACCACAACAATAAAGATTCCCATGATATTCGTATTATCACTGGATTCTTGGTTTCTCATTATTTCTGGCGGGGTGGGGCGCGGTTTGTGTCTTCTGCTGGGAAGGCAATGCAAAGGGTTGAATTTTTAAATGGCGATGGAGGCAAGATCAGAGGCCAATGGACCCACAACTTCCTGCCACTCGCCGCCATGCTGGCTTGCTGACACGTTCTCACCTCCAGACTTTTCTCGAACATGAAGGTTCATGAGGGAAATGGCAACCCACCCAGAAGCAGTAAGTAAACACACAGGCTTATTAATGCCACTGCCGACTGGAATTTTCTAGCCTCAGGAGCCTTCCCTCTATCCTTAATTGGATGGCAAACGTGTTTCTTGGCCACTAATTGGCAGCTTGTAAATAGAACACATCAGGTGCCAATGGAATGCATGCTTTGGACCTGGCAATGCATGTGACTTTGGTGTCCCGACCGCAGAACTAAAATCCCGCCCAAAATATTTGTTTACTGTCTCTGGAATTTCTTTATTCCCAGTTATAATTTCTCCTGGCTTTGCCTCCAAGGCACCCATTCAATAATCCCTTCCCATTTACATACCTCTATAAACTTTTACAATGTGTTTTATGTCCTTTGCTAGTTTACTTACACATTTTTTTTCTTTTTCTGTACCAATTTCTTGGCCATTCTTTGCTGAACTGTAAAATCTTCGCGTCCTCAGGCTTACCACTCTTTTGACAATATTATAGACCTCTTTCTTCAGTCTAATTCTTTCATTAACTTCTCTTGTTAACCATAGTTAGGCCACTGTTCCCAAAGAGATTTTTATTTTTAAAGAAATATATATTTGTGTGCAAATTATGAATTTATTTTTTATACATGTCGACCATTGCTTATCCAGCAATAGATCTTACAATGCAGCTTCCCAATCTACCGTAGCCAAGTCACCCCTCATACCTACATCCTTTACTTTGTTTAGATATAAATCCCTAGTTTTGGACATAATTAAATCATTCTTAAACTCAACATAATATTTAATCATATTACAATCACTGATCCCTCAGGATTATTCATGCCAAAATGATTTATTCACCCTTTCTCATTGCACAATAAGAAATAGCCTATTCCCAAACTGGTAGAACAACATACTGATCCAGCAAACTATCTTTTCATCATTTAATGAACATACCCTCCACACTTTATTGCAAATTTGGTTGTGTCTACTTGAGATGAAGTCCCCCATGATTACCTTAATACCCTTGCTACATGCACCTTTAATGTACTGATTTCTACTTTACCTGACACTATACCCTTCCCTCTGAGGAGGGAGAGGCGGAGATATAGCATGAAATACATGCCGAGGCACAGGGCCATCCCCAAAGGGAGGGGGGGGGCACCAGCCGGTATCTGTGGGCACCAATCAGAGCCTGATAAGTCTACATTTGCAGAAAGGTGAGCCTATCAGCAAATGCCGAACAACCTCAGACTGTGATTGGTTGAGTCCCCTTAGAACAAAAAACAGACCGGTCTGAACATTGAGGCACGTGCGTGCAGGGAACAAGAGGAGGCTAGGCGAGGAGGGAGAGGGGCAGAGGCAGAAGATCCTGGGTGCGATCTAATGGCCTTGTCATGGCTTTATAGGGTGCCTGGGGGTCCCCCTATTACACGGGTCCTGGGGTATCCCCTTATTACAGGGGTCCTTGGAGTGTCTCCCTATTACAGGAGTGCCTGGGAGTGTTGCCCCGTAACACAGGGGTCCCTAAGGGGTCCCCTTATTACAGGGGTCCCTGCAGGGAGGGGGGAGGGACTGCTAAAGAAATGAAATGAAAATCGCTTATTGTCACGAGTAGGCTTCAATGAAGTTACTGTGAAAAGCCCCTAGTCGCCACATTCCGGCGCCTGTCCGGGGAGGCTGGTACGGGAATCGAACCGTGCTGCTGGCCTGCTTTAAAAGCCAGCGATTTAGCCCAGTGAGCTAAACCAGCCCCTGGAGGAGTGGGCAGGCAGTGCATTGTTGGGGGAGGGGGGCCTGGCCCTCAGACGGACTTGGATGGTCTGTACCAGCATGGCCCCGTTGTGGTGCCCTCCCGTGAGGTCCATCATGTCAGGTTTACGATTGCAAAGACCACGGGCTGGATTCTCCGCTCCCCGATGCTGAAATCACGTTTGGTGATGGGGCGGAGAATCTGTTTTGCCACCAAAATCAGCTTTTAAATTCTCCGCCTCCCGAAAATCGGCCTACTCGTGCAGTACGCAGCACCACGTATCCATGGCCTCAGACCATTGCCCGAGGTCTGTCCCACGATGCTGAGTCCCCGACTAGCTGAATTCCCGGCGGAGTGGCTTATGTGTGCTCACACCTCTGGGATCCTCATGTGATGGCTGAGGACTCAGTCCAAGGCCGCCACATTTGGGGGAGGGAGGATCTGCAGGCAGGAGGGGCTTTATTCGGGGCTGGGGGCAATGTGGGCGGGCGTCCTGGGATGCGCGAGCGGCCGATGCGGAGCACTACTTTGCCGGTCTTGGTCTGCGGGCTGAGTCCGCCATGGAGCACACGCGGATACTGGAGGCTGCCGGCATGCACGGCCTTTGACCCTCAAGTGCTCTGGCCATATCGGCTCTACAACAGCTCGCTGCTAGCCCCCAGCAAAACGGGGAATCTGTGGTCTTTTGACGCCAGTTGTCCTGGCGTAAACGACCACAGTTTTCACAATGGCGTGGGGACTTAGTCCCAAAAACAGAGAATCCAGCCCCACAAGTGATCCGCGCCCACATGATTCCCAGCCATGGGGACCGGAGAATCACGGGAGGCTGGAGCATGAGGCGTCGGGCCCACTAAATAGATGCAAATAGCTTATTAAGATCCATTCGCATTTATTTATATCCCCACCCGCCAGCACACATTGTGGACCCCGTTCACGCCGCCAGCGGGGCGGTCAGAACATGGTATCCGGATCAGCGCCGATTTTCCGCTGACTCCCAATTCTCCGTCCCATCGGGGAATGCACTTCGAGCATCCTGGGGACTGAGAATCCTGCCATTAGTTTCTAATCTTCGTCACTTTGTGACCATGGTCAACTGTGTCTATCAGGATAAACCTATTCATTTCTAAAGTGATAATAATTTATCTATTTTGTCGTGATAGCTCATACATTCAGATCTAGTGCCATCGCATGAACATTTTTCTATTTTCCCCTGATGTCACTTTGAGGAGAATCATGCTCAGCTGGCGATCAGCAGCACCACCCGCAGCTGCAGACTGGCTTGCATGCTTCAAGAAGATTAAGTATGCCATCCGAGTGTCCGAGGAAGGCTTCCTAGATACTTGGGAGCTGTTTGTCGGCCTGATCCAAAATCTGTTTGAAGCCAGCAACGAGGAGTAAGTTAAGAATAAGAAAACAAGATAGATGAGGAACCAAAGGACTGTGCAACCCGGGGGGGGGGGGGGGGGGGGGGGGGGGGGTGGAAGGAAGGTGGATAGCCAAGAAACGAAGTACAGTAAGAAGTCTCACAACACCAGGTTAAAGTCCAACAGGTTTGTTTCAAATCACTAGCTTTCGGAGCACTGCTCCTTCCTCAGGGGAAAAGAAAAGAAGTGAAGAGGAGGGAACAGGTAGCCTCCTCGCCTCGAAAAGAAAAACAAAGCACAGTTGAAGCCAACGAGGGGGGAGGGGGGGAAGGGACAAGGGGATTATGCAAGGGAGTGGGGGGGGGGGAAACCATAGAACGACCCAGAGGGCGGCAAAATGTGTACAGAACTAATTAAAAGAAAGACAAAATGAACCTCTTCTGTACAATAAAGTAAATTAACGCGGGTAAGAAAAATGTGATGTATATATACAATTGTTTATAAATATGGGGCGAAATTCTCCCAAAACGGGAAAAATCGTCAAACCGCCGTAAAACCCGGGCGGGTTTTACGGCATCGCGCCCCTTCCCGACGGGGGACCGATTCTGGTCCCCCGTCGGGGCTAGCAGCCCGACGTCGGAGGCTCCGACAAGTCGGGCTTAACGAAAATCGTTAAACCCGCTTGTCGGACTTAGCGCCGGCTGACGCGTCATATGACGTCAGCCGCGCATGCGCAGGTGGGAAGACGCCACCCGCGCATGCGCGGGCGACGTCATCGCGTTTTTGCGCGAAACCCGCGCATGCGCGGTCCGGGTTGCCCCTCAGCCGCCCCGCGTATTGATACTGCGGGGCGGCGGAAGGACAAATAGTGCGCGGGCATCGGGCCCGCTGCCCGCGATCGGTGGGCACCGATCGCGGGCCCATGGCACCCTTGGCACGGCCGTGGTACTGCCGTGCCAATCGGTGCCATGGTTATTTTTTTCCAGGTGGTCACGACGTTTTTACGAACGGCAGGACCAGGTGTGTTTGCCGTTCGTAAAAAGGTCGTAAAGGGCTGGGACTTCGGCCCTTCTAACAGCTGTGAATCGCTGCCGGCCGTAAAAAAACGGCGGCAGCGATTCGTGTCGGGATTTCGGCGGGGGGGGTGGGAGAATAGCGGGAGGGCGTCAAAAAAGTCGGGAAGGCCCTCCCGCTATTCTCCCACCCGTCGTGGGGGGCGGAGAATTTCGCCCATGAGAACTGCCAATAAAAAGATTTTTTTTTAAAGCAATTATAATCCCCAGATTTCAATTAGAATGTGAATTAGACTGAAATTTTTCTTTCATCAGAGTGGTCTTATTTTGTTTGTAGATTCAGAAATTCTGATATGTTTTATATTATCTGAATATACATGTGGATATGTGATTATTGGCCAAATAATCTGCCTCCCCAAATTGGCCTGAGTTTCAATCTGATTTTTCACCTCTCTGAGGAAATTGTGATGTATAGGGTATCACAATTGTACGGACAGGGGGATGGCCACGGGGTCCTATTCTCTACATTATTGCTCGCATGTTTGTAAGACTTGACTGTCATCTGTTGGAGCAGATGATGTTGGGTGGTTCTTCTTTGCCCAGAGAGCAGTAAGCCCCTGGAGTTTGACAGCATTGATAGCATCATAGATAGTGGAATTTACAGTTAACATACACACAGTAATTAGGACCTTTTGGAGTGGTTTTGATTGCCCGAGGAGATAAATCCTTCCAGGGATTGTTTTCCTTTATTATCCTTGAATATTATTGTTTTGTAATTGGATTATGTGGCTACTGAAGAGGGGGTGAACAGGATGCTGTGTGGGAGTAGAAGAGGAAATGTCTAGTCATGGGGCTCCCCCATCCCTGTGGGGCACGTTTGATGGATCAGCTGAACTTTTACTGCCCATCAATTTTCATGCATCAATGTTTTTGTTCTTTGTTCAGTGCATTTCTCAGTCTCATAGCTTTCTGGTAAACTGCTGAGAGCAAACTGACTGGATTTGTGAGAGCTCTTCCTCTTCAATGCCCAAGCAAGGTCATCCTTCAATTCAACCGTTGCATTTTCATCATTCCTCTTAAAGCTTAAAAGTTTGAACTGTCTGTCAGCCTTCGATGAACAGGGCAACATACTAAAATAACTATTTAAACAGGAGAAAAACTCACCAACTGACTGCTGCAGGATTTAAACCTTGAAAGAGAGAAAGCAGCTGGGAGGAAAAGTGAAATAATTGGAGTTCGATGAGAAAATTAAGGGCATAATTTAACGCGCCCGACTCGAAACGCCTCATGAGATTTAACGGAGCCTCACCAAATATCGCGATCTGAACCTTGCCCTCACTGGGCATAATCCAGATCTGCATATTTAAATGATCCATTAGGCGTTTGCAGGATTCCCCCGGCACCCAAGACCTGACGGCTGAGCCTGTGAGACCTCGCCAGTCATAATAGCACCTGGGGGTGGGGGGGGGGGGGGGGGGGGGGGGGGGGGGTCACCCAGGCCATTAGAGACTCCCGGTTGGTCTGGGGACATCTATATGCCCTGTGACCCTAAGTTCACAGTAGGCTGTTAGCGCCATGCGCAGCTGCATGGCTGCTTTTCCGGCTGTGGCAATGGTGTTCCGTGTCCGTACACCCCGACCCCACATCCTGGCCAGCCCCCGCTTCTTCCCCAGGCCCTGGCAGAAGCCCCCCCGGCCAGCAGCACAACTTTCAGCAAACTATCCATCAAAGTTGGACACGTTCCGTACCCCCCCCCCCCCCCCCCCCCCCCACCCCCAGCAGTAACAACCACGCCAGTTTCATGATTTTTAAAACACAAGTGAACTCGGCCCATCAGAGGCGGAGCATCATGGAGGCCCCGGAGAATACGGGTCAGGCCCACTAATGATATGCAAACGGTGTCTACTGTACGTGCATTCCGGACCACATTGACGTCGCTGTCGAGGTGACAGAGAATTGCAATTTGACGTCAAATCAGCGCCCGCTGCTATTATAGCGTCAGAACCTATTCTCCGCCCAATCGTGTTTCACGATTTCAGCGTCAGCCAGCAGCGAATCCCGCCCAAGGATTATTGTTCCATCTGAATATCACAAAAAATCAACTCGAGAGAGTCAGGACTAGACACTTTTTCCCTTATCTACTCGGTTATCCCACCCACCATTAACATTGATAGTTGAAGGACTTCTGGTGGCAGCTATGAAGGAGTAAGTCGCACCTTTTGTGGCTCCCACTCGGGTCGGACCTTTGGACCTTTTCTCCCGATTTTCTACCGGACTTGAACTGTAAAACTGATGACAGAGGCAATTGTGTACTGAATTCCCACATCGGTGCATGGAGAGAAGGACTAGAAGTGCTCGTAAAGGCAGAAACAGAAAGACAGAAGGCTTGGGCTGAAACTGCAGCAGGAGACAGCATGGCGGAGGACCGGACCTCTGGTTTGTCGACCCAGCGGTCAACGGAGCAGCTGATGCAAGTTATTCAGGAAGGCTTTGCGAAGCGGAAACAGGACTGCTTGGACCCGATAAAAGAGTCAATTGAGTGGCTGGAGCTTAGATTGGACGCCCAAGATCGGGCGATCCAGAATGTAAAGAAGGCCCTGGCTGAGCAGGAGGAACATCAAACTGTGGTGGAGTTGGAGGTGGGGTTGCTGAGGGACCAGCAGAAGAAGCTCCTGGAGATGGTGGAGGACCTAGGGAATAGGTCCCGCCAGCAGAATTTGAGAATCGTTGGGCTCCCGGAGGGGTCCGAAGGAGAGGACGCTGGGGCATACATCGCGGACATGTTTGAGAAGCTGCTGGGGATGGGGCATTCTCCTGGCCCTTGGAGGTGCACAGGGCTCACAGAGCGCTCGTGAGGAAGCCGTGAATGGGAGACCGCCCGAGGGCAATGATGGTGGGATTCCTCAGGTACATGGATAAGGAGCGCATTTTACAGTGGGCCAAGTAGACATGGAGCTGTAAGTGGGACAACATTATCCTGCGGGTTTACCAAGACCTGAGTGTGGAGGTGGCCAGGAGGAGAGCAGGCTTCAACCAGATTAGGTCAATCCTTTTTAAGAAAAAGGTGAAGTTCGGACTGTTGTGTCCAGCCCATCTCTGGGTGACGCACGAGGAACAGCACTTTTATTTCGAATCACCTGAGGACGTGCTGGACTTCGCGAAAAGGAAAGGACTGGTGGTGGACTGAGAACTTTTGAACTTTGCTGCAATGTTCATGCTTATTTTTTTGTTTTTCTGTTCTTTTCAAAAAAGTTTCTCGTTTTTTGTTGTGGAAGCTGTTTGTAATGCCTTTGGCATTGATTTGGGACCAGCGTCAGAACGGAGTGAGTTAAGATTTTCATTTGCACTGTTGGGGGATGGAGGTGTACTTTTTAGATATTGGTGTTTTTCTGTCAGGCAATTGTGTGGGGATTGTTTGATGTTGGAGTATGTTTGTATGAGCGGGGGACAGGGTGGGGAGGGAACAATAGGTGGGAGACTATCCAGCACCAGGGATGGGGGCCACTAAGCTGGTTGGGCGGGCTAGCTCTCAGAAGCACAGTGGGGGGGTGTGCATATGTTCGGTTTAGTAAAGGGGTTGGATTACAGAGTGTTGTTACTGGGGGGGGGGAGGGGAGTAAATGTTCTCCTGACGAGGGAGGGGCTTGGGCTAAGGGACAGAGAGGATGTTGGGGGCGGAGGCTGCCTAGGGGAGGGCCAGTGGAGGCGCGGAGCATAGGCTGGAGGCGGGCCCAATAAAGGGGGTGGCTGATCAGCGAAGGGGAGGGGGGCAATAAGCCCCCAACTAGGCTGATCACCTGGAATGTTTGAGGGTTAAATGGGCCAGTCAAGATGGCACATGTGTTCCCGCATCTTAGGGTACTTAAGGCAGACGTGGTAATGTTGCAGGAGAAGCACCCTAGAGTAACTGACCAGTTGAGGGTGAGGAAAGGGTGGGTCAGTCAGGTGATCCAGATCAATAAGCGGCTGGTGTTTGAGGCTGGTAGAATAGTCTTGGATGTGGGAGGTCGGTACATTATGGTCAGTGACAAACTGGAGGTGATATTAGTAAATGTGTATGTGCCAAATTGGGATGATGTGGAGTTTATAAAGAGGATGCTGGGGAAGATACCGGACCTGGATTCGCACAGGGGTTGGTCATGGGAGGGGACTTCACAGTTATTGACCCTGACTTGGACTGGTCAAACCCGAAAACAGGCAGGGTGCCAGCAATGGCAAAGGAACTAAAAGGGTTCATGGAGCAGATGGTGGGGGGGGGGGGGGGGGGGGGGGGGGGGGGGAGAGAGAGAGAGAGAGAGAGAGAGAGAGAGAGAGAGAGAGAGCTCCATGGAGGAGGAGGGGAGGGGGGGGGGGAAAATCCATGGAGATTTGGGCAGCCGAGGGTGAAGGAGTTCTCCTTTTATTCTCACGTGCATGAAGTGTATTCCCGGATTGATTTCTTTATTTTGAGTAGGGCCTTACTGGCAGGGGTGGTGGACACAGGGTACTCGGTGATCACAATCTCAGACCATGCTTCACACTGGGTTGACTTGCACGTTGGTAAAGACAGTACCCAGCGCCCTCACTGGAGGTTAGATGTGGGACTTTTGGCTGACGAAGGGGTGCGCGAGCGGCTGAGGAAATGTATTCAGAACTACCTGGTCAACAACATGGGGGAAATTTCAGCAGCGGTGGTCTGGGAAGCACTGAAGCGGGTGGTCAGAGGGCAGCTGATCTCGATACGGGCCCATAGGGAGGAGGTGGGCAGGGCAGAGACGGGCCGACTGGTAAAGGAGATACTTTAGATCGATAGGAGGTATGTGGAGACCCCAGAGGCAGGGTTTTTAAGGGAACGGCGGAGGCTACAGGCGGAGTTAACCACAGGGAGGGAGGTGGAGCAGCTGAGAAAGACGAGGGGGGCGATTTGTGAGTATGGAGAGAAGGCCAGCAGAATGCTTGCACAGCAGCTTAGAAAGAGGGAGGCAGCCTGGGAAATAGGGAAAGTAAATGATGGAGATGGGAACCTAGTTGGAGATTCAGCAGGGGTGAATAAGGCATTTAGGGATTTCTTCAGTAGGCTGTATAGGTCGGAATCCCCGACGGGGCCGGAGGGGATGAGGCACTTCTTGGAGGGGCTGAATTTCCCAAAGATGGACGGGGAACTGGTAGAAGGGCTGGGGGCTCCGATCGGGTTGGAAGAGATAGTGGAGGGTCTGAAGGCCATGCAGTCGGGTAAAGCCCCGGGGCCGGATGGGTACCAAGTGGAGTTTTATAAAAAGTTCTCTGGGATATTGGGGCCGGGTTTGATGAGGATGTTCAATGAGGCAAGGAAAAGAGGGGTGCTGCCCCCGACGATGGCACAGGCCACGATTTCGCTGATTCTGAAGCGGGACAAGAACCCGGAGCTGTGTGGGTCCTGCAGGCCGATATCCCTGTTGAATGTGGACGCCAAACTGTTGGCCAAAATTTTGTCCTCCAGGATTGGGGATTGTGTTCAGACGGGGTTTGTTAAGGGTAGGCAGTTGGTGGCCAATGTAAGAAGATTGTTAAATGTGATCATGATGCCCCCGGAAGGTAGGGAGGTTGAGGTAGCGGTTGCAATGGATGCAGAAAAGGCTTTTGATAGGGTAGAATGGGATTATCTGTGGTAGGTACTGGGATGGTTTAGATTAGGGTGGGGCTTTATTGATTGGGTCAGGTTGCTGTATCAGGCTCCTGTGGCAAGCGTACAGACAAACAGGATAACATTGGACTATTTTAGACTGCACCGGGGGGGCGAGATAGGGATTCCCCCTCTCCCCACTGCTGTTTGTGCTGGCTATAGAGCCATTGGCAATTGCTCAGAGCTTCAAGGGGCTGGTCTGGGAGGGTGGAGGGGGGTGGGGTGGCGGTGGAGCACAGAGTCTTGCTCTATGCAGACGACCTGCTTCTGTATGTATCGGACCGAATAGAGGAGATGGAAGCAATCATGAGGATTCGGGGGGAATTTGGCTGGTTTTCAGGGTATAAGCTAAATATGGGGAAAAGTGAGATGTTTGCGGTCCAGGCGAGGGGACAGGAGAAGCAATTGGGGGAGCTGCCGTTTAGATTAGTAAGGGGAAGCTTTAGGTATCTAGGCATTCAAGTGGCGCGGGAATGGAACTGGCTGCATAAATTAAATCTGGCTCGACTAGTGGACCAACTGAAGGACGATTTTCGGAGGTGGTACGTGCTTCCGTTGTCATTGGCTGGGAGGGTGCAGATGGTGAAGATGACGGTTCTCCCGAGATTCCTGTTTGTGTTTCAATGTCTCCCCATCTTTATTCTGCGGTCCTTTTTTAAACGGGTCAACAAAGTGATCACTGGCTTCGTTTGGGCGGGCAAGACTCCGCGGGTAAGGAAGTTAATGCTTGAGTGGAGTCGGGGAGAGGGCGGGCTGGCTGCCAAATTTTAGTATGGGGGAGGGGTCAGCATGGGAGCGTATGGAGGCGGCTTCATGCAAGGGCACGTCTGGGGGCGTTGGTAACTGCGCTTCTGCCGTTCCCGCTGGCACAGTACTCCACCAGCCCCATGGTGGTGGCAGCCCTGAGAGTCTGGGGCAATGGAGGAGACATGTGGGATCAGAGGGAGCATCGATCTGTAATAAACACCAATTTGCACCAGGAAGTATGGATGGGGGGTTCCGGATATGGCGGAGACTAGGGATTGAGAGGATGGGGAATATGTTTATAGACGGGAGCTTTCCGAGTATGAGGGCGCTGGGGGAGAAGTTTGGGTTGGCAAGGGGAAACAAATTCAGGTATCTGTAGGTGAGGGACTTCCTATTTAAACAGGTGTCAACCTTCCCGCTCCTACCGCTAAGGGGGATTCAGGACAGGATAGTTTCCAGAGGGTGGATAGGAGAAGGGAGCATCTCTGACATTTACAAGGAACTTCTGGGGTTAGAGGAGATGCAGACCGTGGAGCTGAAGCAAAAGTGGGAGGAGGAGCTGGGAGGAGAGATAGAGGATGGTCTATGGGCGGACGCGTTTGTCATAATATACACCAGTATGTCATGGTGCAGACACACACACTGATGGACACGCAGTAGGACCAATCAACACGCACAACACCGCAGCCAATCACCAGTTAGAGCACACTTACTATAAAGACAGAGGGCATCAGTTTTCCCGCTCATTCGGGATGCAGCCTTTCAGAAGGACGGCGCTTACAGCTTACAGCACAGACCTTCACCATGTGCTGAGTGCATAGACTGGTTAGGATAGGCATAGGTCTTTAGTTTAATCTAACATCGTGTTAACCCACAGTGAAAGTATGTTCAACAGTTTCTGGCTTAATAAAATAGTGTTGTACTATTTTAAGTGTTGGTAGCCTGTATGTGTTCCATGGATCCAGAGCACCCAACATCAGCGTTGAGTAGAGTCAATGCATCCACAATATGTGCCAGGCTCAGCCCGATACAATTCAATCTCGTTCATCGGGCTCACATGACAGTGGCCTGGATGAGCAGATTCTTTGTCGTGGAAGACAGCTGTGTAAAATGTCGGGAGGACCAGCGAACCACGTCCACATGTTCTGGGCTTGTCCGAAGCTTAGGGGATTTGGCAGGGGTTTGCAGATGTCATGTCCATGGTGTTTGAGTCCAGAGGTGGCAATTTTCAGGGTGTCAGAAGACCCGGGAATCCAGAAGGAGAAAGAGGCAGACGTTCTGGCCTTTGCTTCCCTGATAGCCCGGAGACGGATACTATTAGCTTGGAGGGACTCAAAGCCCCAGAGAGCTGGCTATCGGACATGGCTAGCTTTCTCTGTTTGGAGAAAATGAAGTTCGCCTTTTAGGGTTCGCCCGGAGGTGACAATCGTTCATCGACTTCTTTGCGGAAAATTAATCGTCAGCAGAAGGTAGTTAGTTTAGCATAGCGTAGGGGGTTAATAAAGGTGGGACCTGTAAGGGAGGGAGACGGCTTTTGCAGAATGTTTATAGCTTCATGTACATTATTTATTTTGTTGTTGCTAGAATACCAAAAATACCTCAATAAAATGTTTATTAAAAAAACCCATTAATAGTTGAAAATTGATCACAGTAATGTATTCACATTTAATTACGGGCTGGTGAGGTGGGCAGAACAGTGACAAATGGAATATAACCCTGAAAAGTGTGAAGTGATTCATTTTGGGAGGACTAAAAAGCAAGGGATTATACAATAAATGGTAGGATGCCAGGAAGTACAGAGGACTAGAGAGACCTCAGGATGCATGCCCATAGATCCCTGAAGACATCAGGACAGGTGGTCAAGACGGATACTTGAGTTTATTGGCAGAGGCATAGAATATGAGAGCAGGGAGGTTATGGTGGAGCTGTATGAAATGCTCATTAGGTCACAGCAGGAGTACTATGTGCAGTTCTGGTCGACACACTATAGGAAGGATAAGATTGCACTAGAGAGATTGCAGTAGAGATTCACCAGGATGTTGCCTGGGCTAGCAACCTTGCCCCTGGCCTGGGGTGTGGTGATCCTCCGGTTAAATCACCACTGGTCAGCTCTCTCCCTCAAAGGGGAAAGCAACCTAGCATCTGGGGCTATGACGACTTTACTTTTACAGCCTGGACTGAAGACTCTCAGCTATGAAGAGAGGCTGGCTGGGTTAGGGTACTTTTCCTTAGAGCAGAGGAGGCTGAACGGGGATATGATCAACATGTACAAAATTATGAGGGACATAGATAGGGTAAATAGAAAGCAGCTTTTCCACTTAGTAGTGGGGTCAATAAACAAAGGGCAGAAATTCCCAGTAAGGGCCAAGAGATTTAAAGGGGATGTGAGGAAAAGCGTTTTCACCGAGAGGGTGGTGGGATTCTGGAATTCACTGCCTGAAAGGGTGGTAGAGACAAGAGCCCTCACAACATTTAAGAAGCATTCAGATGAGCATTTCAAACATCATAGCATACAAGGCTACGGACCAAGTGTTGGAAAATTGGATTACAAGAGATAGTTGCTCAGGGGACATGGTGGTGCGGTGCAGTGGTTAGCATTGCTGCCTCACGGCGCTGAGGACTAGGTTCAGTCCCGGCCCCGGCTCACTGTCCACATGGAGTTTGCACATTCTCCCCATGTTTGCGTGGGTCTCACTCCCACAACACAAAGACGTGCAGAGTAGGTGGATTGTCGATGTTGAATTGCACTTTAATTAGAAAGAAATAATGGGGTACTCTAAATTTATTAAAAATAAACATTAGATAGCTGTTTGACGGCCAGCACAGGCATGGCGGACCAAAGGGCATCTTTTGTCTTGTAAAACTAACTCTGACTCTATAACAGCCTGCTTTTAAAATGAAACTTTGATTTGCAAATATTTAAATCAAGTCAATTAAATTTGGCAACACACAGCCACTGTAGAGAATGGAGAATGCAGAACAAATGGTGAAAATCTAATCAAAGAAAAGGCGCTCTCGCTAATAAGGAGACAAACTTTAATGAGCTGCATTTTCTTTGATCTCACTGCACAAAGAGATGGGATTTACTGAAAAGGCTATTGACAAACCAATGATGACTACGTCAACAATTAATTATCAGGAATAAAGTTAAAGGAACACATTATTAAGACTAAAGCTTTCGTATTCCAGGCTGTACAAGTTTTGTTAATTAATTTTTCTTCGGTGATTGTTCTGTTGTCACACACACATTTTGCAATTAAAAATAAAGTGAGAAAATCAAATTATCAGAGCGGTTGTATATACGTGTGATTATATTCCAGAAAAAAGACAGAAAAGAAAGAATTGCAATAATATAGCGCCTTTCACAACATCAGGCCATCCCAAAACCTTTCACAAGCAGTGAAGTATTTTTGAAGCATAATCACTGTTGTCGTAATGTGGAAAATTCAACAGCCAATATGTTCACATTCAGCTCCAACCAAAATCACGTGATGATGACTATTTTTGTAATGCTCGTTGAAGGGTCAATATTGGTCAGGGTACGAGGGATAACTCCTCTGCTATTCTTCAAAATAGTGCCTGCGGGATCTTTTACACCCCCTGACAAAACCTTGATTTTATTGGCCGATCCAAAGACCATCACTTATGACAGTGCAGCATCCACTCAGTATTATACTGGTGTGCTCAAGCCTGCGGCACTGTAACCCACTTTGGAATATTTTTTAAAATTCATTTACTAGATGTGGACATGGCTGACTAGGCCAGCATTTAGTGGCATCCCAAGTTGCCCTTGTCAATGTTGCTAAATGTACAAATGAGTGTGAGTTTACCAAGTCTGCCCCCAGTGCACTCCTCGACAATGGTGAAATTCAGGCAACATTTGCCAGGCAGGAAAAAAGGGAGAACAGTCTGAGACATATCCTCAGCAACTCAGAAGTCCTGGCACATTCTGATTCCATCAGCGTAAACTCATTACTAAGCCAACTTACGTCAAATCTGGCTCGGCCATGTTCATCGAATTGGTTGATGGCCATATACCCACACATCTTCTGCATGGTGAACTGACCACTGGGTTACGACCTCCTGGGCATCCACACCTCTGCCTCAAGGACTGTACGAATAAGATGTGGAGATGATGGACATTGGCACTGACAATTGGGAAATAGTTGCTGACAGCCTTGACCTCTGGAGACTGGCTGTCTATACGGGCATTGGATGAGGTGAGCAGAAATGAAAAACTGAGCTAACTAAGGAAAGTGTACATTGAAAATCAGAAGCCAGTGAATTGTGCACCTTCTCAGCCCACTGCCGTCCACTGCAGAAAATTCCTCTGGCATGCCAGAATGGGCCTCATGAGCCTCAACAGGCGATGCTGAACACAGAACTGACCACCATGACGCAGACCATCGTCTTACAAGGTGGATGTCTGTCACATAAACACGGGTTGTTGTTGCTGGTGCCTGAACATTAAACTTAAGCTTAACATTTTAACTGAAGTGTTTTAGATGTCAAAAGCATTTAATAGGGGAGATGCGGAGAAACTATTTCATCAGAGAGGAATTTAGAGTGAAGGAACACAATCTTAAAATTAGAGGCAAGCCATTCTGGTGCGATGTCAGGAAACACGTCTTCACACAAGTGTAATGGAAATCCAGAACTCAATCCTCCTCCAAAAAGGGCTGGTGTTGAAAATTTCAAAATTGAGATTTGTTTCAGGCAAGGCTATTAAGGGCTATGCAAAGAAGGTGGATAGATGGAGTTAAAATATAGATCAGCCATGATCCAATTGAATGACGGAATAGACTGGTTAGGGTTAGGGTTACGGCATAAAAGCTGCACCGATCCTCCATTTGGTGGAGGGCTGCCAGCCACGCAGAGTAAAGCCCCCGGCTTTACCTGTGGAAGCGGCCAATGATTGGCCGGGTCTGTGGCCACGCATGCATACGGCAGTGGCCTGCAGCGGCTGCACTGTGCAACATGGTGCCGGCCGCGCGCGGACCCTGCCTGCCAAAACCTCCCCCCTGTAACCACCCACGCCACCCCCCCCCCCCCCCCCCACCCCTGCCACCAATTCCCCCATCCTCTGACAAAGCCCCCCCTGCCCGGAGAGCGAGTTATCATCTGGAGAGCACTGCCTCAAAGGGTGGGGGCAGCTGATTCAACAGTAACTGGAGTGCTTGAAGGGGTAAAATTTGTAGGGCTATGGGGAAAGAACAAAGGGGAGAGGGACTCATTGAATAGCTCTTTCAAAGAGCCAGCACAGGCACAATAGACCAAATGCTCTCCTTCGATGCTGTATGATTCTGTGGTTGATCATTTTATAATCATTGACATAACCGAGCACACGTGAAAACTGAGTCCACTATATGATTTGTGTGGAAAAGGGCGCATAATCTTGTTAAAAACTATTATAACTCTCTCAATTGTTAAACCCTCCAGCTACCTTGTAATTGTTTTAGAAGAGATCAAGGTAATGCTATTAGGCCACAAATCAATACTTTGGCAAAAAGCCAAGTAAATGTAAAGCCAATACACATGAGGAGGAGACCCGTAAAGGCATGTGAGTAACCACTTTTGGCAGTATTGAGGTAACAAAAAAGAATGGCTGAATGACAAAAGGAAAGACCGATATGGGAATTGATCAGTCAGTTGTAGGCTGCTGGTGCATGGAACATTCACAGCTGTGCTTTGAAAGATGCCAGCAGCAAGATGAGATACCTTCATATGGAGCAGTTAAAAGGTCCTTAACACAATGGGTAGCATTCTCACCTGTGAGCCAGAAGGTGTGTGAGCACCTAATGTAAAGGCTTACGCCCCAGCACAGTACTGAGGGAGCACTGCACTGTCAGAGGTACAGGATTTCAAAACATAGGCCTGGACATTTCAGATAGCGCGGTTTCCCTTCTCGCCATCCGAAAGGTTTCAGCCAATTCCGACTGCCCCACAGCCATTTTATTTTTAAATGCACAGCAATTGGATGTGGTGTGACACGGTAGCATAGTGGTTAGCACTGTTGCTTCACAGTGCCAGGGTCCCAGACTCGATTCCTGGCTTGGGTTACTGTGCGGAGTCTGCATGTTCTCCCTGTGTCTGCGTGGGTTTCCTCCGGGTGCTCCGGTTTGCTCCCACAAGTCCCGAAAGACGTGCTGTTAGGTAATTTGGACATTCTGAATTCTGTACCTGAACAGGTGCTGGAATGTGGCGATTAGGGGCTTTTCACAGTAACTTCATTGCAGTGTTAATGTAAGCCTACTTGTGACAATAAAGATTACTATTATTATAGGCGGCACCTCTCTAGTCCCTGCAGTGAACTGCAATGGGCAGACAAGGAACTTTTGAAAGATGCCTGAGCTTAAGTCCTGGAACTGTATGGCAGGGCAGATTTATGGGAGAGCAGGAAAGGCCTTGTAGGGGTGGGATGTGGTGGTGGGAGGGGTCGGGTGTGCAAGTGGACAATCTCGATGTTAGGGAAGAGGCCAGGGTGGGGAGGGAAGACCAGAGGACACCAGACCTTAAGGGGCAATGTGTCCAAAGTCAGAAGGGGCTATTGATAGAGGTCCCATTCTACCTTCCCGCTTGAGACCTAAGCCTGTTCATTTTAGAATGGTGAATCCTCCTGCCAGCCTAAAAATTGAGGTTGGGTGGGAAACAACCCTTAAGTGGTCAATAATTAGCCACTTGAGGGCCTCAAGTGGGGCAAGAAGGGCATCCTATCCAAGGCCTTGGCCACCGCAGAGGTCAGGAACAAGAGGGAGTCCTGGCCCTGCAATGTCATGTACCCCTGCTCCCCACCCCCCACCCCCCCAAAAGAAAACCCGGCAACAGAGAATTATGAAATTCAGACCATAGTCTTGTATTTTTTTCAAAGCAACATTCATGACCAAAAGACACCCCAAAGCACATCATAGTTCAGGAAGTATAAACTGTGGTAACATAGAAAACGCAACAGCCAATTTGCACACAGAAAGCGCCCACATACAACATTTGAATAATGACCAGCTAATCTATTTTTGTGATGTACATCATGCTATCAGTCCTGCACTGGAGCACCAGCTGGGACTTTTGCCCTGGTGACGTACATGAACCTCCAACCAAGTCACAGTTTGAACTGTAAGATGGGGAATTGCAAGCTTGCAGTTCTACACTATAGTTACGACACCTCAAAAGTACGCCATTGGAGATGTCACATCCTGCGATTTAAAAGGCACTCTATAAAGCCTTTGTTTTACTGATCGCTTTAGCGGAGTTTGACTACATTCATCAAGATGAAAACCACTTAAGAAGCTTGCAAAACACCTTTGTTGCACTCGGGATGTGCTCAGAGCTAAAGACGAAGTTTATTTTCAATTCAAATTTTGAAGAAAAAACCTGTTCAATTTGTATTTATCAGGGCCCTCCCTTTAAGAGAGGTTGACAGTGCATGTATAACTCTACATCTACAGCAACAGACTCCGAGATGATTTGCTGACTCTTGGTCTCAGCTGTTGGGTTTACGCACTGAAAAATCAAATCGGAGAGTATAACATTTTCAGTTTTCAATTTTATTTTCTGTCACCATCCGCATGTATTCCATTCAATCTGCGCGGTAAATCAAGTGCCCAGGGTAACAAAAGCAAGATGCTGCGGATGATGGAAATCTGAAATAAATACTAAACATGCTGCAAATACTCAGCAGGTCAGGCAGCATCAGTGGAGAGGAGCAACAATAATGGTCTGAAAAAAATTGGGAACGAAAGTGGAGACCTAAAATTGTTGAACTCAATGTCAAATTGCCTAATTGTAAGCGTTTCATTGGAACAGCATAGAAGGTCAATAACTGCTCCTTGACAGCTACCTTCATCGTGCGATACTGAAATGTACTTACCCTACAGTCTGAAATGGTTTATTATTTGTTATATGTGACTTTCAAAATAATTGGATAAATACTTCAAAAGGAAATAGTTGCAGGGCCATCGGAAAAATGCTGGGTAAGTGGGACTTACCAAATAGCTCTTCCAAAGAGCCAGCATAGGTGAGATGGGCCAAATGGCCTCTTTTTGTACTGCAAGATTCTATAATACATGGCATCAGCCATAAATGTGATCATTACCAATTATTGTTACCACTTCCTGTTACACGTAATTTTTCTCTGAATCTCTGAGCCCCATCATCTCTATTGGAAAGATACGTCATACACTTGGGTATTCAGCTTAATTTAAGGATGTTGTTTAATGGCACAGTGGCGCAGTGGGTTAGCACTGCTGCCTCACGGCACCGAGATCCAGGTTCGATCCCGGCTCTGAGTCACTGTCCGTGTGGAGTTTGCACATTCTCCCCGTGTCTGCGTGGGTCTAAATCCCACAACCCAAAGATGTAGGATAGGTAGATTGGCCACATTAAATTGCCCCTTAATTGGAAAAAAGAATTGGGCACTTCAAATGAAGTGAATTTGTGTTACAGAGAAACTTGTGTAGACTTAAAGACAGAAATTGTGTTGCTAATATTAATGGAAAAATGTTTCACATATGGCAGTGCCAGGGCTATCGGAAAAATGCAGGGGAAGTGGGACTCACTAAATAGCTCTGTCAAAGAGACAGCACAGGTACGATAGGCCGAATGACCTCCCCGCTTGCAATAATTTTCAATCCCTGTCTTGCCACAGGAGAGGTGCTGCAGGACTGGAGAATAGCCAATGTGGTACCATTATTTAAGAAGGGAGGAAGGGATAAACCAGGAAACTACAGGGCAGTCAGTCTAATTTCAGTGGTGGGGAAACGATTGGAAGCAATTCTAAGAGACAGAATTAATCTGCATTTGGAGAGGCAGGGATCAATCCAGCACAATCAGCATGGCTTTGTTAAGGGGAGGTCACGTCTAACCAACTTTTTTGAAGAGGTGACCAGGTGTGCAGACGAGGGAAATGCATTTTGCCACAGTCATTTTGGACTTCAACAAGGCTTTTGATAAGGTCCCACATGAGAGACTGATCGTGAAGATAAGAGCCCATGGGATTCAAGGAAATTTGGCAAATTGGATCCAAAATTGGCTGAGTGGCAGGAAGCAGAGAGTGATGGTCAAGGGGTGTGTTCCCGACTGGAACCCTGTATCCAGTGGGATCCCGAAGGGATCAGTGTTGGGTTCCATGCTGTTTGTGGTTCATATAAATGATTTAGGTATGAATGTGGGAGGGTTGATCAGTAAGTTTCCGGATGATATGGAAATTGGTGGGGTGGAAAATAGTGACGAGGATAGCCTTTGATTACAGGAGGATATAGACAGGCTGGTCGGATGGACTGATCAGCAGCAAATGGAATTCAATCCGGATAAGTGTGAGGTGATGTACTTGGACAGGACAAACAAGGCAAGGGAATACATGATAAGTGGCGGGATCCTAGAAAGCACTGAGGATCAGAGGGATCTTGGTGTGAGTGTGTACTGGTTCTTAAGGTAGCAGAGCAGGTGAACACAGTGGTTAAGAAGGCATATGGCATACTTGCCTTTATTAGCCGAGGCATAGAGTTTAAGAGGAGAGCAGTTATGCTGGAACTGTATAAAATGTTGGTTTAGGCCACAGCTAGAGTTCTGGAATCCACATTACAGGAGGGATGTGATAGCACTGGAAAGGGTGCAGATGTTGGCGGGCTGGAGAATGTTAGTTATGAAGAGAGACTGGATAGACTTGGATTGTTTTCCTTGGAGCAGAGGAAACTGAGACATGATTGGGATGTATAAAATTATGAGGGGCATAGATAGAGTAGACAGGAAGAAGCTTTTCCCCTTGGTGGAGGGGTCAATGACCAGGGGGCATAGATTGAAGGTAAGGGGCAGAAGGTTTAGAGGGGATGAGAGGGGAAACCTTTTTACCCAGAGGGTGGTGGGGGTTTGGAACTCTCTGCCTGAAAGGGTGGTGAAGGCAGAACCCCATATAACATTTAAGAAGTATTTTGATGTGCACTTGCAGGGCAGCACGGTGGCGCAGTGGGTTAGCCCTGCTGTCTCACGGTGCCGAGGTCCCAGGTTCGATCCCGGCTCTGGGTCATAGTCCGTGTGGAGCTTGCACATTCTCCCCGTGTTTGCATGGGTTTCGCCCCCACAACCCAAAAATGTGCAGGGTAGGTAGATTGTCACTTAATTGGAAAAACATAATTGGGTACTCTAAATTTATATTTTAAAAAAAGATGTGCGATCCAAGGGCATACAAAGCTATGGGCCAAGTGCTGGAAAATGGGATGAGAATGGGTAGCTGGTTGTTTTTGCCTGGCACAAATGCAATGGGTCGAAGGGCCTATTCTGTGCTGATTGATTCTATGACTCTATAGCATATTATTTATTCCACAGGTTATTTGGCCCAACCATCTATGCAAATTAAAACAGAAAATGTTGGATACGTATAGCAGGTCTGGTAATATTTGTGGACAGGAGTTAGCATTTCGGATCTAAATGATCCTTCTACCATTGGATCCAGCAGGGGGCAGCAGAGCAGAGCTTCTGATTGGCTGTTCCGGGGAGATTTGCATACGTGCAGTGCGGTCAGCGTAAGTTGAAGGTGCACCTGCATCAGTGACCCTGTATGGATGAGGAAAAGGGCTCTGGACAGGATGAGCCAGCTGACCACGGTACCATGGTGCAGAAGGCCATTCAAGAGGGGGGAGTAAAAAGACAAGTAGTTGTTATAGGGGATAAAAAAATAAAATTAAATTTAAAAAAAAGGGGCCTCACGGTAGCATGGTGGTTAGCATCAATGCTTCACAGCTCCAGTGGTCCCAGGTTCGATTCCCGGCTGGGTCACTGTCTGTGTGGAGTCTGCACGTCCTCCCCGTTTGTGCGTGGGTTTACTCCGGGTGCTCCGGTTTCCTCCCACAGTCCAAAGATGTGCGGGTTAGGTGGATTGGCCATGCTAAATTGCCCGTAGTGTAAGGTTAATGGGGGGATTGTTGAGTTACGGGTATACGGGTTACGTGGGTTTAAGTGGGGTGATCATTGCTCGGCACAACATCGAGGGCCGAAGGGCCTGTTCTGTGCTGTACTGTTCTATGTTCTATGTTCTACGTTGGTCTATGCCAATGTTTTATGCTCCATGTGAGTCTCCACCTACTCTATTTCATTACAGCCTATCAACTACAGCCCTTTGTTCCTTTCTCCCTAATGTGCTTATTTAACTTCCTTTTAAACTTTGCTACGCTATTCACCTCAGTGCGGTAGAGCCGATGTTCTCACGGGTAAGGAGGTTTCTGCTGATCTACCTGTTGGAATTCTGAGTGATTCTCTAATACTTATGGCCCCCATTTTGGATCTTAATGCACTTCTGAAAAACAGACACACTCACTCAAGAACCAACTGCAAATGTTAATGACCATCACCCGCCACCGAGATCGTCCGGTCCCCGCCAAAAATCTTTTGGTTGCACCGTTGAATCTCTTGCGGAGGTTGAATCCTCCTGAATCTCCCCAGTTTTAAGTGAATCATCTACCCTCAGCCTTTAGGGCAGCCAGGCTTCCAGACACCATGGAGGGCAGGGATCTCAGGGATGCTCGGGGGGGGGGGGGGGGGGGGGGGGGGGGGGGGGGGGGGGGGGGGGCCTCATTTTTCATCTGTGGTCCTCTGGTCAAAATGGTTTCATGGCAATCCAAAATGGACTGCCCCCCCCCGCCCCCCCCCGGCCACACGCACACAGTTGAACTATCAGATGCACATACTCTGTGGGCTAAAATCTAGGGGGAATTCTCCGCTCCCCACGTGGCGTGGGAGAATCGTGGGAGGGCCTTCTGACATTTTTTTCACGGTGAACTCCGATTCTCCGAGCTCGATGGGCCGAGCGGCCGGCCCTTCATGCCCGTTTCACCACGGCAGCAACTACACCTAGTCGCTGCATTTGTGAAACAGGCGCCAGATGCCCGGTTTGGGGCATCTAGGGGCCCGATTTGCACGGGAGCACCACGACTGTGCTCGGGAGGGGACAGGCCCGCAATCGGTGCCCACCGATCGTCGGGCCAGCATCCAAAACGGACGTACTCTTTCCCCTCCGCCGCCCGGCAAGATCAAGCCGCCACGTCTTGCCGGGCGGCTGAGGAGAAAGACGGCCACCGCGCATACGCAGGTTCGTGCCGTCTGCGTGATGAAGTCATCTGCGCATGTGCAGGTTGGAACCGGCAACCCACGCATGCGTGGATGACTTCACAGGTCGCTGCCGAGAAAGACGGAGGCCCGCTCCTAGCCCCCCAGGTGGGGGTGAATTAGGTGCGGGGAGCGGGCTCTGAGGCCGTCGTGAACCTCGGCCGAGTTCACTACGGCCTTCACAAATTCAGCCCCCTGCGGAGAATTCCGCCCATCTGGGAGCTGAGGGGGAGATGCGAACCCCATAAGGGCTACTTGCAGCATCTCAAAATTTCATGCCATGTGCAAAATAATGAACAGAAACAATAGTAACTTTCAAAAGAGAATTGGATAACTACTGGAAAAAGAAACATTCTCAGCGTTATGGCCCAGCTAATGGAAAACCTGCACAATGTCATAGTCTGAGCACACTTTGGGTACTGTGTCCAACTCTAGCCATTGAGGTGCAAGGTGCTCATTCAAGCTCTGGAGGCAGTAAAGAGCCACCAGAGTGACTCCCACAATCACTGAGAGTAGCAAATGTACTGGGCAAATGGTGAATCCAGAAGATCACTCCCAACTGAAGTAGAAGAGTAGGAATAATGGCCACAGGTTCAACGAAGCAATGTATTCCTGACCACAACAACTCCATGTGTAAATAAATTCTCCGCAGTTCCCTTCTGGTTCTTTTGTTAGTTATCTGAAAGACCTTTTTTCAATGCATGGAATGGACTTTTAAATACAAAAGCTAAAATTATTCAAGAAACAAATGGACTTTGGTGATAAAGTGGCGATAGGATCTTATTCAATGCAGTATTAAAATGGACCGAGAACCCTCCTCCATCTGATTCAGTCATGTGATATCACTTAATAGATGAGTGATCCTAAAGCATTTACATTTTAAATAAATACTTGGAACAGGGAAATACAGGGCTATGCACAGGAGACACTGGGATTAGTTTGGGATTGATGCAGACTAAGGAAAGGGAGTGTACCAGTAGGATTAGTTTGGGATTGATCCAGACTACGGAAAGGGAGTGTAACAGTAGGATTAGATTGGGATTGATGCAGGGCTATGGGGAGAGAGAGAGGAAGTGGGATTAGTTTTGGGATTGATGCAGGGCTATGAGGAGAGAGTGGGAGAGTGGGATTAGTTTGAATTGATTCAGGTCTAAAGGGAGAGTGGGAAGTGAGATTAGTTTGAATTGCTACTGGGCTATGGGAAGAGTGGGACAATGGGATTAGTTTCAATTGTGACTGGGCTATGGGGAGAGTGGGATTAGTTTGAATTGTTACTGGGCTATGGGGAGACTGGGACAGAGTGATTAGTTTGAATTAATGCAGGGCTATGGGGAGAATGGGACAGTGGGATGAGTTTGAATTAAAGAAGGGTAATAGGGGGAGGGGGCATTCGGATTAGTTTGAATTGTTACTGGGCTACGGGGAGATCAGATTTAGATTGATGCAAATTGTGTTGAGAACATGGGACAATGGGGTTGTTTTTGGATTGGTTTAACAAAGAGTCAGCACCCATCCAATGAGCCAAATGGCCTCCTTCCATGTTGCAATCTATATTCAAACTATGCACAAAAAGATAATAGATGGAAAACTATGGGAAGCCCTTTCCACTATATCCTGATATCAGCTCTTGATGGATCAGACCCTGCAAGGAAACCATATTGGTTAAATTCACCTCAATTTAGTTCCTTTTGCCCCTCTATTCAGCAACTCCTTTCAGTTTTATGGAGAGCAATATCAGAAGTTGAAATCATTAGTGCAGGAAATTAGGCTGGGTCAAATATGGCACACCTGCCATGTGAGAAAGGTCAATCTTACATGCAATTTTACTTGATTTTGCCTTCCCAACTATTTCTGTGCTGTTCTGGAGAACCAAGGGGTGCATATTATGGCCCCTCGCTGAGCATGTTTACTGTGGGGGTTGCAAGCCTCCCACCTTCTCAGCCACCCGTGAGCTGTACGGGAGGTGGGTGGGCACCAGAATCAGCATTTTAAAATCAAAAAATTATGGGTTAACATAACTGTTAAGAAGGAAGAGGCTGTTTCCTTTGGGGGGATGCCCTGTGTGCCTCAAGGACACACTCTCCCACATGTTTTACTCATTCATTCCTTCCTTCCCACTCAGCCTCCAAAACCAACCCTCCTCCCTGCCAGGCTGCCTGAGCTCTCCCCAGTCAAAAAGGCCCAACCCACCAGGTCAGCATCCATCCCTTCTTCTTGGGCCTGCAATCCTGGCAGCACCCACTACACTGCTCCGGCATGGCCGGGGGGAGCTGGAGCTACTTACTGGCCAAGCAGATTCGAGGGAAGACCTCTTCCCTTGGAAGGACGGAGGTCACCTTGTTTAGACAGCACTCCGCGTGTAATGGCTGCCGTGCGGACTTCCTTCGAGGCCATCGGCTGCCAACCAACTTTTCTTTTGCCAAACAATCCCAAACCCTCCCACCCGTAAAATCTAACCCCAAAACACTTTTACACAGTACAACTGTGGGATATTGCAACTCATTAAAGGTGGTTTGTGATGCAATCTCAAAAAGGGATGAAAGCATTGTAAAAAAAACGAAGTTCTTTTTCTTATTACTGTGCGAGATAAGTGAAATATTTTTCAGATAAAAACATTCTTTCTCAAAACCGCAAGCGACTGGCAGGGACAGAACACCAAACCACACTTAAAACACAGCTCAATTTGAAGTATTAACAGAGTGGGCTGTTGGTTCTCTGCAGAACTGAGTCACGCTTGGCTCTATCCGCCCCCCCCCCCCCCCCCCCCCCCCTTTACTCATCAACTGATTGCACAACACACCAAGGAAAGTATTTCTCCAATTGCCTTTGAAAGTTACCATTAAATCTGCTTCCACCATCCTTTTAGGCACAAAAATCCAAATCATAACAACTCATTGCTTGAAAACAAACAGTTTCTAATTTTTCCTATTTCTTTCGCCAATTTTCAGGAACCTCTGTCCTCTGGCTACCAACTCTCCTGTTAGCGGGAGCAGTTTCTCCTTAATTACTTTGTCAAAACTTATAGTTTTGGGACCCTCTATTAAATCTCATCTTATCTTCTCCAAGTACAGTAATTCCTGTTTCTTCAGTCCCTCCACAAAAGGGTCTGCTCATCTCAATTCATTTTTACAGGATGTGGGCTTTGGTGGCTAGGCCAGCATTTGTTGCCCATCCCTAATTGCCCTTGAGAAGGTGGTGGTGAGCTACCTTCTTGAGCTACTGCAGTCCATATGGTGTAGTACACCCATTGTGCTATTAATGAGGGAGTTCCAGGATTTTGACCCAGCAACAGTGAAGGAGCGGCGACATATTTCCGAGTGAGCATGGTGAGTGACTTGGAGGCGACTTCCAGGTGGCGGTGTTCCCATGTACCTGTTGCCCTTGTCCATCTAGATGGTAGTGGTCGTCGATTTGAAAGGCCTTGGTGAGTTACTGCAGTGCGGCTTGTAGATGATACACAACTGCTACTGTGCGTCGATGCTGGAGGGAGTGAACGTTTGTGGAAGGGGTGCCAAAAAGTAGGTTGCTTTGTCCTGGATGGTGTCGAGTTTCTTGACTGTTCTTGGAGCTGCAGTCATCCAGGCAAGTGGTGAGTATTCCATCACACTCCTGACTTGTGCCTTGTAGATGGTGGACAGGCTTTGGGGAGTCAGGAGGTGAATTACTTGCTGCAGGATTCCAAGCCTCTGACCAGCTCTGGTAACCACAGTATTTATCTGGTTCAAAGAACAAAGGTTAACGAAAAGTACAGCACAGGAACAGGCCCTTCGGCCCCCCAAACCTGTGCCGACCATGCTGCCCGTCTAAACTAAATTCTTCTGCACTTTGGGGGTCCGTATCCCTCTATTCCCATCCTATTCATGTATTTGTCAAGATGTCCCTTCAACGTCACTATCTTCCCCTGCTTCCACCACCTCCTCCGGCAGCGAGTTCCAGGCACCCACTACCCTCTGTGTAAAAAACTTGCCTCGTACATCTCGTCTAAACCTTGCCCCTCGCACCTTAAATCTATGCCCCCTAGTAATTGACCCCTCTACCCTGGGGAAAAGCCTCTGACTATTCACTCTGTCTATGCCCATCATAATTTTGTAGACCTCTATTAGGTCGCCCCTCAACCTCCGTTGTTCCAGTGAGAACAAACTGAGCTTATTCAATCTCTCCTCATAGCTAATGCCCTCCATACCAGGCAACATCCTGGTAAATCTCTTCTGCACCCTCTCTAACACTTCCACATCCTTCTGGTAGTGTGGCAACCAGAATTGAACACTATACTCCAGGGGCGCGATTCTCCGCTCCCCACGCCGGGTGGGAGAATCGCGGGAGGGCTGGGCGACTCACAACACGCTGCCCTGGCACCACCCGCAATTCTCCCACACCCCGCTCGGAGAATCGCCGCTCGCCGTTTTTCACGGCGTCCGGCGATTCTCCGGCCCGGATGGGCCGAGCGGCCTGACGTTCCCGACCTGTTCATGCCGGCAGCAACCACACCTGGTCGCTGCCATCGTGAACATGGCGCCAAAGCTTCGTTTGTGGCTTGTGAAATGAAATGAAATGAAAATCGCTTATTGTCACCAGTAGGCTTCAATGAAGTTACTGTGAAAAGCCCCTAGTCGCCACATTCCGGCGCCTGTCCGGGGAGGCTGGTACGGGAATCGAACCGTGCTGCTGGCCTGCTTTAAAAGCCAACGATTTAGCTAAGTGAGCTAAACCAGCCCCTGGGGGGCGGAGAGAGGAGTGAGCACCATGGCCGTGCTCGGGAGGGGACTGGCCCGTGATCGGTGCCCACCGATCGTCGGGCCGGCGTCTCCAAGGGATGCACTCTTTCCCCTCCACCGCCCCGCAAGATCAAGCCGCCACGTCTTGCGGGGCAGTGGAGGGGAAGACAGCAATCGCGCATGCGCGGGTTGGATCCGGCCAACCTACGCATGCGCGGCTGACGTCACTTAGGCCCCGAGATTTACAGAACGCCGCTCCTAGCCCCCCCGGGGGGGGGTGAATAGGATGCGAGGAGCGACCTCGTTCAGTTCTGCTTGTGGTCAATGGTAACCCCCAGGATGATGATTTTGGGGATTCAGTGATGGTAATGCCATTGAATGTCAAGGGGTGATGGTTTGATTCTCTCTTATTTGAGATGGTCATTGCCTGCCACTTGCGTGGCGCGAATATTACTTGCCACTTGTCAGCCCAAACCTGGGGACAGTCCAGGTCTTGCTGCATCAGTGTCTGAGGAGTTGTAAATGGTTGTGGTCATCAGCAAACACCCCCACTTCTGACCTTATGTTGGAAGGAAGATCATTGATGAAACAGCTGAAGAGGGTTGGGCCTCGCACACTACCTGAGAAACACCTGCAGTGAAGTCCTGGAGTTGAGATGATTGACCTCCAACTATCACAACCATCTTCCATTGTGTCAGGTATGACTCCAACCAATGGAAAGTTTTCCCCATGATTCCAATTGACTCCAGTTTTGCTAGGTACCCTTGCTGGCTTACTCGGCCAAATGCTGTCCAGTAAAGTTCTTAGTTGTCCACCACCATTCACTGCTGGATGTGGCAGGAATGCAGAGTTTAGATCTGATCCGTTGATTGTGGGATCGCTTGGCTGTGTCTATCGCTTGCTGCTCATGTCATTTGCCATGCAAATCGCCCTGTGTTGTGGCTTTACCAGGTTGACAACTCACCTTTTTGGTTTGCCTGGTGCTGTTCCTGGCATGCCCTCCTGCACTCTTCATCAAACCATTATAGTAAATCTACTCTGTAGCCCCTTCAAGGCCTTGGCATCCTTCTTAGAATCAGTGCTTTATAAATGTTTGCCAGAGCTTCCTTTCTTTAGTACTCTGTGTCTCTGTCAATAAAGCTGAGGATTCTGTACGCCTTTTCAACAACCTTATAATCTTGAAGAAGAATTTTGAACACTGTGATATAATAAATGACTGTAATAATTGTAGCTTGGCAGATTCTATCTCTGCTGAATGTGGTGCAATGCCGAACAGCCACATGCACACCTAACAACAGCATTATGTAACTTGAAAATTTTAATACACCAGGACAGCAAACTCACCAAATTTGTAATATGTGTTCGGAACGGTTCAGAACCTACAAGAATGTCATGTGTAATTCTGGAGTTTCTGAACTTACATTGTCTTTTAGATAATTAATAAACACTTTGGGCGCGATTCTCCGCACTCCCGACGGTGCAGAGAATAGTGTGGCTCGTAAAATTTTACGGCCACACTGTTCCGACGCCCTCCCGCTATTCTCCCCCCCCCCACGCCCGACTCCCGATACGAATCGCTGCCGCCGTTTTTTTACGGCCGGCAGCGATTCTCAGCTGATGGATGGGCCGAGTTCCCAGCCCTTTACGGCTGTTTTTACGAACGGCAAACACGCCTGGTCTGGCCGTTCGTAAAAACGGCCGTATACTGTCGATTTTTAAAACCATGGCACCGATTGGCACGGCAGTACCACAGCCGTGCCAAGGGTGCCATGGGCCCGCGATTGGTGGGCACCGATCGTGGGCAGCGGGCCCGATGCCCGCGCACTCTTTGTCCTTCCGCCGCCCCGCAGTATCCATTCGCGGGGCGGCTGAGGGGCATCCCGGCCCGCGCATGCGCGGGTTTCGCGCAAATGCGCGATGACGTCATCCGCGCATGCGCGGGTTGGAGTCTTCCAATCCGCGCATGCGTGGCTGACGTCATATGACGCGTCAGCCGGCGCTAACTCTGGCAAGCGGGCTTAACGAAATTCGTTAAGCCCGCGATGCCGGAGTTTACGGCGTCGGGATGCTAGCCCCGACCGGGGACCAGAATCGGTTCCCGGTTGGGAAGTGGGGGCTGGTGTCAAACCCGCCCGGATTTGACGCCAGCCTTACGATTTCTCCCCATATGGGAGAATCGCGCCCTTTGTCTCCATAGCAATAGAAATGCTTAGCTAGGGGCGGCACGGTGCCGCAGTGGTTAGTACTGCTGCCTCACGGTGCCGAGGATTCGGGTTCGATCCCGGCCCTGGGTCACTGTGTGCAGCTTGCACATTCTCCCCGTGTCTGCATGGGACTCACCCCCACAAACCCAAAGATGTGCAAGGTAGGTAGACTGGCCATGCTAAATTGCCTCTTAATTGTAAAAAAAGAAATGTGGTACTCTAAATTAAAAAAAAAAGAAATGCTTAGCTAAACACTTATTAACTGTATTCAGTGAAATTAGGTATTGCTTGGGAATGTAGACATTTTGTATCCCTTCGAATTTGGCTGAAGTTGGATTTTCTCTGGAATATTGCTTGAATCCACAAATCTTCACATTGGCTTAATAGAAAGTCTCTTCATGTTGGCAAAGAATTGAAACTCTTACCTGCAGAACTCGCTCAGATTAGTTTATATTATTCGAAACTGATATGTTTGCCTTTACATTGAGCCTGAGGGTTTTGCACCTGTTAAAAGACAGGCTGCAGCAAAATTCAAAACATGCCCAATATCTTGGCCATGAGTTCAGTACACCTAGAATTAATCTTTCAGCCAC
Source organism: Scyliorhinus canicula (assembly GCF_902713615.1). NCBI lineage: Eukaryota > Metazoa > Chordata > Chondrichthyes > Carcharhiniformes > Scyliorhinidae > Scyliorhinus > Scyliorhinus canicula. The sequence continues at coordinate 150,110,042 of NC_052154.1, read as the reverse complement.
TCTCTCCATTATCAATAAATCAAGGAAAACAACTTGCATTTATATAGAACCTTTGAGCTGAGTGACATGTTCCAAGGTGCTTCACAGGAACATGATCCGACAAAATTTGACACAAAGCAACATAAAGAGATAGGAAGACAAAGCTTGTTGGGAAAGATAGCTTTAAGGATTGTCTGAAAGACAAAGAGATGGAGAGATTTTGGGAAGAAATTCCAGATCTTAGGTCCCAAAGGCAGCTGACGGCACAGTCACCAATGGCTGGGGGATGTCACCAGTTCAGAATGGGAAGAATGCAGATATCTCAAAGGGTTATGAGTTAAAGAAGATTGCAGAGATAGGGAAGGATGAGGGCAAGAAGGGAATTGAAAATAAGGATGAGAACTTTACATTGGAGGCACTGCAGAAACAGGAGTCAAAGTGGGTCAGAGCGCAACTGGCAGTTGGGTGAACAGGACTTTATGAGCTAGCATGTAGACATTAGCATTTTGAATGAATTTGCGTTCATGGTATGTGGTGAGAGGTTAAATGGGAGAGTGTGTGGCTTGTTAATGAAAGTTTTGTACAGAATAGGATATTAGGATTCCTGAATGCCCTTTTTGTAGAATCCCTCCGCAGCGAATAGAATCGGTGTACTGCAACTGATCGAGAAAAATGGATTATTCTTTTTGTTCAAAAAATAGCTAGTGTTTGTGAGTTGAGAACTCACCAAATAATAATTGGGGCTCTATCTAGCGACAATGTCGCTTCTGACCGGGAGCGCGTCTTGGCCGGTAGATGCCGGGTGTGGCCTCCCACGGGTTTCCCGGCAGCCACGATGTCTCGCGGAATCTACCCAGATCTCGAAAGGCTGTACAACCAGAATCCCGCAGACAATAGGCAGGACCAGGCTGCACGCGCTGAAGTTGGTTTTAAACCTACTTAAGGTTACTTACCCACGATTTACTGGCCTCCGGGCGCCATTCAGGAGCAAAAAACTTAGAAACATAGTAAAATGTAGCACAAAAGAAGGCCATTAGGCCCATTGTAATAGTGCTGGTTCTTTTAAAGAGTTATCCAGCTAATCCCACTCTGTTGATCTTTCCCCATGACCAACCAAATACGTCCTTATGAAAGTTGTTATTGCTTCTGCCACCTATGAGGCAATGCATTACAGATGTACCAATTCTCTGCGCTGAAGTATTTTCCTTAGACCACAAGACCATAAGACAATAAGACATAGAGCAGAAGTAGGTCATTTGGCCCATCAAGTCTGCTCCGCCATTCAATGAGATCATGGTTGATCTGATACGATAATCCTCAATTCCGCTTTCCCACCGATTCCCCACAACCCCTTGATTCCCTTACTGACTAAAACTCTGTTTGTCTCAGCCTTAAACATACTTAACGCCCCAGCCTCCACAGCCCTCTGTGGTAACTTTTACTGTCTCACATTATCTTTGGTCCTTTTGCCATTACCGCAAACCTGCATCCTTTTGTTACCAATCCGTTTGTTACTGAAAACAGTTTCTCTTTATTTCCTCTATGAAAACCTTTCCATGATTTTGAATGCTTCTATTAAATTTTCCCTCAACTTTCTCTGCTCTAGGTAGAACAATCCCTGTTTCTCTCGGATCTCCATGCAACTGAAATCTTTCATTCCTGTTGTCATTCTTTTTTTTTACACTAAGGGGCAATTTAGTGTGGCCAATCCCGCCTACACTGCACATCTTTGGACTGTGGGGGTAAGACCCATGCAGACACGAGAATGATGTGCAAAATTCACACGGACAGTGACCTGGGGCTGGGATCAAACCCGAATCCTCAGTGGCATGAGGAAGCAGTGTTACCCACTGCACCACCGTGCCGTCCAGTTTCTTGTGACATTCTGATAAATCGCCATGACAGCCACTCTTAAGTCTTGACGTTCTTAACACAGGCACCTTGCTGTAGTCAATTACAGGTATTCAGTCAGCCATTTCACTTTAATTGAAGTGTGATGTGAAAATGAACAGGCTTCAAATGAGTCTTCCCCAACATTAATTTTACATGAGCGCAACTCTCACTGACACACTCTTTCCACAGTGTTGTGTCCTTTCTGTCCTCAATATTCCACAGCACGACATTCGCAATAGTCAGAAATAGTGGACGGGATTCTCTAATAATGGGGCTATGTTCCCACACCGGTGTGAAAACCGGCGCCAACCACTCCGGCGTCAGCGGATCCTGAAAGTGAGGAATTCTGCCCTTCTTCGGGGGCGAGGTTGGTGCCGGAATGGTCCCCGCAGCTCCAGCTGGCACAGAACGGCCGGCGCGAGTTCGGGGATGCGCAGGGGTTCCCTTCTCCACGCCGGTCCCCGGGTAATATGGTGGAGCCCTACAGGTGCTCAGCGCGGAATAAAGTAGGTCCCCACGGAACCAGCCCGCCCGCCGATCACTAGGCCCCGATTGTGGGCCAGGTCGCTGTGGGCCCCCCGCCCCCGCCGGGGTCGGATACCCCCGCCCCCCTCCAGGTTGGCTCCCGCACACTCACTTTCCTGGTCCCGCCGTGTGGGACCTGAGTAACCCACGCCAGCGGGACTCGGCCAAACTCGTCGGCCACTCGGCCCATCGGGGCCCAGAGAATTGTAGGGGGGGGGGGTTGCTGTTAACACCCCCAACCAGCATGGCAGGAATGCCGCGGCGCCCAAGAATCGGTGCCGGAGAATGGGGAAGCCAGCGTCGGGTGGCGGAGCGCAACTCTCGCACCCCCACCCCGGCGATTCTCTGACCTGGCACTGGGCTTGAGAATCCCGGTCAGTGTCTATAATATCCACAGTCCTGAGTGCTGACGAGGCCACTATATTCATTGCATGTTTTTTTCTAAGTGGACAAACAGTGAAGAGTAGTGGTTGGGTGGTTGGAGGTAGTGACGTAACCAAAGTTGGCAACCTTGCTTTTTTGATTGGAGGGGTTGAAAATTTGAAGAGATAGCAGAACTTTCTGGAGCAGTACCTTACAAGGGATGGGTTTTCGAATCATAGGGACAGGGCTAGGCCATTGAAACCTGTTCCACCATTCAAGAGTCTGGCTGATCTACATCAATGTTGGGTAGTAGATTTAACAGAAACTTTCAGTGGGAATTGGACAAATGACATGGCTATGGGGAAAGAGAGAGTCCAATTAGATAGTTCTTTAAAAGAGACTATTGGCCAAATGGGCTCATTCTGTGCTGTGTCATTCTTTGATCTGACCTGCCATTGCAAAGTGTAGCCTGAATGCCTATCTATATCCTGTTCTCTTAAATTCATTGCTATAACCATTGTTTGAGTACCAATGTCAAGAAGCTATTTGACTTACTGGGGAAAATACTGAAGAACTCTTAGTGCTCACTTTCCTTTCACCTCCTGCAGAGATAGAGGAGTCAAATAATTAAACAATGTGGAGCTTGGAACTTCTCCGGTTTTTGTATTTGCCTTCAATCATCTTGCATTACATTTCAAGTACGTTCCAGTGTCTCACCGTGGTGCTGAGAAATGATTCTCCTTTGGTAAGCCAACCTCACCAACAGAACTGAGCCTGTAGCCAATGAAGTGTTACAATTGTTAGCTTGGAAATTGGTCAGAAGCAAGGAAAGGCAACCTTTCTATTCACAAATCCAGCTGGGATATTAGCTGATCATTTTAGCTCGAGAACATCCTTGCATTCTTTTGAAACATGTTGAAGCTTTAAATGTATGTCTCGTATAATGTGTGCTGACACCAATAATTGCACCAGCATTCTCAATAAATTTTGCATTACATTTTTAGCTGAACGCTCAATCTCCTGGACTTGAAGTGACAGCCCCTGGTTCTTTTGTCCTGTCTGTTTATTATGCAGCAATAACTACTTTGATTAGGACTGATCCTTTCTTTCCGCCTCCCCAGTACCCCCCATTGCTAGCATAATAGTGCATCAATGAAATTAAGTTCTTGCTTGAAGGAGCTATAAAGTCTGACTATTTTACTATTCATTAACTCAGCCAATACAAATTTCCCATCCGTGTGCATTTATTATTCTTTTTTTCAATCAGTCCATTCTCATAAGCATTTTCTTTTTAAATCAGCTTCTTCCATAAAAGGCATCCCATCCAGACCCCCACTTTAAATATCACTCAAGTCAGCTACAATGTGCAATACCTGTGTCAACTTACTAGAACACAACCTCTTTGAATACATGTGCTTCCTGGTCCTGCATTTCGCATGGCACCAAGGGCAGACACCTTGGCCGGGATTCTCCCCTACCTGGCGGGGCGGGGGGTCCCGGCATGTTGGAGTGGCATGAACCACTCCAGCGTTGGGCTGCCCCAAAGGTGCTCTGCACCTTTAGGGGCCAAGCCCTCACATTGAGGGGCTAGGCCCGCGCCGGAGTGGTTCCCGCTCTACCGACTGGCATGAACGGCCTTTCGCGCCACGCCAGCTGGGGCCGAAAGGACTTCGTCGGCCGGCGTAAGTCCGCGCATGTGCCGGAGTGTCAGCGGCTGATGACGTCATCCCGGCACATGCGCAGGGGAGGGGGGTCTCTTCCGCCTCCGCCATAGTGAAAACCATGGTGAAGGCGGAAGAAAAAGAGTGCCCACACGGCAGAGGCCCGCCCGCCGATCGGTGGGCCCCGATCGAGGGCCAGGCCACGCCCGCCCGCTCCCGCCGGTAAGGTAGGTGGTTTGATCCACGCCGGCGGGAGAGGGTTGACAGCGGCGGGATTTCAGCCCATCGCGGGCCGGAGAATCGCTGCGGGGGGCCCGCCAACCGGCGTGGCACGATTCCCGCCTCCACCGAATCTCTGGTGGCGAACCGGCGGGAGGTCGGAGAATCCCGCCCCAGGTTGCGTTGGTTCAATTGGTAGCATGGGTTCACAATGCAAATCATTACTCATGTATTTAATGGTGTTCCAGGCCCAAGGAACTTCAGCTACTTCATCAATATCTATCACAAGAAGTGGGGATGTTCACTGATGACTGCACAGTGTTTAGCACTATTCGTGACTCCTCAGATACTAAGGCAGTCCATGTCCAAATGCAGCAAGATCTGGACAATATCCAGGCTTGGGCTGACAGGTGGCAAGTAACATTGGGGCCACACATGTGCCAGGCAATGATCATCTCCAATGAGAGCGCATCTAACCAACGTCCTTTCGATATTCAATGGCATTACCATTGTTGAATGCCATTACAGTAACTTCATTGCAGTGTTAATGTAAGCCTACTTGTGACAATAAAGATTATTATAATGATTATTATATGCCAAACTTTCTTTCCTTTTCTGCACTTGATTTGATTCTCAGAAAGCCAACTTCCTTCTCTGTCAGCCCGGTTTCTTTCGGAATTCTTAGATCTCATTGGTGAAGATGATAGACTCTTGGTCCCATCGATCGCTGAGGTTCCAGAGGTCTCATTGCCCCCTCAATGCACTGTTATCAGCTCCCATTCCCAGCAAGTTGCGGCCCAAAGGAATTTTGAGCTGAAAGATGAGAGAAAAGTGAGAGATGAGAGAAAAGGCAATTGCGCAAGATGCCTCACTCCAGCACGATCTGGGCTAATTAATCAGTTGCGTTATGGAGTAAATAACCTGATCCATTTCAGATACAATGGAGTAAATTCTGCCATTTAGTCGTCTAGTCATGTGTGACAGGAATGCGCTTCACATATCTGTGCATAGAGATACCCCATTCTGCAAAATGTTCCGAGCCAACAAGTGACAAATGAAGAAAAAGAAATGGCAATGAACAATTTGTTCTTTACAGAGAGCTGTAGACAGGGATAATGGTTTGAGGAGCCTCATTCTATCCTTTATAGATAAGTGCTGGATGGGGGAGCTCTTCCCAGAGCACAGTAGACGCACAGCATGTAAGAGTTCCTCAGTGTTCACAATAAAACTTTATTGTTGTAAGTTCCTGGTTGCCAGTCATTGCAACCCAGTACATTCTACATGGTATCAGGATTTGGCATAATGGCATAGGGATGTCCCATCGACTTGCTCATGTTTGGCAAAAACGTCGCAGACAACTGGATACAATTTGAGAAAGAATTATTTTTTATTTGTTCATGAGATGAGGGTGTCACTGGCTGAGCCAGCATTTATTGCCAATTCCTGAGGGCATTTTAAGAGTCAACCACATTGCTGCCGGTCTGGTGTTACATGTAGGCCAGACCAAGTAAGCTTGACAGATTTCCTTCCCCAAAGGACATTACCAAACCAGTTGGGTTTTTAACGACAATTGACAATTGTTTCACGGTCACTTTTAGACTTTTAATTCCAGATTTCTTTCATTGAATTCCAACCTCACCATCTCCCCTGGTGGGATTCGAACCAGAGCATGATTCTGGATCTCTGGATTACTAGTCCGGCAACAGAATCACTGCCTCCCCTATATCCGCCACGTATCAACTGCAGCGCTGGTCTATCCAAGAAGGTATAGGCACATTAAAGTCAACGTGTACTGCAAAATTGAGTCTTTTGTTTTTTAAATGGAGGAAGAGAACGAGGACCCCGATATATTAGTGAAAAGGTTTGAGCAATATGCATGCCAGTAAAGAACATTATATTGGATAGACATGCACTCAATATTACCAACAGAAACTTTTTGATGAATCAATTCAGTCACACACCGGGAATTTATAAATCCTTACAAAAAAATGTGCTTATGAAATGAAAAAATGAAAATCACTTATTGTCACGAGTAGGCTTCAATGAAGTTACTATGAAAAGCCCCTATTCGCCACATTCCGGCGCCTGTTAGGGGAGGCTGTTATGGGAATTGAACCATGCTGCTGGCCTGCTTGGCCTGCTTTACAAAGCCAGCGATTTAGCCCTGAGCTAAACAGCCCCCCACCCTCATCAATGAAATTGTGAAAAATTGCATTGTGAGTGGGTCCATAGTGAATTTGTCCACTAGCACCTTCTTCACGAGGAAGGTTTAGTGCTAGAATCTGCTATCAGCATCTGTTTGCTGAGTGCGCAGTCAGAAAGAAGCAGTAAAGAGTTAAGGTGGGAGGAAGAAGTTTTCACAATACAGGGTGTGCCCTGCCCCAAGAGCGACGGCCATCACTCACAGAACAGAACTACATGTTTGGCGGATGATAAATGCTGCAACAAACGTGGCAAATGGAACCATGATGCAAAATGCTGCAGATCCACACCACAACAGCTTGCTCATGCCACCAGTCCCATCGCAGCCGGTCACTGATCCATGATTTGGAGCACGAACCGGGTAAACAAGGTGGAGCTCAATCAAAGCAACTAAGCCATTGAGCCTCCAACAACACTCGGCTGTGAGACTCTCAACACCATCATAGAGAATGGTGAGATTTTCATCACTTGACACATGTCTGCCGCAATGCACAACTGAAAGCAAAATGCAATGTCCTTCCTAAGCAGTTGTTGTAGGAAATAGAGAGATATGTTGCACCAGATCCTAATACTCAGGTGGACCTTGTGGCATATTGCAGACAAACTATCCACACAGAATGTGTGGTCACTCTCCATTGCACACAGGGCAGTTACCGGCTTCATATTGTTGACCAAAACATAAAGCCGCTATTGAGTCTTCGGAACAGGATCAAACTGGGTTTAATCCACCTTGGGTCAGATGTAATTACTCTGCAGCACCATACCCCATGAATGATAGAATATAAAGACCTATTCAACTGCAATGTCATTGGGAAGCTACCAGTAATGTATCGGACGAGGCTAGATGACTTGGTACCAGCAGCGATCTGTGCACTGAGAAGAGTACCCTTGGGATGAAGCAGAAAATAGTGGATGAGCTGGAATCAGATGATAGCATTGGTTATCATAGCCCCCATAACAAGGCCACAGAGTGGGTTTCAGCAATGGTGGCTGCAGTAAAGAAACACAGCATGGTCAGGATCTGCATCCATCCACTCCACCTCATCACCTGCGGAAGACAGTTGAACAGTTGACAGATGACATGCCCAATGCCAAGGTTTTCAGCATCTTGAATACAAAGTGACAGTTCTGGCAAATCCCACCGGATGAAGAATCCTCCAAACTCACTGCACTCATATCTCCGATAGTCAAATTTTGTTTCCTCTGTAGGACCAATGGGATCTCCTCTGGCAATGAGGTCTTTCAATGACGCTTGGAGCAGCTCTTTGCAGGACAACTCATTATTAATGATGCCCTGGGGTCTGGGGTCGTACTATGCAAGAACATGGTGCACATTTGCGTTTGGTCCTCAACAGAATCAGGACCATACAATTCAAGCTCAACTCTGATAAATGCAGATGCAGGATCAACCAGGTTCCCTGCATGAATCACTCACTCACAGCCAATGGTGTGAAGCCAGATCCACACAAAATAACAGTTATGCAACAGATGGCCATTACTGACGACAAGCATGCTTTGCATTGCTTCCTTGGTATGACGAATTATCTTTCCAAGTTCATTTCTTGCTACAGTGAGGTCACCAGACCCCTTTGAAAACTCTACCACCAAGTAGTCCAATAGTGTTGGCAAGGGCAACATACTATTGCACTCAACAAACTCAAGCAGGCACACTCAGCCCCTTTGGTGCTACAATACTTCAACATTCAAGTACCTGTACTCATATCAGCAGATGCCTCAGAGCACGGACTTGGCGCAGTTTACATCTAAAATGGCAGACAGTAGCCTTTGCATTAAAGGCCCTCACTGGCATTGAGACTCATTGTGCCCAGATCAAGGAGGAAGTTTTTGCCCTCGTCTTAATTTGTCAGAAATTTCACAACTTTGTATATGGTCATCCTGTAAGTATTGAAATACATCTATAACTATTCTAAAAGAGCCTCTTCACACTGCGTCTGCACGATTGCAGCGCGTGATGCCTAAGCTGCAGTGCTACAATCTCAATGTTGTCTGCAAATATGGTAAGGGGCTGTACTTGGCTGATGCCCTTTCCAGAGCCTTCCTACCTACCACTGACCAGGCAGATTGTGATGAGGAAAATCAACATTATTATTATAGAGGAACTCTCAAGGATGTCCTACAGGTACCAGCCGCTTCCCGTACTAGCCTCCCCGGACAGGAGCCGGAATGTGGCGACTAGGGGCTTTTCACAGTAACTTCATTGAAGCCTACTCGTGACAATAAGCGATTTTCATTTTTTTTTTCATTTCAGGTGGATGTCACATGCAGGCAGCTCCACAATGTCATCATGAAAGGCTGGCATGAGTCCTTAAATGAGCTTCACCATGAGCTCTGCATATTCTTCTCCATAGGAGACAAACTAACCGTATAAGCTGGAGTGTGTAGCCAGTGAGTTGTCATTCCTGCCTCTCTGCAGAGATCTCAAACCCAGCAACTCTACCAAGGGCAGCCAGGGCTGGAAACAACCAGATATAAGGCAAAGGAATCCCTATACTGGCCCTCCATGTATGCAGACATGAAGAAGGGAGTATCCAGATGTGCACCATGCAATGCACTCAAGCCAATGAACCACTGCACTTATATGAGGTCCTGGACCTCCCATGGTCACTCACAGTGGCTGATATCTTTGAATGGAATAGTCCTAGTCTTGGTCCTAGGCGACTTGTACTCTGTTGAGTTCAAAATTGACCATCTGCCAGACATGGCCATACACAAGCTCAAGAGACACTTTGCCACACACAAAATCTCTCAAAGGATAATGACAGACAATGCTCAGCACTTCATTTCCAGTGGGTTCAGGAACTTTACACACACATGGGACTTTGAGCACATTATGTGTAGCCCCCTATACCCACAGTCCAATAGCCTGGCAGAACAGCTCAGCCACACACCTACTTGAAAAATGTGCCCAAGATCACACAGATTGCTATGCAGCTCTCCTCAACCTGTGAAATGTCTGCCCTCATCAGCACAGAGACTCTTCTCCAGGTGCACTAGGACGTCAAGCCCTATTGCCAAAGCCCTCTTGCAGCTGAACATCAAAACCAATGCGAGTGGCTCCCTCATGGAGTGGCAAGGATGGGGAGAGTTGTATTATGATCAAAATGCTCACAGACCTTGCCTGTTAGTACCTGGTCAAACAGCCAGGATCCAAACCACACACGGCCATGTCAAAGTGGCAGTGGTACACAGCCATGTCCCACAGATAAACAGCTTTGTGGTTGCCTCCAACGGTGCCATTATTTACAAAATATGTGTCACTTATTGAAGATACCTGAACCAGCACCATCAACCGCCACGAATCCAGCCTGCAATCCAGGTCCCAAGCACCAGTGAAAATGGGGGCTCCTCCAGAGGCCTACGCAGCAAGCACTGCAGCTACTTAGTAAACCGAAAGGAAGCCTAATGCCATCCACACTGAGGACACCAATCCAAGGGCATCTCAAGCACAGCCAACTGGTACAACCACACACTCAGGGTGCTTGAGTGATACAAGATTCAAGGACGATGTGATGAACTACTCTACAAATTTACTTTGTTTGGGGGATTGGCGGGAGGGGGGGGATGGGGGCACACAGGAGATGCGATGAACTATGCACCAGTTGCAGAAGCCCAATCTGTATTTTGCACTTTGTAAACAGTTACATGTTGTAAATAGTTCACATCTGGTGACTGTTCTCTCACCCTGTTACACCTCCGCACTACAGGTTGTCCCAACCTAAAGAGGGAAGATGTAGACTGGCTGGTGACATGGACACTGAGTATAAAAGGGATCACATGTCAGGAGCGAGGGCGTTCTTCTGGAAAGCGGGCAGACACACAGTATGCAAGAGCTGCTTGGTGTTATCAACAAACCTTGGTCACCAATCATTGCAATCCAGTACACTTTACATTCCGTACTAATGGTGTAAGATTCTATAACCTACATTGTTAATGACTGTAACGTTACCTAAAACATTTTTGTAGATTCCACTTAGTTTTTCACAAAACTAAATCCTGTAAAAGTGCATTTGCAAAGGTCTGGTATTTTCTCAAATCACGTAGGAAGAGAACTTACTGGGCTGTGGAACCTTTGATGAATCTTGTCTTTTACTATCCACTTGGGAATATGCCCCCACAGATTAGCATGCACATAGAATCGCAACAGCTCTACAGACCAGCAAAATGGAATTAGTCCATAATCAAATTATAAGAGCCTCCACCTCCTGCCAATTATTTGTGAACATTCTGAAACCGCAGAGCCCTGGAACGCTAATTAAATTTATAACGATACCTGATGCAGATAAGTCTACAAAGGGTTGGAGCACTTTTCCTGAGAGACAAAGGGAGCAACCTTATCCTGAAGCTTTGCCACCAGAATTGATTAAAAGAATTAAGAGATAAGACAGTGGCTGGCTGACGATAAACATCGATCTTAACAAGCCTGTTGGAGAAAGGAAAGAAAAATTGAAGAAAGAAAGGCTGAGGGAAGTTGCATTGCGCTATTAATAGACCATCTGAATTGTGGATAGATCTTAATGTTCTAGTTAACAAATCAGCTAGAATTGCATCTCTCTCATCATAGAATCATAGCATGATACAGCAGTGGAGGCAATTCAGTCCATTGTCCCTGTACTGGCTCATTGAATGAACTATCCAATTAATTCCTCAAGCACCGACTGTATTTTTCCCCAACCCTGCAAAGATTTCCCCTTCAGGTATTTTCCACCAGTCCTGCATTTAAAATTGATATAACTCACTGGGAAAAATGTTTTCCTCATATTGCCTCTGGTCCCTTTGCCAATCACCCGAATGACTCCACTGGAGAAATAAAAAACAATGTCCTGGCTCCATTTTGTCATTCGTGCTCTCAGGGTCTCCCAAAAGGACTCAGGGCTAATGGACTCCCTTGGAAGCACCTAAGTGCCTAACAGCCAATGTGTCCACAAGATCACAAAAATGGCAAATAAGATGAGTTGTTTTGTAAGTGGTTAAGGGAGAAAATATTGACTGGAACAACAGGAAAAGCTGCTACTCTTTTGCAAATGGTGTCAAATCTTTTCTTGTGATACCTCAACCAGTAGAGCAGAGGACTGTGGTGGAAAGTAAAGCCAAGTCAACTATATGTCATAGTCTTAGGCAAGTCGTTCAGGACTAGGAGGAGGATAGTTTTCCTTGCTCAACACGTTGCGAACCATTGGAATTATCTAACCCAGAAAGCTGTGGCTGCCCGCTCAGTGAGAACATTCAAGGGTGAGATTGCTAGATTTTTGGGCACTGAAGGATCAATGGATATGGGGACAAGCAGGAAGGTGTAACTGAGATGGAAAATCAGTCAAGAGGGATCTTATCATCTATCCACAAAATCCCTACAGTGCAGAAGGAGGCCATTCAGCTCATTGAGTCTGTACCAATCCTTGGAAAGAGCACCATACCTAGGCCACGTGCCCACTCTATCCCTGTAACCCAGCAACCCCATCTTAACTTTGGATACAAAAGGGCATTTTAGCTGACAGTTGTGCTGCTGGCTGGGGTGCATCTGCCAGGGCCGGGGGAGTAGCGGGGGTGGCTAGGAGGTGGGCCGTGGGATCGGGGTGACCGGGGATGGACTACCATTGCCGCAGCTGCAAGGCAGCAGCTGCGCACACCACTGACTGCCCACTGGGAACCCAGCACCTCGGGCAGTATTGGTGTCCCCCCAGGTCATCCCCCTAGGTACCCTCTGGCCCCAGCTGACCTATCAATGGGATGGGTCTGCTCCAATGCCATCATCTTGGCTGGGTGAGGGCTAACATGCTTTGGAATTACACAAGTTCTACGTGGCACAGTGCTAGCCCATTAACGAGACCTGTATCACTCCACGACCGGCACCTCTTCTGTCTACGTAGAACACTCGCGATTCAGTCCCAGCATCCGCACTTAGTCTCCCAAACGGAGAACTCGCCCCAATATCTCCACTATCTGCTTAATTGGTTTTTGTGGAAATGAAGTACAAAGGATGTGCAAGGAACATTAAAACAGAAACATCATGGAGATTTGAAACACAGAAAATAGGAGCAGGAGTCGATCATGTCTGATCTTCGATCTGAATGCCATACTCTTTTTTAAAATAAATTTAGAATATCCAATTCATTTTTTCCAATTAAGGGGCAATTTAACGTGGCCAATCCACCTAACTTGCACATCTTTGGGTTGTGGGGGTGAAACCCACGCAGACACGGGGAGAATGTGCAAACTCCTCACAGACAGTGACCCAGGGCCGGGATTCGAATCCGGGTCCTCAGTGCCGTAGGCAGCAATGCTAACCACTGGGAATCGGGAAAGGTAATTGGACGGAGAATCTGTTTTTATTTAGAAATCGCGTCAGATGCTGGGTTCACGCCAAATCATAATTCTTCGCTGCCTCGACAGGGACATCAATTCGATCCACTCCTCATGTACAGTAAACGCCGTTTGCAGATCAGTAGCGGACCTGACCCGGTATCTCACGATTCTACACCTCCGCTGGGGGGGAATTCCTGACGGCGAGGTTCACTTGTACTTTCAAAATTCCTGAGGCAGGCACCGTGGATGCTGAGGGGGAGAGATGGGTTTCGAGCTGTGTCCAACATTGCCATAATTTGCTAACTGTTGTGCCGGTTGCCAGGGGGCTTCTGACAGGGCCAGGGAGAGTAGCGGAGGGTGGCCAGGAATTGGGCCGTGGAGTCGGGATGAGGATGCAAAGAACACCATTTCCGCAACCTGCTAGGCAGCCCTGCAACTGCGCATGTCGCCAATTATCCACTGTGAACTTAGTGTTATGGGCCAGGGTTTAGAATACTCCAAACTATATCATGGGGCGTCATTCTCCCCTACCCGGCGGGGCGGGGGGCCCGGCATAGGGGAGTGGCGCCAACCACTCTGGTGTCGGGCCTCCCCTAAGGTGCGGACTTCTTCGCACCTTTGGGGGCTAGGCTCGCGCCGGAGCGGTTGGCACCACGTTGACTGGCGCGAAAACCGGCACCAGCGGCCTTACAGGGTCGCCGCCTGGTGCCGGTGCTGCCCGAAAGGCCTTCGCCGGTTCGCGCATGCGCCGGTGGTGATGTCAGCGGCAGCCCACGCCGCCGATCCCGCCGCTACCAGAGGTGGTTCAAACCTCGGCGGCGGGAGAGGCCTCCCAGCGGCGGGACTTCGGCCCATCGCGGGCTGGATAATCGCCGCAGGGGCCTCGCCGCTCGACGTGGCGCGATTCCCGCCCCCGTCAATTGCCGGGTGGCGGAGAATTTCTGCCACGGCGGGGGCAGGATTTTCAGCGGTCCCGGGCGATTCTCAGACCCTGCGTGGGGTCGGAGAATTCCGCCCATGGAGTTCAACTGACCTACAACTGTTTATTGATTTTGTTACGATGAGCTGCACACAAGGGCCTACCATTCAGGTGTTATTCAACAGAGGCCCTAAGCACTTTTAATCAAAAACAAGCTTTATTCTACGAATTTAGTTAACATTTTTATAAACACACAGTTTGTTTATTAACTACAAACATAAATACCCCACACAGCTACAGTATATCCCTTAATAAATTTCCCCCTTTAACTGTTCCAATTTAATAAGAAGGTCCCATAAACCAGAAACCCCTTTTCAAAGGTGTGGCCCAACACATGGCACTTACTATCTTTAATACTTAGTATGGATACACCTGTTTCCTTTCCAAAACAGCAGGTTTCATCTCCTTCCAGAAAACAGTTATCACTTTTCATTTATCAAGTAATCTGGAAACAGTTTTTAAACTGAACATAGAGAGACACTTCTTTCCAACCTCTGCAATACAAAGCCAGGTCAAACTCAAAGCAAAAGTAAAACTCAGTGCCACAGCCCAGCTCCACCCACAGCATGACATCACTGTAGCCATGTGATAAGACAAAAACATTTCTTAAAGGGACACTCCCATGACATTAGTGCTATAGGCCGTATGTATGACCCCCAGGCCACCCCAAGGTCGTCTGGCCCCAGCCGACCCATCTACAGGATGGAAATGCTCCAGCGCAACCAATGCCATCTTGTTGACTGGGATGAGTTTGAGTGGGGAATGCAATATGTATATGCGGCTGCAAGTTGTCAGCCTCCGGAGTGTCAATCACAGACCTGCTGAATCCGGCACTATTTCCCATTGGAATCAATTCTGTTCCAAGTGGTGGCAAGGCTAGCCCCTCAGAAATTGCTGAATCGGTCCAGGTGCGGTGCCAGTTTTGCTGTCATAGACGTCCATGAATCCTGCCCCGGTGTCAACACTTAGGGAGGGTTGCCTCGACCCCCCGCTGGGTCAGAGAAAATCCGGGGGTCAGCGCGAATCCCGCCCCGCCGATCCGACGCCGACTGCCGTATTCGGGCGGGGTGGGGTTTACGCCGCGCCGGTCAGAGGTTGTTGGCAGCGGCCCCCATTGCAATTCTCCGGGCCCCGATGGGCCGAGCACCTGTCGTTTCCTGGCCAGTCCCGCCGGCGTGAAATGGACATGGTTCATCACTTCGGAACCTGGCTTGAAGGCCCGCTAAGTGAGTCCTCATGGTTGTCTGGCCTCGGGGGGTGCCCCCACGGTGGCCTGGCCCACGATCGGGGCCCAGCGATTTGCAGGCGGGCCTGTGCCATGGGGGCACTCTTTCCTTCCGCGCCGGCCTCTGTAGGCCTCCGTCATGGCCTGCACAGGAAACATGCCGGGGGTTCTGCGCATGCACCAACCCGCGGCAGCCCTTCGGTGTCGGTTGGCGCAGCGCCAACCCCTCTGGCGCCAGCCTAGCCCCCGGAAGTGCGGAGGATTCCGCACCTGCCTGTCGGCCCGACGCTGGAGTGGCTCGCACCGCTCTTAGCGCTGGCGCGGGCCATCCAGCCAGTTGCGGGAAAATCCCACCCTTAGTCTCAGGAATGGAAAATCTTTGAACTATTTCCCTGGGATAGATCCAAACAAATTAATGTCCCTTGAAGTAAAAATCGGAGGAAATAATGACACAGAAACTGCTAGAAACTAGTTAATGCAACAGGTTATCATTTCAGATTGTGGCATTTCATCAGACTGGGATGCAGCTAGTGATTAAACAGGTTTTGTGCAGATGGAGAGACAGAAAGGGCAGAAGGGAGGGTAGAACAGATAAAAGGGAATGCCTGTGATAAAAAGGAAGCTGATAGCGATTAAATGCAAAGAAGGGTGATGTGGGTGGGTGAAGAAACAAAAGATGGGCCCAGGTCAGGTGCAGCAGATAAAGCCTAACACCAGAAACAAAAGCAAAAGATTGTGATCAGAAGTTGCAGCATTTCAGTTTAGATTTCCAGCATCTAAGCCTTTGAACTAATGATGCATCTTGACATCAGGAAGTGTAGCAATCAGGGAAGGTGCCGTCGCTCTGAATGCAATGTTTGTAATGTGCCAACTTCATTTCAGACCTGGCATTCCTTGTGGCCTTGGGGCAACCCACAGAGGAGGTTTTGGAGACAGAGGTGAGAGTTGTGGAAATTTGGACTGCCAGATGTCGAGTCAGCCCTCCAATCTTATTCCAGTTCCAGCAGATCTCAATGGCTGCCAGCCTAGTAGCAGCAGGTTCCCACACGAGGTGAGTAAAAGGGCAGTTAGGCCCTATTTATGCACACAGCTGGGCTTGCAAGTTGTGCACAGGAGCTCACTTTGTGGACCCCTAATTTGTGGAACCCCCACTGTGCTCATCCCCATCCTCGTTACTTTTTTTTTTATAAATGTTTTTTATTGAGTTTTCATGTTTTATATTGAACAAATTACAAATTATTAGAGAGAGAAAAAAAACACGCAAAAATTAACATGTATATTTACAGATAAGCATCTTCGTAATAACAACTGTGGCCGCCCCCCCTTTAGCCGGCATACATATTTTACATTCCTCAATATGGCCGAGGCACATGTTTATAGGCATTTATTTACAGTTTGGTTTTCGGCCTTAGCTAGCCTTCAAACCCCCATAACGAACCCGTAGCCGCCCCCCCCACCCCCCCCACCCCCCCCACCATCCACCTTCCCCCGATTCCCGTCCATTTTCCCTGATTCTTGGCCACCCGACTATTCTTCCTCTTGTTCGTTGGCCACAAACAGGTCCCTGAACAATTGCATGAATGGCTCCCACGTTCTGTGGAATCCGTCGTCTGACCCTCGGATGGCAAATTTGATTTTCTCCATTTGGAGAGATTCCGAGAGGTCGGCCAGCCAGTCTGCAGCTCTGGGCGGTGCTGCTGACCACCAGCCAAACAGGATTCTACGGCGGGCGATCAGGGAGGCAAAGGCAAGCGCGTCCGTCCTCCTCCCCAGGAATAGATCTGGCTGGTCTGAAACCCCGAAGACCGCCACTATCGGGCATGGCTCCACCCTCACCCCCACCACTTTGGACATAGCCTCGAAGAAGGCTGTCCAGTACTCCACAAGTCTGGGGCAAGGCTAGAACATGTGGGTGTGGTTGGCCGGGCCTCTTTGGCACCGTTCACATCTGTCCTCCACCTCCGGGAAGAACCTGCTCATATGGTTTCTTGTTAAGTGGGCTCTATGTACCACTTTTAGTTGCGTCAGGCTGGGCCTTGCGCACATGGAGGTGGAGTTGACCCTATGTAGTGCTTCGCTCCAGAGTCCCCAACCTATCTCAATCCCCAGGTCATCCTCCCATTTCCTTCTTGTTGCGTCCAGTACGGTGTCGTCCCTTTCTACCAGTCGGTCATACATGTCGCTACAGTTCCCTTTCTCTAGGATACTTGCGTCCAGTAGGTCTTCCAGTAGTGTCTGTCGTGGCGGTTGTGGGTACGTCCTGGTCTCCTTTCGTAGGAAGTTTTTGAGCTGCAGGTACCGTAGTTCGTTCCCCCCAGCTAGCCGAAATTTCTCTGTCAGTTCGTCCAGTGTTGCGATCCTGTCGTCCGTGTATAGGTCCCTGACTGTCAGTGTCCCCCCGTCCTGCCTCCACCTTTTGAAGGTAGCGTCAGTCAGTGCTGGTGTGAACCTATGGTTGTTGCAGATGGGAGCCTTGTCCGACATTTTGGTCAGGCCAAATTGCTGCCGCAGTTGGTTCCAGGATTGGAGGGTGGCTGTCACCACTGGGCTGCTGGAGTGTTTTTTGGGTGGGGATGGGAGTGCTGCCGTGGCGAGGGCCCGGAGGGAGGTCCCCATGCAGGAGGCCTCCTCCGCACGCACCCACTCGGCTTCTGGCTCCTGGATCCATCCCCTTACTCGCTCGGCTGTTGCCGCCCAGTGGTAGAATTGTAGATTCGGGAGAGCTAGCGCCCCCCCCCCCCCCCCCCCCCCCCCGGATTTTGTTTTTTGTAGGACCTTCGTTGGGATCCTAGCATTTTTACACCCCCCCATACGAACGCCATGATAAGTTTGTCCAGCACTTTGAAAAAGGCCTTGGGGATGTAGATCAGAATGGATCTAAACAGGAAGAGGAACCTGGGCAGTACGTTCATTTTGATCGTCTGGACTCTCCCCGCGAGGGAGAGTGGGAGTGTGTTCCACCTTTGCAGGTCCTTTTTTACTTCCGCCGTCAGGCTGGTGAGGTTCCATTTGTGGATCCCTTTCCAGTCATGGGCTATTTGGATCCCAGGTAGCGGAATTTATGTTGGGCTTGTTTGAACGGCAGCCCCTTTAGTGCTGCCCCCCCCCCCCCCTCTTGCTGGTGTACTGGGAAGATCTCGCTTTTGCTCATGTTGAGTTTGTAGCCCGAGAAGGCTCCAAACTCTTTCAGGAACGCGATGATTCCGTCCATGCTGCTTTGTGGGTCCGAGATGTAGAGGAGCAGATCATCTGCATAGAGTGAGACTCTGTGCTCTCTGCCTCCCCTTCGGATCCCCCTCCAATTTTTTGCTGCCCTGAGCGCGATTGCTAGCGGTTCAATTGCTAGTGCGAACAGCAGCGGGGACAGTAGACATCCTTGTCTGGTGCCCCTGTGCAGCTGGAAGTATTGGAAGTTGGTATTGTTGGTCCGTACACTCGCCATGGGAGCGTTGTATAGGAGCTTTACCCAAGCGGTGAACCCTGTTCCAAGCCCAAACCGCTCCAGTACCTCTATGAGGTATTTCCATTCGACTCTGTCGAAGGCCTTTTCTGCGTCCAGGGAGACGATCACCTCTTGTGTTCTCTCCCCAGAGGGGGTCATTATCACGTTCAGCAGGCGCCTGATGTTCGAGGTAAGCTGTCTACCTTTGACAAAGCCCGTCTGGTGCTCTGTGACCACCTCAGGTACACAGTCTTCTAGCCTTTTGGCTAGGATTTTGGCCAGTATTTTGGCGTCTGCGTTCAGCAGAGATATGGGTCTGTATGACCCACATTCCGTTGGGTCTTTGTCTTTCTTCGGTATCAGCGAGATTGAGGCCTGAGCTAACGTGGGTGGCAGTGTGCCCCTAGCTAGCGAGTCTGTGAACATCTCGTTCACAGACTTCTTGTAGAAGTTCGCCGGGAATCCGTCCGGTCCCGGCGCCTTCCCCGTCTGCATGGAGCTAATGCTGTCCATGATCTCTCCCAGCGCTAGTGGTGCTTCCAGGTCCCGTTTTCTGCCCTCTCCCACGACTGGTATGTCCAGTCCATCAAGGAACCGGTTCATCCCAGCCTTCCCCGTTGGGGGCTCTGAGGTGTACAGCTCTTGGTGAAGGCCTGGAAGGTTTTGTTAATCCTCTCTGGTTCTGTTTCCAACGTGCCTCTGGTACCCCTGATTTGCGCAATTTCTCTGGTGGCTGCCTGCTTTCTCAGCTGGTGTGCCAACAGGCGGCTGGCTTTGTCTCCGTGTTCGTACAGGGTCCCACGCTCCTTTTGAGCCTCATTGGCAACAAATGACAACGCTGTTGTCACCCCATGTCACAGTTGTGCTATTAAGTGACAAAATTGGACAAATGAATATCTCCTATGGCAACATGCTGAACCTTGCATGCTCTCCACAGAGGTCAATGGAGGCTGCAGTGTCTGCCTGCTGATCCGTCAGTCCAATCCACAGCAGCTCTCCCACTGGTCTCACAGTGCTCCCACCTTGGGAACCTATCTACTCTCTTTAACTTGATGGCAAATGCAGAGGCAGCCTCTTAATTTGTCATCTCTTGGGAAATTCCCTCCCTCTAGTGCATTTCTGAGTCGTGTAACGTTGGGAAGTCTGGAAAATCTTAAATTGGAGACAATTCCACCCTTTACTCTGAAAGAGGCCCTCCTCATGCCAGGTGGAAGTAGTTGCTGTCTAGATTTCTGGAAATGCTGCTGATTGAAGTTGTGTTCATCTTGTCTTACTCAAGAGATTGGTGCACAACCTAGTTGACTTGGGTGTCATACTGATGGCGTGCTGCGCTGTTGGAGGAGTCTAAAATCAAGGTAATTTATGCCTTTTGGGATTGATGTTGAGAGCATGAAAACATGAGAAATCGAGCAGGAATAGGCCATTCTGCCCCTCGTTCCTACTCCGCCATTCAACAGAATTATCTCCTATTTGAACTTCACCTTCTCACACTCTGTATATCTCTTGATTCACTTTAATATCCAAAAGATGATCAACCTTTGACTTGAACATACTCAGTGATTGAACATCCACAAACCATTGGAGTACAGGATTCCAACGGGTTCCCAAACCTTTGAATGAATACATTTCCCCTCATCTCAGTCCTAAATGGCCATTCCTTTATTCTGAGACTATGGGTGGGATTTCCAGCTGTTCCCGCTGGCGGGATCTTCCTGTCCCATTGACAGTGGTCCCCTGTCGTTGGTTCCCTGGCAGCAGAGGGTGCGAACAGTGGGAAACCCTGTTGTCAGTGGCAGGACCAGGAGATCCTGCCACTGGCCAATAGGGGGCCTCCTCCACAAAATACGGCACAGGGGAAATGAAAAATTCTGCCCCCTAATCCATGTCCCGGATTCCCATGGAAAACATTTCTAACGGTCTACTCTGTCAAGAACTATGAGAATTTTATATGCTTTAGTTAGATTACTCATTATTCTTCTACGCTACAAAACTGAGCTGGCCATTTTTCACACTGTTGTGTGTAAATGGGTCACCGTATTTCCTCTATTGCAACAGTAACCATATTTCAAAAGTACTTAATTGGTTACAAAGCACTTTGGGGCTTCCTGACATTGCAAAATGCACAACAAAAATGAAAGTCTTTCCTTTCTTAATAAATATCAGTAGCTGTTTAATTGTGAAACAACAATTGAATTTACATCAATGTTAGTTTTGCAATGAAGATTATTAGCATTCGAACTGAAGGAAACAAAAGCTTACATTTATATTGTATTTCTCACAACCACTGAATATCTCAACGCATTTTAGATTCCATAGATTCAAGCACATGTTCAATACGTGAACACAAAGTGAATAAATTAAGGGATGCTGCATGGTTGACTGCACCAGCTTTTGGTTCAGACCTCAAGCTGATATTCTGATATCAAAAATCCAACGGCACTATTCAAAGAAAAGCAGGGAATTTTCTTGCTGTCCGGGCCAGCTTTCTCTTGTCAACCAGTATCACCAACAAAGCAAAGACTGCATTTATATTGCACTTTTCATGAATTCAGGATGGTGCAAAGTACTTTACAATCAATGAAGTGCTTTTTGAAACATAAACACCATTGGCATGTTTCTTCATCACCTTGTTCCCATAGCACCACAACCAGCACTACAAAAAGTAGTCTTTTTGCATTTCGGAATTTGAGTGTTGCTGAAAAAGACATTTTGTCAAAACCTTTCATCTTGCACTCGTCATAACAATCACAAGAATACCAACATCAGTGAAAACAACTTTCTTTTGTATGGGAAGAGAGTACTGATTCGTTGAAAAATGGACTCTGATTGGTAGAGGCTTTGCCACAGAGAATGCACCAGTTGATAGCATCTGACGGTTAACTGCCAAGTATTTTTTGACTTTTAAACCAGGCAGCTTGATTCAGATTGCCCTGTGGAATGAAACGGGAAGAAGAAGAAAAAGAACATGCGCTCACGTTGCACCTGTTTCAGCTCAACAAAATAAGTGAAAGCCATTTGCCAAGTTCTACCAATCACAATCCATATGCCAACCAATCAGCACACTCTCCTCAAATAACAAAGTTGTTTCCCCTAACATTGTGATTTTCCTGATGAGTGCAAGACATAAAGTTTTGACAAAATGTCTTTTTTCAGCAATACTGAGGTGCATAAAAGCTGAATTCTGAGCGACCGTTGTCATGAATCACCTTTAGTTAAGAATGCAGATCTTTAAGGTGCTGTAAAATCAATAAAAGCTAGAGAAGTGGCCCAGCATTGCTTTATTCATAAGTTACCTGCTTGGCTTTCACCACTCACTGAAGATTTTAAAATACACTTGACTAAATTATTTTGCAATCTGGCTTTGTTACACATCTGTCATTTTGTACACTGGAAAAGACACTGTGAACGTTTTGGTTGTCTCAGTGGAAATCAATGTTCACACAGCAAGCTCCCACAAACAGGAATGACATAATGACCAAATAATCTAGGCCTTTGTTTTAGCAATGTTGGTTGAGGGATAAACTGTGGCAAGGATATTCCAGAGAAAACGAAAGGCTGCAATTCAAACGTATCTTAAAGTGCATTTGGGGCAGTTCTGAGAGATGTGATGCTTTTTTCCTATTTAGTATGGGGGTGGAAACAGATCATTTACTTGAACGCCATTACCTTGTCATCGGGGACTCAGCCGGCAGCACTCCTATCTCCAAGACAGAACTTTGTTGATTTAAACCCCTATCCAGAGTTTAGGGTTTAAAATTTAAGCTGTTGTTCCAGAGAAGAAGCACTGCATTGTTTGGAGGTACTATATTTCAGACGAGTCACTAAATTATAGCTGAGGGGTGTGAAACATTCCAAAACATTATTTTGAAGAAAAGTTGAGGAGTTTTCCATGGTGCTCTGGTCAATATTTATTCCTCAGCCAACATCACTAAAAACACAGATTGACTGGTCAAGGTCTTACCATGCGCAAATTGGCTGCAGCATTTCTGACATTATTACAGTGACTGCACTTCAAAAAGTACTTCATTGGCTGTAATTTTTGATATTGTGAAGTCAAGAAAGACGTGATACAAATATATTGCTTTCTTTCATACAAAAGTCCACTAAATATCACCTAATTAACATTTATTTCTGAGTCCCCTTTACACAAGGTAATCTTTTCAAATGGCTTTTTATTATTACTTCATGGATGAGAAGCTCATTCACTGTGGCAGTCCATTCAGATAAACTTCATTATCTTCTTTGTCTGTTAATACATTTCATTTCTGTGCAAACCCAGTATACTCTACCTTTTCCATTGGCTTCTCACAATTATTTGACAATTCCCCAATCAATATCACAGGACATAGAATCATAGAATTTACAGTGCAGAAGAAGGCTATTCAGTCTAACGAGTCTGCACCGACTCTTGGAAAGAGTACTGTACCTAGGCCCAGGCCCGACCCTATCATCATAACCAAGTAACTCCACCTAGCCTTTTGGACAATAAGGGGCAATTTAGCGTGGCCAATCCACCTAACCTGCACATCTTTGGACTGTGGGAGGAAACCGGAGCACCCGGAGGAAACCCACGCAGACACGGGGGGGAAAGTGCAAACTCCACACATACAGTCACCCGAGGCCGGAACTGAACCCGAGCCCCTGGCGCTGTGAGACATCAGTGCTAACCACTGTGCCACTATGCCACCCTTCTTCAGTATGAAGGTGTTGATTTTGAAGACACAACCCTTGCCTTCTTCGCAAGGAATTTAATAGCTGGTGTATCTCCTTTCATCCCTTTCTTCAGACTCAATGTGATTCTGAAATGAAAAGCCGAGTAGCTTTTTCAGAATGGCAGATTGCAAGGGAGGGGAGATGCCATTTTACAATGAGAGCGGCGTCACACATGGAGCATTCAACTGTTATGTGCTTAGGTGAGTCTATCGACTGATCTATGCTCACTGTGCTCAATTGGTTAAGGCTGGGTGGGGACTCAGAGCAAAGTAAACAAACTGTAGAAGGTGCTTGAAATCAGACCTGCAGCATGAGAGCAGACATTTTGTGACGACAGATATATTTAAAAAGTCTTGTAAATATATTTCCTGCGCATATATAACCTGGAATGTATCATCTCTGCATTGCTTTGAAAGATGAAATACATAACAAATGAACAAATACAAATATGTCAGCTTTGTTCAGTTGGTGGCACTCTCACCTCAGAGTCAAAGGTACAAGCTCCTCTCCAGAGACAAAATCAAGGTTGGCACGACAAGTGCAGTACAAAGGAGTGCTGCATTGTTGAAGGTGTTATCGATTGGATGAAATATTAAACCGAAGCCTCGCCTGTCCTCTTGAAATGTAAAAGATCCCAACGCAATGTTTCAAAGAAGAGCAGAGGAGATCCGTTGGTCCCTACCCCTTGATCAGACCAACATTTGCAGATTCTCGAGTCATTTAATTCGCCACTTGCGTGATCTTGCTATATTATACATCAAAAAATACTTCATTAGATGGAGTATTTTGGACCATCCCATGGTCATGCAAGGTGCTATATAAATGCAAAACTTTATACTTTTTTCAAATGGATGAAAGAAGTGGCATGGAAGGGATAAATGGGAACAAAATGAGTAACTGTGATTAGGGCATGGAGTTTAAATGCAAACATCAGCTGGATGGCCCGAATGGCCACTGTTTCTGCATACAGGAACGCATTGTGCAAGAAGATTCTTTGGGTTTAACAGCATGGAATATTGAAGCTGTCACATTTTTCAGTCCATACACAGAATGGGTAGCTGACAATCAGATTAATGGTCCAAATTCCTTAAGCTATCCTAAACACCCTATTATATTGAAGAATAAAGCAGTACGCCTCTAAATAAATTGCTTTGTTTACTACGGGAATAAGAGTAATCTCATTCGCATTGTATGGTTTAGCAATCTATAACCACTTAAGCAGTGGATAAATGACAGACCTACTGCTTTCAATACAGTGCCACTGTTATTCAGAATTTGAACAGGTAATTAGAAAATTCAACAACTAGAGTCTAGCCAATGTTACCTTGGGACCAAATAGTTTTGTGTGAATTATATTACATACACAGTGATGCTTTTCTTTTCTTTGTTGCCCAGAAATTACTGTTGGTTACTACAGCCAACCAATATTTAATCTCTTCCTAGAGTGATGCTAATTTATCAAACGCACCAGTATTATAACAGCAGAATTAATTATTCAGGATTGTGGAGATTTCCTCCCCATGTCACATCATTAAGGCTCTTTTACAAATTGCCATGGCTCAGTGGGTAGCTTTCTTGCCTCTGAATCAGAAGGTTGTGGGTTCAAGTCCCATCCGTAGAATGAAATGCCAAATCCAGGATCATAATCCCAGCAGTACTGGAGGAATAGTGGTGCTGTCTTTTAGATGAGATGTTACATTGAGGCCCTGCACAGCACGGTGGCACAGTGGGTTGGCCCTGCTGCCTCACGGCGCCGAGGTCCCAGGTTCGATCCCGGCTCTGGGTCATTGTCCGTGTGGCGTTTGCACATTCTCCCCGTGTTTGCATGGGTTTTGCCCCCACAACCCAAAGATGTGCAGGGTACGTGGATTGGAAATTAATTGGAAAAAAAAATGAATTGGGTACTCTAAATGTAAAAAAAAAATAATTTGAGGCTCTGCCTTGCTCTCAGGTGGATGTAAGGATCCCATGGTATTTTTTGAAGAGGAGCAGGGGGGTTTTCTCCATCATTTAGCCCATACATTATGGGAGCGATTTTCCAGCCGCGTTAAACCCAGTGCTAATCCCACTATGTTGGGAAAATATCGGTAGAGCCCTGAAACAGGATTTACACTGGCCGCCAGCCAGTTCGCGATTTCCTGGGCACTCTCAGCAGACGTAAACAGATTCACGCCCAGCAAGTGTGTGAACTTGATTACCATGCATTTAAATAGATTGAACTAAGGGCATAGCCTAAAAATGAAGGGAAGTAGATTTAGGACTGAGTTTAGGAGGAACTTTTTCACTCAAGGAGTTGTGAATCTATGGAATTCCCTGCCCAGTGAAGCAGTTGAGGCGGGAAAGTGGAGCGGAGTCCACAAAAGATCAGCCATGATCTCATTGAATGGCGGAGCAGGCTCGAAAGGCCAGATGGTCTACTCCTGCTCCTAGTTCTTATGTTCTTAGGTTCTTATATGCAAAGTCGGGTTGACGCTAAATCTTCTGGGAATGTTTTAAGGTTAAGGCGTGCTGTGGCAGCAGCGGGAATCACGACTGGTCTGACAAATGGAAACCAGATGTATTGACCACACGGGGTCTCGGAGGCCAATGTTAGCCCCTAGGTGGTCGGGGACATGGCCCTGGCACCCTGACACTGCTAGGTTGAGACTGCCAGTGTGCCAGGGACAGTCAGGGGGAGGAGTCTGAATAACACGGGGGGGGGGGGGGCCTGAATAAGGAGGGGGGGGGAGATGGGTACGCGTTGGGGAACATCAGGCCGGTGATCAATGTTTGGCACATGGAGGGAGAAATTAAAGATTAGCATGACGATTAATTTTCATTGCTGCTAGGGAAAATACCAGCGTCCGTCACTGGGGGTGGGGCATGGGAGAGCATCCCGCTCTCTGTGAAGCCGTGCTTGCCGGTGTGATAAGGCCCTGCCCCTCCTAATGACAATGGAAAACACGACCACCCTTCAAAAAAATGGGAATGGTGGGAAGATCCTGTCGGAAAACCTGTCTGTTTCGCTGGGGAGAAACACGCTGATTTTCTGACTGAATCTGACACTGCCATTTTTGGGGGAAAGTTCCGCCCAGCATCTCAAAACAGATGATGATGTGGGGGAACATCGCATTGTTGTTTTGGGACAAATTGGCTGCTGCTTTTCCGACATGACAAAGGCGTCAAAATGATTTCATTTTATTTTTAAACATCTTGTGATGTTGTGAAAAGTGCTTTATAAATGCAAATTATTGTCCAAAAGAATCAAATATTTCTTAATGAATATCAAATGGAGAAAACCTTCTGGTACTACAATGCTGATGCACCAAAAGACCTCATTGATAGTGACAATTTTGGTGTTTGCCATAATCGTGGGATCCCTGAAGAAAAGTTATTGATAGTGGGAGTGGCAGGAAGGTATAACCCCTGAGGGGCTAGATGGGGTGGGAGGGGGGGGGGTCTCAGGGAAAGATGGACTAGATTGATTCTAGGGATGAAGGAAAAATTAAAGCAAATTACAGCACTGCTGCCTCACAGCACCAGGGACCCGGCTACAATTCCAGCCTTGGGTGACTGGTTGTGTGGAGTTTGCATGTTCTCCCCTTCTCTGTGTGAGTTTCCTCTGGGTGCTCCGGTGCCCCCCCCCCCCCTCCCCCCCACAGTCCAGAAATGTGTGGGTTAGGTGGATTCACAATGCTAAAATTGCCCTTAGTGTCCAAAGATGTGCAAGTTAGATGGGGTTTTGGGGTTAGGGCGGGGGAGTGGGCCTAGTTTGGATGCTCTTTCAGAGAGTCAGTGCAGACTTGATGGGCCAAATGGACTCCTTCTGCACTGTAGGAATTCTATGGTTCTATGCTTAAAAGTAGAAAAAACTGGACAAGCTCAGCGGGCCTGACAGCATCTGTGGAGAGAGAAGGGAGTTAACGTTTCGAGTCTGGGTGACTCTTTGTCAAAGCTTACATAAAGAGTCATCCAAACTCGAAATGTTAGCTCCCTTCTCTCTCCACAGATACTGTCAGACGTGCTAGGGATTGAGCAGTTTAAGCAAATACTGGCTGGAGTTTAGAAGAATGAGAGGAGATCTAATTGAGGTATTCAAGGTGCTCAATGGGATTGACCGGGTAGATTTAGACCAGATGTTTCTCCTTGTTGGACATTCTAGAACGGGAGGCCATAGTTTTAGGCTAAGGGGTGGCAGATTTAAAACATAAATGAGGAGGAATTAGTTCACTCAAAGGGTCGTGAATCTGTGGAACTCTCTACCCCAGAGTGCAGTGGACGCCGGAACACTAAACAAATTTAAGTGGGAGTTTGATAGGTTTTTAATTAGTGGATGGATGCTGGGTTATGGGGAGCAGGCAGGAAAGTGGAGATGGGGCCCCGATGAGGTCAGCCATGATCGTATTGAATGGTGGAGCAAGCTCGAGGGGCTGAATTCCCTACTCCTACTCCTAGTTCTTATGTTCTTAAAACACGGGGGCTTGACTCTCAGTGGGCCATAATCCCCAGCCCCATCCCACCTTCCCATCACTGCATCTCCTGGCAGGCACTAGGTGCTGTTGAATATAGGACTACCCCACCACCTTCAACTAGGCTGCAAGTAAGCCTGACACGGTTTATTCTGTTGTTGTGCATGCCAAGCCTTCCAGCTGCTGCTGGTTAAATAGCGGCAGGAGTGGGATGAGGTCCCTAAAAGGGCATGAATCTGCCCAGACTTAACAACAGAGAGACAGGGTGGTGGTGGGTGTATTTACCTTGCCGTTTTTCGTCCAATTAACCCCCCCTCCCTCCCATGACACCCCAACGTCCGTACTTGTGAGTTCGCAGGCGATTGGGGTTGAGTACGAGATTGGATTGTAGATTGGCTGACTGACAGAAAGCAGAGGGTCAGGATAAATGGGTCCTTCTCTGGCTGGCAAACTGTAACTAAAGGGGTGCCGCAGGGGTCAGTCCTCGGACCACATCCATTTACAATCTATATAAATGATCTGCAAGCAGGGACGGAGTATAACATAGCAAAATTTGTGGGTAATGTTAAAATGGATGGGAAAGCCAATAGTGAAGAGGAGACAACTATTTTACAGGCTGATATAGATAGACTAGGAGATTGGACCATAATTTGGCAGATGGAGTTTAATGTAGATAAGTGTGAGGTTATCCATATTAGCCAAAAAAATAGAAAGGCAAATTATTGTCCAAATGGAAAGCAGATTCAAAATGCATCTGGGCAGAGGGATCTGGATGCCTTTGTTCATGAATCGCAGAAAGTGGGTATGCAAGTACAGCATTTAATTAAAAAGGCAAATGGAATGTTCATGTTTATTGCAAAAGGACAGGAGTATAAAAGTAGAGAAGTATTGTTGCAATTGTATAGGGGATTGGTGAGGCCACATCTGGAGTATTGTGCCCAGTTTTGGTCTCTTTATTTGAGGAAGGATATGGTGGCATTGGACGCAGTTCCGAGGAGATTCACCAGATTGATTCTGGGGTTGAAAGGGTTGACACATAAGGAGAGATTAAATAGTTTGGGTTTATACTCACTGGAGTTTAGAAGGATGAGAGAGGATCTGATCGAGGAATGTAAAATACTAAAAGGGATTGATAACGTAAACGTAGACCAAGTGTTCTCCCTTGTGGAACAATCTAGAGTGAGAGGTCACTGACTTGGGTTAAGAGATGGTGGTTTTAAAACTGAGATAAGGAGGAAATACTTGCAGAATATGGTGACTTTGTGGAACTCGCTGCCCCATAGTGCAGTGGAGTCGGAGTCATTCAATGGTTTCAAGAAGGAGATAGATATATCTCTGATTTTGAAAATGGGTTAAAGGGATATGGGGAACAGTTAGGGAGGTGACTTTAAGACCAGGAAGAGATCAGCCATGATCTAATTGAATGGCAGAGCAGGCTCAAAGGGCTGAATTGCCTACTTCTGCTCCTAACTCCTATGTTCCCATGTCCTATATTCCTAACTCCTATGTTTCTATGTACTATCGTCGGGGAGGGAAATTAAATTCTGTCCAGCCAGTCAAGACTGCCCATATCATAAATCATATCATCCCCTCTGCTCTTAGTCTAGTAATGTCTCAATTTTAAAATGTTCATTCTCCATGACCTCGCCCCTACAACCCATTAAAATATTCTGAACTTTGGCACATCCCTGATTTTCATTGTTCAATAAACGTTATTTTTATGTAGCGCCTTTAATGTAATGAAATGTTCCGAAGCACCTCAAAGGAGCTTTATAAGACAAAGTATGACACTGAGCCACATAAGGAGATATTAGGTAAGATGACCAAAAGCTTGATCAAAGACGCAGGTTACAGTAACCTGATAACTCAACAGCAGTGGAGGAGTCCAGAGAGATGGTGGTGAGCTAGAGCTGGGTGCCATCTGTGTACATTTGATTGTGATTTTGAATGAGGTCGTTGAGGGAGAGCATGCAGATGAAAAATAGAAAGAAGCCAAAGATAGCTCCACCAATGGCGGCTGTGCTTTTGAGATACCTCAAGACCCCTTGAGGTATCTTCCCTCTTCTAATTCTGGCATTCTGTACAGCCCCAATTTTAATTGTTCAACTATTGGTGGTTGTGTCTTGGGTTGCCCAAAGCTCTGGAGATCCCTCCCCTAAACCTTTCTCCCTCTCGAACTCTGCTTTCTTTTAGGTTGCTCCTTGAAACCTATATGTTGGCCAAACTAGTGGCCATCTACTCTATTTGCTCCTTATGTGGCTCGCTGTCATATTTTGTTTGACAGTGCTCATATAAAGAACGTTGGGACATTTTACTGTGTTGAAAGCATTCATAGAGGTGACTGCAGCATAAATGATGATGAAATGTGAGGAAAACAATTCAAGCCTTTGTTAAAAACAAATATTGGACTGGTTAAAACACAGAGGGCTGGATTCTCCGACCCTGCGCCGGGGGAATTGGTGCCATTGGCGCCGGCGCAGTTGGCGCAGCATCGGTCCAGGGCCGCTCTATGCGCCCCCCCCCGATTCTCTGCACATGATGGGCCGAGTGCCCGCCGTGTTAGGCCAAGACCCGCCGGCGCCGTTCACCTGTGGTTCTACCCAGCGGAATCTCAACGTTCATGTTGCGGGGGGGGGGGGGGGGCGGTCTGGTGCGCGAATCGAACCTGGGTCCCTGGTGCTGTGATACAGCAGTGCCAACCACCGCGTCACTGTGCGCCTATGTTGACGCAGCTCAGAAAGCTGAAAATTGGAAATCAATAGAAGCCTGCAAAGACCAGCCACGCGATGACAGGTTAAATGTTTACTTTTTATATTTTGTAAAATTAGATTCTACATGTTTAATGCTGTAGTTCAAGGTTAATATTGAAGTAATAGAACTTGAATCATATTAATATTGCAATATTAATATTTATTTCTGTGTCACAATACAAACTGAAAGCAAGTCAGCCCAGAGAGACAACATAGTCTCAAACCCTATTTATATTAATCTAATTTTCTTAACTGCTAAATCGGTCTCATTTATACTATGGGTAAATCAGTGAACGAGAGTTAACCCCGGCATCTGTGAGATTCAAACATGTAAATTTGCTCCAATTTCATAAACACTACTTAAGAACCAAGTGGAGTGGATATGTTACTGGTACAGTAATCACCAATAAATCTAGTTGCAAATTCAGGAGAAACTTCTGTATCTAGGGAGTGGTGAGAATGTGGAACTCACCCAACAGCAGAAACTGAGCTGAACAACATAGATGCATTTAAAGGTTAGCTTGATCAACACGAAGAAGAAATAATAGCTAGATTGAGATGAAGAGGGATGGGGGATGGGGTAGGGTGCAGGGGGAGGGGGGGGGGGGGCGGGGAGGGGGGAAGCATACATGGAGCACAGACTCCAGTCACAGACCTTTTGCCCCCTGATCTATTCTTGTGTTACACATTCTATATAGTGGCACAGGGCTAATAATTCAGAGAACAGGAGTTAAAATTCTGCCAGGGCTGCCTGAGAATTTTATTTTTAGTTTTAAAAGAATTCTGGAGGTAAAAGTAACCATGAAGAGGTTGGATTGTTGTACAACACAATTGGTCCATTAATGTCCCTTTAGGGAACGATACATGCTGGCCTTACCCAGTCTGGGCCCAGATGTGACTCTCCTGCACCAATGAAGTTGACTCTTAAATGCCCTCTGACAAATATCAAAACCGTATCAAAGAACAGTGCACAGGAAATACCTTCACCCCACAGGCTGCAATGTTCCAGGAAGATGGTTCACAACCACCCTCTCAGTGGTAGACCAGAAATGGGCAATAATTGCTGAACGTGGCAGCAATGTCCATGTTAACATCTCGAAGATATCTATGAAAATATGCGATTCACTCATATTAATTCAAGCATGTTTGCGTCATTTCCAGACAGACCAGGGCCTTCCCCTAAGGCTGGTGGAATCCCCAAAACTTGAACAAAAATTACCAATAGTGATCTTTTTGTTTTCATCTGAAGTGGATCTTTATTTGAAGGGAGGGTCGTTAATTAAATCAATACCTGAAATAAAATTGTCCACTGTTTGGGAAGCAGGATGTGAAGCATAATAAAGCTCGTACTCTGCCTCTTTATGTTTTCTATAAAAGCTAAGCATCTTAAGAGCCGACGAAATACAGTAAGGCTGTGCTGATCTGAGGAACCAGCGATCAGAGGCTTTTTATCTTTCGGACCACTTAGCCGAAAGCTGCAGAGGTCGGCAGCCTCATATAAACAATACAAACACCCACCAACTATCACTGTCACATTAAAAACACATTTTGTGTCATTAAATTCACATAAAAGAACCACCCCAAGCTAAATTGCAGATGAATCTTGTAAATGATACACCAACGAGGTTGTGTTACTGAGAACTGACTTTCTCCAAACTGCCAGGAATTCAAAGAAGCAAATCTAAGAAATTTAGGAAGAGGAGCAGATCATTCAGCACCTTGAGCCTGTTTTGTCATTCAATCAGACCATGGCTGACCTATATCTTAACTCAGTGATTTCCATACTTGAACTCCCAAATCCCTTCCCTCCTCCGCAGTTCCTAGCTTCCCTGATCTATCTTCCTTTGGTCCAAAATGGATGACCATACACTTCTGTACATTCAACCTCATCTGCCACAGTTTTGCCCCATAAATAGAAGAGCAAATGGAAAACATTTTAACAGGGTTTAAGGAGCAGTTAGTTTGGACCAGTACTCCCATTCTGACCCAACTGCTGGCTTATAGATTTCACCCCGCTGCCTGGTGCACAGGCTAAGTGATTGTCCACATCCATTATGGCATCATTCATCCTAGTAGCCAAGTGTTGAAGATGCCAAGGCATTGATGATGTAAACACAATCATCATTTGTATTTGGTACTACTTCATGTGGCTGGCCTTTGATAATATGAAGAGCCAGAAAGATAAATCAATACATATTTCTACTCCCAAATCCAAATATATGGAAAGATCACCCTGGTTTGGTAATGTTTGAGTTTCTGTCCACAACACTCTTTCTCTGCCTGGAATAAGATTATTTTCTGTTATGTTACTGTTAGAAAAATAGCCTTGCATTTCCTGACGCTCCAAACAGCCATTGCTTGTGAAGTGAAATCACTGTTGTATTTTTGGAAACACGGCAGTCAATTTGCACACAGCAATATGTAAAATAACCAGATAATCGGTTTTCATGATATTGGCTAAGGGATAAATGTTGACCTGTATGCCAAGAGGTTTTTCCCCCTTTATTTTTGAAAATATGGGGCTGGATTCTACGGATATCGCGCCAAAACCGCGTTCAGTGAATGGCCGGAGAATCACATATCCAACCGAATTTGGGGCAGTGCCGCTTTTGCA
The DNA here is from genome assembly GCF_902713615.1 of Scyliorhinus canicula. Classification (NCBI taxonomy): domain Eukaryota; kingdom Metazoa; phylum Chordata; class Chondrichthyes; order Carcharhiniformes; family Scyliorhinidae; genus Scyliorhinus; species Scyliorhinus canicula. The sequence goes on along the minus strand of NC_052154.1, from coordinate 150,076,708 downwards.
ATGCACTGCCCTTCCAAAGCAGCGTACTCACAGACTAAGCCACCCCCTGATGCTCCGCCCCCGACCGGCCGAGTTCCCGACGCCGTGGGACACGTGTGGTCTTTCCTATTGGGAGCTCAGCGCGGCCATAATCGGGGGTGGGGAGGGCCAATCCCCGGGTAGGGGGGACATTATTTGGGGCTGGGGGCACTGTGGTTGGGTGGTCCAGCTGCTCGAGCCAGCTGATATAGAACATAGAACATAGAACATAGAACAGTACAGCACAGAACAGGCCCTTCGGCCCTCGATGTTGTGCCGAACAATGATCACCCCACGTAACCTGTATACCCGTAACCCAACAATCCCCCCATTAACCTTACACTACGGGCAATTTAGCATGGCCAATCCACCTAACCCGCACATCTTTGGACTGTGGGAGGAAACCGGAGCACCCGGAGGAAACCCACGCACACACGGGGAGGACGTGCAGACTCCACACAGACAGTGACCCAGCCGGGAATCGAACCTGGGACCCTGGAGCTGTGAAGCATTGATGCTAACCACCATGCTACCGTGAGGCCCACGGCCCTACCGTGATGGGGGGTACTATTTCGTGGGCTGGGTCTGCGAGCGGCCTCCGCCATGAAGCACGGCGTGGCTGCTACAGCCCGCCGGCGTGCGCATGCGTGGCCACAGACACGGCAATTCTCCGTGGCGTATCGGCAGCTAGAGCCAGGTCCTCAACGCTGCCGTCCTGCTGGCCCCCAGCAAATCGGGGACCGTTTTGCAGCAGTTTTCCACCTTTCCCACGCTGGCATGGGGATATGGGGCTGGATTTTCCACACCCCGCGACCTGGGCGGAGAATCCATTTCCCCGCATGGAATCGGGACCGGCGCCGGTTCCCGAATCTCTGGGCTCCAAAAAGCGGCTTACTCGGAGAGCATGCCGCGCCACATATCACTACCTGCAGCCATTGCTGGAGGCCCGCCCCGCCATTTTGGATCAAGTGTATCACCTAGTTCGAGAAGCCAACTCTACCAGAAACCTAGCAGCAAACTGAGATCTCATTATAATTACAAAATCTTCTACATCTGACTGCAACCACGAAACCAGCTAACCTTAAACCTTTGTTGTGTCTAAGTGAGTAGGTTTAAGGGACGGCACCTGGTGCAGTGGTTAGCACTGGGACTGCGGTACTGAGGACATGGGTTCGAATCCCAGCCCTGGGTCACTGTCCATGTAGAGTTTACACATTCTCCCCATGTCTGCGTGGGTTTCACCCCCACGACCCAAAGATGTGCAGGGTAGGTGAATTGGCCACGCTAAATTGCCCCTTAATTGGAAAAAATATTAATTGGGTACTCTAAACATATTTTTTAAAAACTGAGTAGGTTTAATAGAGGGGAAACAGTTCATTCCCTCTCACCTGGTCATAACAAGAATGCCAGGGAGAGCTCCCCTGCTCTTCTTCAAAAGAGTGCCATGAAATCTTGTCATCTACATGAGAAGATAGACAGGGCTTTGTCTTAACATCACATCCCAAAAATCAAGGTCCCGCCAAAGTCACCCCTGCTGTGGATTCCCCAGCGGCAGGACAGGCGGACCACCATGGCTTCAGTGGGGCTGGAATATCCCACCGGTGACCAGTGGCAAGTCATCTCTGCCGAGGGGAAACACACCATGGGGGTGGGGGCTGGGAAATACCAGCCAACACCTCTGGAAGACCAGTGCTCGTCTGCACTGGGAGTGCCAGCCTTGGTTTTATACTCAAATTCCTGGTGTGGTTCTTGAATGATGTTCACACTCAGAGATGAGAATGCTACCCCCTGGTCCACAGCTGACTCAACATTTTATTCTCAGGATCATCTGCTGCATCATTCCACAACAGCCTTTAAGTTATTATATCACCTCCCAAACCCATGACCTCTAGCACCTAGATTGACATGGATTGCAGGTTGAATTACCACCGTCCAGGTCACACACACTACCTCAGCTTGGACGTAAGTCAGCCATACATTCATCATCACTGCTTCAAAATCCTGGAATCTCTGCTTTAAATGGCGCTGTGGGAGTACCTTCACCACAGAGACTCCTGCCATTCAAGATGGTGGCTCAGCACCACTGTCTCAAGGGGTCTTACGGATGGGCAATAAACACTAGCCTTACCAGCTATGTCCACATCCTGAGAACATTTTATTTTAAATTGCTTGTTTCTCCCGCAATGCTTTACATTCACATTTGATCATAAATAAATATTCCAATGTACTTCCCAGAGGCTGTAGAAATGGTTGACGACACAGGTTGGTGATTAAGAGGGCTGACCAAATGTTTAACTGGAGAGATGGGTTTATTTAGTGCCTTTTCATATTTACGACCAGACTTTCAAAATATTCATTTCAGTTTCCTTTCAAATTCCCTCAATCGTGTAATTCATTTAATAACACATAGGCCTTGAAATTACATCTTGGAACGTTAGTGGACGATTGAATATTCCAGTCACCTGAAATTTCTGACTCTACTCTGTTCCTTTCAAGGCTACGAGCTTAATCTTATGATTTTTTATGTTGTCGTTCAAATTGTCTGCATGTTCCTTCCATATAAATTTCCACATACATTTCTATGATTTGCAACTCAGATAATCTATTGTCTTTGATTCTTCTAGTGCTTTGTTTTGGGGAGGGCTGATAAATTAGATTGGATTCATTCATAAGGTCTCATTTATTTTTATGCACTCGTAGCTTTTTATTAAATAATATTGTTTTGTTGCTTTACTTCATCAGAGCTGATCTTGTGGATCTACTTCCCAGTTATTCACACATCACTTTCGTCATTCCTCTCCCTCCCAGGCATGGTTGCACAATGAATGTCTGGTCCAGTTTTACTGATTACCATGTTACAATGATTTAAAGAAAGGTTTTTTTCTCTGAGTTCTCAGCAGCTTCACACTTGTTCTCTGCCTCACTCCATCAGTTTCCCCTCAATCTACTCCGTGGAATCACCACTCCATTGACCCTGTGGCACACTAATTAACTTCATATTTTCTGCCTGAATTGCAGCCTTGGATTATCACAGTCGGTAATCTTCTAATCTAAGTGGACACTTTTAGCTGCCAAACCACACTACATTTCTTGTTGTTCGTTTTGAACTGTAAGAGAGAACGATTGACACTTAATCCAAGTAATTTAGCGCTCGAGTCTTTTCCATCATTTTATTCCAGTCAAGGTTGAACGGAAAATCCGTGGAGGAGGTTCGTCATCAGCGGGACCGGAAGATTCCACTGGTGAGAGCGGCCAGAAATCCACCACCCGGGCTCCCCGCCTCCTCCCACCGTCATATTGATTCCATAATACAGCCATGAACTTGTTCTGACCTTTATCTTTAAATGAACCCAGAGAGACAGATAGAATTTTCAAGTCTTACCATTTCCTTCCTGATATCATCCAACAACAGGTACACCTAAAACCTGTTGACATAAAGCTGTTAATGAGCAGATTAAAAGTGTTACAGGGATGTACATGTCCTTTAAACATAATAAGTTATTCATGAGAATCAAATATTTACCTCCATTTTTTCTTCCCTCACTGATTAAAGCTAGTATCATGCCCTTGTTCATGTTTTTTGCAGCTCACGCAGGGCAGGCATCACTGTGATAATCCATGTCTTAATCTTATCATGAAGACAATGTAAAGATTATTTTAGTGCTTCCACTGTTAAGAACTACAGAGATGATGTTTTTTTTAATGTTAGTTTATATGCATCGGTCAGCCTTTTAATCAATTTCTAATCTCACCAGGTTTAGGATTCGAATGCTAAAAGCAAACTTCCTTCCAGTCTTGCACCATTTGAAATAAAGAAAAGGAAAATGGTAACATACCTTCACTTGATAAATGAATGAATATGGATCAGTCATATAAAATTAATATGTCCTCCAGTTAAAACTGTTAACAACATCAGATTGCATAGAGATAGCTCGTTAATAATCAGTGTCCACATCACTTCGGAAGCCAACCATCTTATGTTGATGAAATCAATAGGATTGGGGGGGGGGAAACATGAATTCTACTGGCGCAAAAGCTTTCATCCACCGACAGACTCGTCTTTACAGATTGTTGGCCTTAAAACAAATGCAGCCAGAGCACAACCCAAGTGCTGCAGGAAAAATGCATCACACGCAATCAAGGGGTGTCCTGGTACAGGAAGAGGCCTTCCAGCACATTGTGCCTATGCTGGTTCTTTCAAATCACTCAGTATACTCCCCATTGTCCTTTCCCTATAGCCCTGTAAATGAGTTCCCTTCAAGTATCCATCCAATTGCTGGTTCCACCACCATTTCAGATCCACAACAACTCAGGAAGTGAAAAAAACAATATCCCTGTGATCTCTGATCCTTTTGCCAATTATCTTAATTCTGTGTCCTCAGGTTACTTATCTTTCTGCTGCTGAAACAGTTGTTCCTTTTTTACTCTATCAAAATCCTTCATGACTTAAGCACCTCTCTTTATTCACCCTTTAACCGTTTTGTGCTCTGAGAAAAACAGCTCGGCTTCTCCAGTCTCACGACGTAACAGAAGTCCATCTTCTGTTATACTATTCCAGTAAATTCCCTCTGCACCCTCTCAAACACCAGGGGTGGGTTTCTCCGGTCCGCCAGCCAAGTGTTCCTGGAATTTAGATGTGGTTTTGTGTTTTTACACAGAAACGTACATAGAAAGTAGAAGCAGGAGGAGGCCATTTGGTCCTTCAAGCCTATTCTGCCATTCATTATGATCATGGCTGATCATGAAGTTCAATACCCTGATTCTGCCTTCCTCCTTGATCCCTTAGCCCCAAGAGCTAAATCTAATTCTTGTGTTGTGTTTTTGTCTTTCAAACACTGTTGAACTTGGCATTATTGCTATTAGAAAAATGTTCCTTCACCATTAGGTTGAAAGTTGAATCTGGCTCGAAACCTGCCATGAGGGGTGGGGAGCACAGGGGCAGAAATTCCCAACCTAATATATTGCTGCAGAAATCTGTCCTGAACACACTCAACAAATTGATTGCTTTCCTGACATGTACATATTTGCTTATCACAATCTATAGGAAAGTTAATGGTTTTTCCACATGTATTTCTAATCTCTGTGTTTATACAATCTACCTTTTCACAGTTGCAGCCGCAAGTGCATGCACGACCCCCACTTTTGTCTTAAAATCTTTTCTTCTTAATTGTACCCATAAAAACTTGTACCCTTAAAAACTCAATTGCTTGCTTATCGCACATACAATGAGCTGGATTCTCCGTCCCCATGCCTGCATCAAAGTGGTTGAGTTTTACTTTAGAAAATCCTGGAATAAAGGGACACAAATTCATAGCCCTGCAGGGGGCTAGCAGGGACCCAGAGTAAATCTCGCAGTTTTTGCTGCAGATACGGCCCCCCCCCGCACATCCAGGTCAGAGGCCGTGCCTGCGCACTTGGACCGCGGAGGTAGACTCACAAAGGAGATCCCCCGATCGTCCGCACGCTCGACCCTCAAACCCCGGACAGTCATTCCCCGGCCACCTTTCAGGCCCCCGCCAGCCTCCGATACGCCTGCCCCCAACCAGGGCGACCGCGGACTCAGTCCGCAGCTGCCACGTAAGTATCCCAACTGGCTGGACCAGGTTAGTTCCACGCTGTCAGGCCTTCGGCCGGTGGCGGAGAATGTCGGAGGGCAATGGCCTCCGGCGGCACGGCGTACTCCCCGGTGACACCGCTTTTTGGTTAACAGAGAATTGGCCAACCGGCGCCGGTCCCGATTTCCACGTCAAACTGGATTCTCCGTCCCGGCGCTGGCCGCGATTTCGGCATCGGGGTGCGGAGAATCCAATGTCTCTCACCATGAATGTAGTTTCATCTTTTATCACTGAGGCAAATTCTCCCGCTCTGCCATTTCACCCATGTTTCCTGCAGACCTTGTAACCCGGTATATGTAGTCCCCTGTTCCGAATGTCTTGCAGCCATGTTTCAGTACCTTGGGTGGAATTTTCTGAAATATGGCAGTCTCAAGTTATGACTGAAAACCGATGTGTTTCACTACAGAAAGACAACCAAGTTTTGTGAGCAGATTTTCTGACACTCCATTAAAGAAAAATCGGGGGGCACAGCCTGCGCTGTCACTCTGGTGGGGCAGGGCCTGATAGAGCCCACAAGCCCAGCTCCACATAAATTGGGACACCATCTTTCAGGGGCATCCCGATTTGTGAGAAATGTAATCTCCCTCCCACCCACCAAGACCATAGAGCACCCCCCCCCACTGAGCTTTGCGGTGTCTCCCCCCCCCCCCCCCAAATGCGGAAGTATCAGGGGCCATCCCTCTCCCTCCTGCAGGCTGATCAGTGTGCACCTCTCTTTCTCCCCCCCCCCCCAACTACAGGAGGTCCCCATCCCCCATTGGAAGAGTATTGCACTACCAGGATGCCGTGGGCAATGCCCAGCCTCGCCCTCAACCCCAGGGCCTTCAGGCATGATCATCACGACTAATTTTCGTATATTTTAATGCATGCATATTTATGGAAATCAGGTTTCCACCGTTCCTGGGCATGATCCTGACCACGTCACAGGCGGGGTGAGGCGAAGATCTCAAACCGAGATCTCAGTGGCACAAATCCCCTTATGGCCCGAGATTTAGACGCCATAACAGGATTTGAGCCCGACACCAATGGATCCGAAAAATCAGGCCATGCTCCCCTTTTATGGTACTAACTGTTAATATATTAAGTAGGTTCAAAAGTCCCAGCCATTTTGAGAAGCTAGCGAGAAGGTAATGGGTAGGATCAGCCAGAAGGAGCAATGGGTGGTCAGTTGGGGGAGTGAGGTGGAATGCATTGGGGTGTGGTCAGTAGGTGGCGGTGGAGTAGTCAGGGGTTAGAGGGTACTCGGGGGTGTGGTTAAAGTTGGGAGATGGGGTGGGGGGAGGTTGGGCGCAATCCAGTTGTCAGTCTCCAATGGTGGGGGAGTAGTGGGGTGAGGGGAATTGGGGGGGGGGGGAAATCGGGAAGTCAGGTGTTGGGAGTTTGAGTCAGGGGTGTAGAATGTGTGAGCGTGGTTCAGTCAGGGGTGGGAAAGTATTTGGGATGTTGCTGTAGTCGGGGTGCTGGGAGTATAGGCAGGAGATTGGTTTAGTTGGGAATGGGGATTGTAGTCAGTCGGAGTGTGGAGGATAGTGGGAACATAGTCAAAAGGTGGGGTCAGTACTAATTCCCCATGTATTAAAAGTTGTTCTATTTCTTCAAACTTTTCCTGGGAACTATTCTGCAAAGAGAGTTGGAACTTACAAAATCTCCAAGTTAAATCTGAGTTTCAGATGGTTCCTCATGCAGAGTAGTTGCCCATCGGAAGTTTCAACTTACCACCCAATTCCTGTGCAGTCCTTGAGCAGTCCTTGTGTGGATACTCCTGGACAAGGTGTGGGTGGGTCCCCAGCACATCTTGCAGGGGACTGCCTGGGTATGAACCGCCGGGGAACAAATGTTCTGGACACTTATTTCTCACTCCTGAATTCATTCCTTTCAATCTTTTAGTTTCCCGTTTAGTTTGCCTAAAGCACATTTTCTGACTGTTACTTCACTTTCCTCCCTTTTATTTGGTTCCAACTATTATCTATCGTAACTTTTCCATCTGAGCACTCCCTCAAATTAGTAATTTCAAGTCATTGTGAATGCCCTATTTATCCTTTCTGCTAGGACCCTGTTTCAAACCCAGTTCAGCGGTGGGGGTGGTGGGACTAGTGCCCGAGTCCCACGACATGGAACCCTTTTTTCCTACACCACTCCATCAACCACAAGGTACATAGAACATAGAACATTGGGGGCCTCACGGTAGCATGGTGGTTAGCATCAATGCTTCACAGCTCCAGGGTCCCAGGTTCGATTCCCGGCTGGGTCACTGTCTGTGTGGAGTCTGCACGTCCTCCCCGTGTGTGCGTGGGTTTCCTCCGGGTGCTCCGGTTTCCTCCCACAGTCCAAAGATGTGCGGGTTAGGTGGATTGGCCATGCTAAATTGCCCGTAGTGTAAGGTTAATGGGGGGATTGTTGGGTTACGGGTATACGGGTTACGTGGGTTTAAAGTAGGGTGATCATTATTCGGCACAACATCGAGGGCCGAAGGGCCTGTTCTGTGCTGTACTGTTCTATGTTCTATGTTCTATAACAGTACAGCACAGTACAGGCCCTTCAGCCCACAATGTTGTGCCGACCATGTATCCTAATCTAAGATCAACCTAACCAATACCCCTTCAATTTACTGCTGTCCATGTGCCTGTCTAAGAATCACTTAAATGTCTCCAATGACTCTGACTCCACCACCTCTGCTGGCAGTGCATTCCACGCATTCACCATTCTCTGTGTAAAGAACCTACCTCTGATATCTTCCCTATACCTTCCTCCAATCACCTTGTGACAGCCATTTCCACCCTGGGGAAAAGTCTCTGGCTATCCACTCTATCCATGCCTCTCATCACCTTGCACACCTCTATCAAGTCATCTCTCTGCCTTCTTCGCTCCAGTGAGAAAAGCCCGAGCTCCCTCAATCTTTCTTCATAAGACATGCCCTCTAGTCCAGGCAGCAGCCTGATAAATCTCCTCTGTACCCTCTCCAAAGCATCCACATCCTTCCGATAATGAGGCGACCACAACTGGATACAATATTCCAAGTGTGGTCTAACTAGGGTTTTATAAAGCTGCAGCAAAACCTCGCGGCTCTTAAACTCAATCCCCCTGTTAATGAAAGCCAACACACCATACGCCTTCTTAACTACCCTATCAACTTGGGTGTCAACTTTGAGGGATCTATGTACGTGGACCCCAAAATCCCTCTGTTCCTCCACACGTCCAAGAATCCTGCCTTTAACCCTGTATTCAGCATTCAATTTCAACCTTCCAAAATGAATCACTTCATATTTTTCAAGGTTGAACTCCATCTGCCACTTCTCAATCCAGCTCTGCATCCTGTCAATATCCTGTTGTAACCTGCAACAACCCTCAACACTATCTACAACTCCCCCATCCTTCGTGTCATCAGCAAAGTTACTAACCCACCCTTCCACTTCCTTATCCAAGTCATTTAGAAAAACCACAAAGAGCAGAGGTCCCAGAACAGACCCTTGCAGGACACCACTGGTCACCGACCTCCAGGTGGAATATTTTCCACCCACTACCACTCGCTGTCCTCTTTCAGCCAGCCACTTCTGTATCCAGACAGCCAAATATTCCTGTATCCCATGCCCCCTAACTTTCTGAATGAGCCTACCATGGGGAACCTTATCAAATGCAATGGTACTTCTTTAAATTCCTCGTTATTATTTCACCAAACACTTTAGTAGAATCAAAATTCCTCACTCTGGAAAACACTAATAAAGTTGTTCATGTGAATACACAGGTCCAGGAACATATGTGCAAATTTTGAAAAAGGTGGCGTTGTATCTTGTTTATAGTTATAGAATATATGAACGGCTAATGCAGTATATTTTCTCTTGAATTGAAACAAGTTCTCCCTAATTTGCTACTTCCAATATCAATTTGCATATTGTTTGGACAATAATCCAGAGATCCTGGGCAGGATTCCCCAAGCCATCGCGCCGAAATTGCGATCAGCGCGGGGGCAGAGAATGGGCGTCAAACCCAAGATTGGGTCTTGGGTCCCCGGAGAATCGCCACCAATCGGTCACGCGCAGTTGACACGGCGCTGGTCGGGGGCCATTGAAAGAGGCCCCCGCGGCTATTCACAGAGTGTAGCTGGCCAAGTTCCCGACGGCGTGGTTCTCTCATGGTTCCACCCATCAGGAACTCGGTGTGGCGGTTGCGGGCTCAGCCCGCGGCCGCCCTGGTGGGGGTGGGAGTGGGGGGATCATTCACCATAGGGGGAGCCTCCAGGATGACCAGGCAACTGATCGGGGGCCATGGATCTGCAGGTCCGTGCGATCTGAGGGGGCCTATGTTTTCGGTGCTGGTCCGCGGTGTGGGTCGGCCATGTCGCGCAGGGCGCCCGACGCAGGTCGCTGCCGTGTGCATGTGCTGACCCACGACTGGAAGTGTGGGCAGCAAAGCTGTGAGGACTACTCCAGGGCACCGCTAGCCCCCTGCAAATCGGAGAATCACCCTGGACTTTCTCCAGGTAAGTCCAGAATGATTCGCGCGCGTTTCTTTGTGGATCTGGTGGCCTTGTATCATAGAATCATAGAATTTACAGTGCAGAAGGAGACCATTTGGCCCATCACGTCTGCACATGCCCTTGGAAAGAGCACCCCACTTAAACCCACACCTCTACCCTATCCCCTTAACCCCACCCAACATTTTTGGACACTATAGGCCAGGGGTGGGCAAGCTTTTCCGTGCAAGGGCCACATTCAGAAATTCACAATTTTAAAGAGCCGCATAGTATATTAATTAATAGTCCCGGTTGTAACCAATTAGCGTGCGGCATATACCTCAGCTCTTTCCCCCGGCTGCATCCTGCCTTTAGCCCTCTTTTTCTCTACTTTTCAAAAATGGCACTTCACCCGGTTATGATTCTGGGCGCCTCATATAGAACATAGAACATAGAACAGTACAGCACAGAACAGGCCCTTCGGCCCTCGATGTTGTGCCGAGCAATGATCACCCTACTCAAGTCAACGTATCCACCCTATACCAGTAACCCAACAGCCCCCCCCCCCCCCCCCCCCCCGATTTAACCTTATAAAAAAAAAAAAATTTTAATGACTTGATCTTGGTGGGCCGCATAAAGACCTTTGGCGGGCCGTAGTTTACCCACCCCTGCTATAGGCAATTGAGCATTACCAATCTACCTAACCTGCACATCTTTGGACTGTGGGTGGAAACCAGAGCACCCAGAAGTAACCCACGCAGCCACGGGGAGAACGCGCAGGCTCCGCAGAGGCAGTGACCCAAGCCGGGAATCGAACCTGGGACCCTGGAGCTGTGATAACCACTATGCTAACCACTATGCTACCGTGCCACCTTTTTTCTTGAATTTAGTTCTTTGTTCCTGGCACTATCCAAACAGAACCTTGTCGATTATTCTCAATGTTGTTTGCCCCAATAATGATCACAATGACTGAATCCTCCTGCTCCTTTTCAAATATCCTTTCAAAGCAGAGTACCTGAAATACTTGGAATATGGTTCAGGGGAGTGAGGACATACACCAAAAACTGGAAGGCAAGGGTATCCATAGTGAAACAAAAATTAAGCACTTCCTCTCCATTGCAGGTAAGAACCTACTCATCAGCTGTGAGGCAATCTTAATTTGGTTGTACTTTGATAAATTTATAAATAAGGCACATTTTGAGAAATTGTTCAAGAAGCTATTTTATACTCATCTTCCCAACATGTTAAAAAGATAATTGAAAAAGATACAATTTTGTTTTCAGTCACTCTTTTTGAGGCTGTTTTGATTTCTTCCTGAAATTATCTCACTAAATCGTCAATCAACTCTTTCAAACTGTGAGATTTCGGCATCAGTGAATCTTGAACAGGCCCCACAGTAGAATATGTAGTGTTCTTACAACACCATAGAATGGCTGCGTTCCAGTGTGTTGTCAGCTTCCAGCTGTCTCCTCACAGCCTCACAAAAGGTCCCCACTGCCAGACTGGGATGTTCGTGTGTAAGTCATTCTGGCTTCGCATGCCATGAACTTTTGAGTTTTCTCCCATAAAACTTTTTTTCTCAGAAAGTAAATTTTCTGCAATGTAGCTTGCAAGATAATAATTTTTAAATCACTCCACGACGTTAACCCTCCCAAGCATTGTAACCGTCTCCAGACCTGCGACCCTCTAAAATCCCAGCACTCTCCCCAATTCTGGCATCTTGCGCATTATTGAATGTATTCGCTCCACTTCTGCTTGCCAGTGCTGAGGGCCCAATCTCCAGAATTCCCTCCCTAAACCTCTTGGCCCTTCTACCTTCCCCTCCTCCTTTTGGAGACTATTAAAACCAATTTGGTCATCCGCCCTAATATTGCCTCATATTGGTCAGTGTCATCTTTGGTTGATAATACTCCTGTGAAGGGTCTTGGGATGTTTTACTATGCTAAAGGCGCTTCATAAATGCAACCTGTTGCTATTGTTCAATGTGTTCTAAGGCACCTTTATTCAACTGCAAACTGTAACCCTATGGACCGGCATATCTCTCACTCTACCATTACCATCAGCAGGGTGATAGACCCTGGTTCAATGAAGAGTGTAGGAGGGCATGCCAGGTGGGCACGAGACATGGCTAAAAATGAGGTGCCAACCTGATGAAGCTATAACACAGGACTACTTACATGTCAAACAGCGATAGCAGCATACAATCGGCACAGTTAAGTGATCCCACAACCGGCGGATTAGATATAAGCTCTGCCACTTACAATCCTGAATGGTGCTGGACAATTAAAGAACTAACAGGTGGAAGAGAGTGCACAAACATCTCCAACCTCAATAATAATAGGTTAGCTCAATGAATCAGTGCCAAGACAAGGATGAAGTGTACGAAACCATTTTCAGCCAGAAGTGCCGAGTGGATGCTCCATCTCGGCCTCCTCCTGAGGTTCCTTGTCTCACGGATGCCAATCTTCAGTCAATTCAATTCCGTATATGTGATATCAAGAAGCTGCATACTTGACTGAGCCTGGCCTAATTTTGTGACCCAATGATATTCCCAAAGAATGGAGACATTTGCTTCAAAGCTGGCAATTGAAAAGCAAGAGTTGTGAATATGGGGACGGGAAACCTGGCAGCTTTAATGTTTTAACCATTTTTCTATAAGCCTTGTTTCGCCAGAAAATATTGTGAGCTCTACCAGGATGGGCTGAACAGCCTACTTTGGTACTGTATCAGCCTGAGCATCTATCTTGTTTTTAAACACCTCCATTTGTTTTCTATTTATAGGCTTCAGTGACAGTGAATTTCACATGCTCACAAGCTTTTGTTTGTGTGGAGAGATTTTCCCTGCAGATACCTCGGAGAGTCAGAATACTGGAAGAGATTACAGAGATAGAGAGGGCAAGGCCATGGAGCTATTTGAAACAAGAAGTACACTTATTAGCTAAGCCATTGTGGGGCTTGTCAGTTGAGTCTTAAACATAAAGGTCTGAACATTCAGTTGACAACACCTCACAGCAAGAGCAAACCTTACTCCGATTTTACTTTTTATATTTCAATGAAAAACAAATGCCTCTATCTAACCTCATGAGCCATTTCAGGCCAGCGATGTAAAGGCACAATCTTGTGTGCATTTCCAGATGTATTTCTCATGCAATTGCATGTTGCATGTGGGATCTGGCACATGCACACTTCCTCATATACTTCCAATCGAATGCCAGTGAAACCCTTCACTGTTCAACTGGTAATTATGACAGAAGCTTGGGTCAGGCAATGCAATTAGCAGCCAAATGATGCCAAGTTCCACAGCCTGTACTGTTAGGGGAATGAGAGCCTGAAGCTGCGGAAGTTTAAATTGTCAGGATTATCTTTTCTGTCATGTTTCTGTGCCTACCACAAAGTGGTGTCAGCACTGAGGTTTCTAATTCTCTATCCTCTTATAGTGCCCTGAGCTGTTCCATATTTTAGCCATTTGCGCATCTCAGAGGGGAGCGCCTGGGATTTTCAGGCCCTTCCGCGGCATTATATCAGGTGGAGGTGGCAGCTTGCCATAGGCTGTCGGTGGAATCTTCCTGTTCCGTCAAAGACTACATTTTGTATGGCTCGCCCACTCCGCCGCCGGGGAACCCACTTCTCCGGCTAACGGGAAGAGACGGAAAATCCCACTCCTGCTCTGCTGCAGAATACTGCTGTGGGATATTTTCCACCAATTGAGAGTGCAGGCGGAGGAGCTCAGGGATTAAAGTCTAATCCAAAAGAGAGTCTGCCTGGATTGGATCCTCAAGTCCCTGGAGTGGGACTTGAAACCAAAGCTTTCTAATCTCGCCGCAGGAGTGTTACCCCCTGAGACATTGTATGACTCAATTGGGAATCTCAAGAAGTGGCCCGATATTGTGCTAAAGCAACTCAAACTGCAAATAACGAGTCACCTTGGAAAGGCTACCACCCATGAAATATATGTGGATTCAATACTGTCAGGAGGATTAAGAAATGGGTGTTTATCAAATAGCTGCAGTGATGTCAATGTGTGGTTGGAGCTGGGCTGTCTGCCTGTCTTTTACTTTTGTTTTGAACTGTGAAGCTGCTTTGTGGCTCTGTTTTTGGTTTCGTTTTCAGAGTTGGAGAGCTGTATTCAAAGCAAGTAGATATGTAAAACGATCTTACTCTCCACAAGCCAAAGAATGTCTTCAGCTCATTGATGATTTCAAAGTAATACCTGTTTCTGTAGAGAATTTAAACCTACTGTCTTTGTTTAAAAAGGGTTTAATTTATGGATGGTGCTAAGAAAGGTATTAAGGGTTACCTATAGAGTATTGTATCTGTGGGGTTACATGTGTTAGTGTTTGATAAGATGTTTACTGTGTGTTTATAAAATGTTAACTTGGTTCATAGAATAGACATTGTTATGTTTTAAAAATACTGAAGGTCTCTGTTCCATAACACCTGGTGAGTGGACCCTTGTGTTCCCCATAACCAAAATCTATTAAAAGTCATGGGTCAGGTGAACTTCAAAATATACTTTGGAGTTTTCTAAACCCTGGCCTATAAAAATACTAATTCATTAATCTTCACCTCTGACAAAAGTGGATCAAGGTTAGAGAACTTGTTACTTCTCTTATTTTTCCTGGTGTCTGAAATTCTTTCACTGCAAGTGATGTTCAGCACTTCCATGTGCCAGCAGAGATTTATTCAAATCCCATACGTGTTTCCAATTTCAATGGGTCATTGTCCATGGGGTGCACAGTCAGAACTGAATGATGGTTGCAGGTCAGGGGTTTACTCAGGAGTCCCATGCACTTGCTGAAACTCATTATATTCCCTTGTGTTAAGAGGTTGAGAGGTGGCCTAATCTCGATGTTTGACAAGTTCAAAGGCCTCTGGTAGGGGAATCAAGAACAAAAGTATGAGAGCTAGACCAATTAGGAGAGAAATTAATCATTTTTTCCACAGAAAACAGTGGAAATAATAGATTATCATAGAATTTACAGTACAGAAGGAGGCCATTCGGCCCATCGAGTCTGCACTGGCTCTTGGAAAGAGCACCCTACACAAGGTCAACACCTCCACCCTATCCCCATAAGCCAGTAACCCCACCTAACACTAAGGGCAATTTTGGACACTCAGGGCAATTTATCATGGCCAATCCACCTAACTTGCGCATCTTTGGACTGTGGGAGGAAACCGGAGCACCCAGAGGACACCCACGCACACACGGGGAGGATGTGCAGTCTCCGGAATCGAACCTGGGACCCTGGAGCTGTGAAACAATTGTGCTATCCACAATTGGGTAACTCAGTCCTGCAAAAGGCTGGAGAGCCCAACGGTCAATTCAAGACCAAGATCAATAGATTTACCATGGCTCAGGGTATCAAGGTGGCTAAATGGAGTTGGCAAATGGTTCAGCAATGGTCTTTCCGAAAAGCAAGTATGGCTCAAAAGACGGTTTAATCCTAGCCTCTGCTGCTTTGAGAGTTTCAAAAAGATAAGACACTTGGATAACAGTTAGATGAAATCCACAGAACATTAAGGGAAAAGCTAAGAAAATACTCTGGAAGATAAAACAATGTGAAGTCACAACCACACATGTACACAGTTGCCAAAGGTGGTGACACAACTTGAGATTTAGAGGTGGAATGGAAGAGAAAGAGAAATATAGTCCGCACCAAACAAATATGGGATTTTATGTTAATCCCCCTTCTTACCATCCTATGCACTAACTGCCCTGCCATGTATCCCATAAGCAACATTTTATGGCAAGAGAGGGAGTGATGTTGAGCATAGTAATTGCAATTCTGCATTGGATATCAGCACACTCCAGAATATACTGTCACAAATATCTGCAGTTATCCCACTGGAGCTGTAACGCAAAAATACAAAAGCTTTAGTCTTCACAAAAGAGAATTGTTCTCTTTTGATTGCTGTCAGAAAAGAAGAGCCTTCATGGGAAAGGTTTGAAAGTAGCGCAATTACGTAGGGCGATAGTTTGCCATTTTTTGGCTGTGTCACTTTGGGCGGGAAAAGTAGGGATTAGTCCATCGGAGGCATTGGTGGGTTTTCCTGCTTTTTTTTATTGAGCAAAAGTAATGTCACCCCTTCCCCAACACAACCTCCCCACCCTCCCCTACCCCCACCCCCACCATCACCCACACCTCACCTCAGAACTCCGCACCTGCCTCAAACCCCACCACAGAACTCGCCTACCCCCTCACCACAGAAATCCCCTCAGTACCCAGGCAATGCCAGGGGAAAGTGAAAAGGTACTGTTGGGGAATGACCCTTTCCACACTGCGGGTTGTACACACCTGTGTGCCTCCGGTAGGTTCTGTTCACCAGCTGCACGGCGTGGGGGAACTGTCGTGAATCAAGTCAGTGTGCCCTAATGCCAACGTGAATGGATAATTTTTTAAAAATAGATTTAGAGTACCCAATTATTTTTTTTCCAATTAAGGTGCAATTTAGCGTGGCCAATCCACCTAACCAGCACATCTTTGGGTTGTGGGGGTGAGAGCCATGCAGACACGGGGAGAATGTGCAAACTCCACAAGGACAGTGACCCAGGGACGAGATTCGAACCCGGGTCCTCAGCGCCGTAGTCCCAGTGCTAACCACTGCGCCACGTGCCGCCCGTGAATGGATAATTTAACGGTGGGAGGTTATCAGGTGTAAAGGCCTGATCATGATTTTTTAATGAAATTTAATAGGGATCCAGGCTTGTAAAGTTGGGGTTCCCGTTACATCATTGGTGGGGGGCAGGGGATAATCAATTGGGGAAATGCCATCGGCGTAAAAGCTGTTTTGGGACTCCCGTGGCAGGGTGCACTGCTGTCAGGAACAGAGAATCCCAGCGGCCAGAGAATTCCAGCCATTGTATCAGCAAACGTCCCTCACAAGAAAGGGAAGTGAATATCCAGAACTCTCTCCCTCAGCTATTGAGGCTGGAGGACAATTGAAAATGGCCAAACTGATATCAGAGATTTTTGTGCGGTTACGGTATTCAATGGTCAGGAGTCAAGGCAGGTAGAGTTAAGGTACAGATCAGCTATGATCTAATTGAATTGTAGAACAGAGACATGGAGCTGCATGGTTGTCTCACTGTTGATAACAGAGGCTTATAACCAATTAAGGATGACTAAATTAAAGCGTAGTTCTGCATCTATTTTTAGTCTCATGAAACGGGTCTCGGTTTTCTATTTTAAGAATCAGATTTCACAACACCTATCCGGAGAAAGCAAATGTAGATTCCTGCCTCGGTAATAGCAAGATAATCTGGGTGGCTCACAAATATCAATGTGATATTAACAGATTAATTAAAACTTCAAATCTATATGACATTCTTCTGCCATTCTTTCATTTCAAGACAAGCTGAAATCACTCAAATTAAATTGTTGACCAAAGGGTGTGATTGGAATATGCTTGATGTTTTTGCTTTCAAATCGAGGTTCCCACTGGGCATTGTACTGACCGCTATGCTCCTACCCCCTGCTGGCGGCGGGATCGCAGTTCGTGACCGTATGCCAGCAACAGGATGCTAATGGGTCTTGATGACCACTGGGTCGGAGAATCGCACCACGCCGGTGCCCCCCTGGCGATTCTCCGGCCTGCGATGGGCCGAGTGGCCGCCCGTTTTCGGTGGATACCTCTGGCATATGTTACGACAGGTACTTACCGGCGGGACCTGGCTCCGGGGGCAGCCTCCGGGGTCCTTGGGGGGGCGCGAGGGAGATCTGGCAGTGGGGGCTGCCCCCATGGTGGCCTGGCCCACAATCGGAGCCCATCGATCCGCGGCGGGCCTGTGCCGTGGGGACACTCTAATTCTCCGCACCAGCTGCTGTAATGGTCCGCGATAGCCGGCGTGGAGATGAAAACCCCTGCGCATGCGCTGGGATGATCCCAGCACACACTGGCGCTCCCGCGCATGCGCCAACTCGCTTTGGCCGGCGGAGGCCCTTCGGCGCAGGTTGGCATGGCACCAAGCCCCTTCCGTGCCGGCCAGAGCGGCGCAAACCACTCCAGCGCCGGCCTAACCCCTGAAGTTACAGAGGATTCCACATCTTCGGAGCGGCCCCACGCCGGAGTGGTTCATGCCACTCCTTCGCGCCGGAGTTGCCCTCCCCGCCTGTTACAGAAGAATCCCGCCAATGGCTCTGAGTAGATCTGGCTTGAAAACCTTTGAGTGAAGAACAAAACACAGATCTGCACGCTGTTCGGAATTTGACACACGCACTCAGATCTATGAAAGATTGCACAAAGCTGAACGACAGACATCCTAGATATGACAATTAGGTAAAAACGAAAATCTTAAAAGTGATTTATAATAGCGATGATGTGCTCCTCAATTGTCCAAATGGTTTTAAGTATGGGCAGGACCGCTTCCAAATTGTTGCTCATTTCCCGGCTGGGTTCTTGAATGGAAATGTTCAGACAGAGCAGCAGAGCTCTACTCTATTAAGCAGGAATGTGTTTTGAGCTGCATCCATTGGGGACTGAGAGAATTTATTCCCCCCAGTCTCAATGTCTGCACAAAACAATAAGGACGGCCAGTCAACAAGACCATTATTACACAAAAAAAAAAGAATCTGAAAGGAAAACCCATCCCGACACCCCCACAGCTTGAGCAAACATGAGAGAAAGAAAGGAGCTTCATAAATCTCTGAGGGTGGTGAGAGCAAGGCTAAAACATACATTAGCACGGAGTCAAAATAATGCATTTCGACTTCAATCCACCATGTCTGAGTGAGAGATTATGTTTATCTGAGGTAAACATATTGCAGGAGATCTCAAATTTTAAGAGCTTTTTTCAGCACCTGAGGTATGCTCCAGGTATGCAGCTTAATCTCAAACCCAATCTGATGATTCCATCCCATTTAATACTTTAGAATTACTCTTTCTCTGTGCAGCCAAGTGTTCTCAGATTAGTTGTCAGTCTCTCCAAAAATAAACACAAGGGCTTAGAATTCCAACTTTCCCTGTTGAGCGTGCTCCCTGCCGTTTGAAGACAGTGAGCAGCTCGAGAGAGAGAGAGAGAGGTGTGACACTTAGCTCATGAGGGGTGGGAGGCTGCGGGGGGGGTGAATTCACTTCACCGCATGTTACCATAGGCCCATTTATGAATGAAGCCCCTGGGCAATGCGCTTAACATGAAACACAAACGAGATTTGAATCTGAGGTAAGCGGTTGGTGGCTTCAGTGGTATCATGAGTCTTTGGGAGGGGAACGTGGCTGGCATACGTGGAGGTGCAATCAATGGCTGGAGAGGTGTGAAGTGGGGAGTGAAATTGGAT
Organism: Scyliorhinus canicula; assembly: GCF_902713615.1. Classification (NCBI taxonomy): domain Eukaryota; kingdom Metazoa; phylum Chordata; class Chondrichthyes; order Carcharhiniformes; family Scyliorhinidae; genus Scyliorhinus; species Scyliorhinus canicula. The sequence continues at coordinate 150,057,350 of NC_052154.1, read as the reverse complement.
GGAAGGGAGGGGTAGGTGGCCAGGGAGCCTGAAGGTTGGTGACGGGCTGTGGTAGGTGATACTTCGGGTTGCGTTCCATGAGTGCTGCCCATATAGGTGCTTGCTGCCTCAAAACGAACCTATGTTGCCGCAAGCACTAGGTCCCTCCACCAACAACAAATGTCTCTCATTTGACCTGATCCAATATGGTGGACAGTTCCCTTCCAAAAACAGACATAGCATGGATTGCAACCGCTGGAAATCTGTCCCTATAACACCCAGTTTTGAGACTAAAGTGAGGAATCAAACAGACATTAAAAAAGTAAATGGTGCTTAGATTAATTCAGATTAATTCACCAAGGCTAAAATGTGATTACATTTCACCTCTATCTTTAATGTCTTTGAATATGCAATAATCTTGAGGTAATTCTCATCTTCCTGATGACCTACTTATAAATTTAAATTATACTGAACACATTCATACAATATACACTGTGG